>NC_061509.1:12664017-13018946 GCF_022539505.1 Lolium rigidum | reverse complement strand
CCGAATACTTTCTCCATCTTCACCTACCAAGATCAGCAATCTTGAACTCAGATTTACACACATCAATTCGCCAATTCTAGCGTGTGTGTACATTTGGTGGTGTGTACAATTCCATTTACTATTTTGAATGTACAGTATACTACCATCCATGTGGAGACGTGCCTCGCGAACCCCCGTACGCACTTTGCATCTGGAATCGCGCTCTACTAAATTCCCCATTTAATCGCCGCTGTCATCTAAATTCCAGTCTAATCCCCGTTTACACCTCGCCCGTGTTCTTCTTCCCATAAACCTTTCTCTCCTTCCTCCTCACCCTCCCTCTCTCAGATTCACCTCCCCAGATTCCGGCCTCCCTCGCTTCGCCGGCCGCCGCCTCCCACCGAAGCGCAGCTGCCGGCCTCCTCCCAATCGAAGGAATTATCTTCACAGAGGTGCCCCCCTTCTCCTTCTCCTCCTCCTCCTCCCCTCCTCTGCTGCTGGGCTTTCTTGGAGCGGAGATCCACCGGGGCTTTGGTTCTCGGTAACCTAGCCCCGCCCTCCTAGCATTTCTACGCGTCTTCTCCTTGGCCCTTCCCGTTGCTCTGAGCAAGACAGGCGGGTTCTGGAACCTAGCGTAGACGCTGGCCGACCCTAATCTCGGCTTGAAGGCCTCGAAAAGGACCGAGCTAGTGGCGGCGCCGGCGCCGGGGAAGATGGCGAGCTGCTCCTGAGCGGGCAAAGATTGAGAATCTCTGGGGGGAGGCTCGCGTGACTTGGGTACAGGGTGGAAGACCAATCGGACCCTCCATGAATCCGTAGATTCCATAGACCTGCTGCTACTACTAGCAGCAAGTTCCATTTCGAGAACTTTGTACTGGTGAATTGGTTGTTCCGACTTCTAAAAATGAGATCTTCCTGTAGCGCTTGTCCTGGAATGTGGATGCCCTGGTTGGGTCTGAGATCTGAATGTCCCCCCATTGACCCCCTTGTGCGAGGATGGCATCCGCCAGGACGCCGTTCTCTTTCCGTAAGATCATCTGGGAAGCTAGAGCGCCGCCAAATTGCAGTTTCTTCCTCTTGCTTGCCCCGCAACACCGTTGTGGAAGGTCGCCCCCAACCTCTCCAAGCCTGATACAACCAAACACATTTTTAGTGTATGTTTGGTTCACGCCAAATTTCTGGCGACGCCAGTATTTTGGCGAGTGATTCCTCCGCCCATGGATTACCAACTGTTGGCGAAAAAAAAATACACAGGGCCGCACGACCTGGGCTTGGTCTAGCCAAAATTTTGGTAGTCAACCATGCGGCAGTCGATGGACACGGGCGTTCCAATTTTTTTGGTTAGGCCTACATTGGCTCAAAACCAAACACACCATTAGTCTTGGCTTGGCATGTCTGGCTTCTTGTGTTGCGCTGGGCTGGGTGCATGTATGGCGGTTTCGCGCCTTGGCGTTTTGATGCCAACGGCTGTATGTTTCCAATTTCGATATCTAGCTTGCACCAAGTGTAGTATATAGATGCCTTTGTAATAGATGTATGACTAAGTAACTGAGAATGTTGGATACAGCATGAAAGGTCCAAATGTCTATTTATTAATAACACGCTATAGCCGGAGCATTTTCTTTTTGTTAGGTGTTACTACCAAATATGTTACGGTAGGGAATTATATGGAGAACACGTTCGGTGTATCGTCCCAATGCGCGACGCCAGGCGGAGCCGCCTGATCTGGTGCTGCTGGTGCCACCATGAGATCATGATGAAAAAAGTGATGACGTGGTGGTCCATGCAGCCGTTGTGCTGTATTGCTGTCTATATGTTAAATAGTTCCGTAACACACTCATCATGATATCCCATTCAGCTTTCCAGTTAACATATTATTTATGGTAATAGGTCTCAGTCGGATGTAATGCTCTCCAGTTCTAACAATGAATAATTCAGAAAAGAAGTCGGTGCGCTCCATCCCTCCAAGATCATCACAGCGGAAAAAACAGTCCTCTTCTGAGTTGGTTTCTTCACCAAAAAGACCAAGTCGCCGCAATACCTCCAGCAGTTATAAACAAGACCATTGTTCTCCTCCCAAGAGAACAGTAAGAACTGTCAGGAATACTAATCTGGCAAAATATATAAAGGACAAATATTATCGTAGTCCTCTGAGCCAGCGGCGGGCTTCAAATACCGTTACTGGAAAAACTGCAACAGGACCAGTTAGGAAAAGGAAACGGAAACGGAGAAGGCACAATACTGATTGTGACGAGGCAACTCGCTTGGAAAGAAGAGCAAGGTATTTGCTGATCAAAATAAAAGCGGAGCAGAATTTACTAGATGCATACTCTGGAGATGGCTGGAATGGGAAAAGGTGTGCACTATTCTCTCTCTCACTATAGATGACTAACTGCTGGTAAAGGAAAATCTTAATCCATCTAATCTTACTGCATGCCATAAATAAAAAGGAAAAAGTACTTGTAATTATTTTATGGAGTCCAGCATGAAAAAATGTAAAGCATGTTACGGTTTGATGTTACTCCAGTGTTTAGAAAACTATGCGCATGAATTTATATATGGGATTTGTAAATATTTTGTGCCTTGAAAACATATCAAAACTGATATAGTTTTACCACTTACAGCTTGTTTCTTATAGGAGGATAACAATACTTCCTAAGTTCATTGGCAGTGGCTATTGATGACTGATCAATTCAGATTCTCATTATTTAAAAATAATGTTGATATGCTTATTTGTGGGAACTACCCATTGGACGATTAGTTCATGACTTGACGTCCATTTATTTTTAGATAAAAAAGTGTACCGGATTAGCTTTTGTCACTGAGTGGTGTAAGCTAAGTCTGATTTGCATTTCAAATGTCATGATAGAATCATGCAAAGAGGTCATATAATTGCTCTCTAATATATGTTTTGCACTTCCACTTCCTGTTGCACATGTCTCCTTCCTCTTTTTGCCTGTTTGCTTTTAAGTTTCTTAAAGTAAAATAAGAGTGTGATAGTTATATTAACTGAAGGTTACTTTTCCAAACAGCCGAGAGAAATTAAAGCCAGAGAAGGAGCTGCAGCGTGCTACTAAACAGATCATTAAATGCAAAATTGCTATCCGTGATATCATCCATCAACTTGATTTGTATAGTTCTAGTGGGAACATGGATGATTCTGTGATGCCCCCAGATCACTCTGTCAATCCTGATAATGTATGTATATCATCAAGTCAATGTCATACTCCCTACTTCCATACTATTATGCAACTGATGGAATCAATATTCTTTTTGCTAGACCATATGTTCAAAATGCAAGTCTCAAGAATCAGTTCCCGACAATAAATTTATCTTCTGTGAAGGGGCTTGCAAAATGGCGTATCACCAGAAATGTTCGGAACCTCCTTTAGAGAAAAGTTGGTATTCTTTCTCGTTTTTGTTTCGAACTATTAGGCTGCACATGTTTTTGTTACATGCATACACTCGTCCTTGGGTGGTGTAAAGTTTAGAAATTTCATCTTGATCACCTGAAACACTTCTTCTGCTTTTGGTTATGTTTCCGTGTTACTTGGGCAAACTATAGTAGCAAATGGAATCAAAAGATATCTGTAGTTCTGTACTGATGTAAATTATGTAACTGTGTTTTCCAATACCAAATAATCTTAACCAGACAATGTGTATCTTACACATCTCTTATGGACGACTATCCTTCATTAAACAAGTTGTCAGATTGAATTGTGTTTTTTCTTTTGAAATATTGTCTCTTAGTTACTTGCTCTCTAACATATGTTAGCTCAGGTCGTCAGTGCCTACATTTAAGAAATAGTTTTCTTGTTATTTGAGCGTTCAGATTTTTATTAATTCATTCCTTTATTTTGGAGTTGTACCCATTGGACTGGTGCAATTGTTGGCTTACAATGTACCTGTCTTTGTATTGTGCTATCTCTCAGTTCATTCTACTGGTGGTCGTGGATGGCTTTGTAAATTCTGCTTGTGTAAGATGGAAATTTTAGAAGCTGTCAATGCACATTTAGGAACAAGCCTTACAGTGACGTGCCCCTCTAAAGTAAGTCCTTTTCATTTTTTGCATCCACTTCTTTTGTAGTTTTTACGTTCAAGGATGTTATCCTATTCAGTCAATCTTGACAACTTGCTTTCTATAGGATATTTTTAAGGAAGCAACTGAAAATATAGACTCTGAAGATGGACCAGGAGAGGATTGGTTATCTGAGTATTCAGGTGATGAGGACTACGACCCTGAAGAAAATGACTCCATGAGCAGCAGCCTAGATAGTGGTGAAGGAAGTATATCGGATGACTCTAATTGTTCGGGAAGTCCACTCTATTCTCCAAACGATGATATTCCAGGCTTTATATCAGCAGATTTCACTGACGCTGAAGGATTCTACACCAATTCAAACTTAGGAATTGATTCTGGGGATGATTGTGTGGACATGCTTACCTACCAAAGGCCAAAGAGAGAGGTTGACTATAAAAGACTTAATGAGGTGTATTTCGCTGAACAAAACATATATTTTTCGGTACTACAATTTAAGGAAGTGCATTTGATTTAGCCATGTGTTGTGTATTGTTTCACCTTTAGTAAGTTATTTGACAGAACTAAGTTGGATCAACAGGTTGGAACTTTGACTGCCTTTCACCCTTCACAGGAAATGTTTGGAAAGCTGACTGAGAATGAAAAACAGAGTGAAGATGAAGACTGGGGTATTAATAGGAGAAAGAAAAGAAGAGTGGATTCATCTGGTGTTAGAATCAACTCTGCCGAGGGTTTCTCCGATCTCAAATCAAATGAGAAAGTCCAACCGCAGAAGAGAAAACTTTTCCGAATTCCTCCTGAGGCAGTTGAGGTAGGCGGTGATGTTAGCTAACATGTCACTATTAACTTTTTTTTTCGGAAAAATGGTAATTTGATACAAATACCTCAAGTTTTGGGCAAAAAGGAAAAAATAACCCATACATGCTGCGGTACTCCCAAAAAGAGAAAAAACAGAAAACAACACCCACAATATTCCAATAAGGGCACCATCCAACTTCGCATAGACAAACCTTCTTTGTCCACACCCTGCTCTCATGACCCTTGGACACACAGATAGCAACACCATCTAATTGCCCACATGCGCGTGCCCAAGTTCCCATCTGTTGCCCTCGCTGCGGAGGGATGGGATAGAGTGCAGGCTCGTCTTTCAAGTGGTTGGCTTGAGAGTTGCAGGAGTGTGGTGTGGAGGAAGAAGGCTCACCTTTATGATGGCTGATGGTGTCTTGATTGGAGTGCATACAAGTGGGTGTTTTCTATTTTCTGAGAGTAGTCCACATGTTGTATAAGGTTTTTTTACCGGTATTCTCAATAAAAAAATAGATATACTGATTATATTTTCTTTAGCTAATTAACACCACCATTTACCTAGACTGCTACAATAGGAATTCTGAGAAGTTTTCTTTGCGATTACATTTCCATCTCATGACATTTCTTAGATGCACCCTAAAATTATGAATTTTTTGTGTGGATGTAGTCAGCTTTAACATGAAACTGTGAATTTTTCATTCAAAATATGACCAAGCAGTCTATACTAACAAAAATAAGAGTCAAGTTAATAATATTGTAGTTTAAAGTTTACAAGTCTTGTTTTTTTATTTTGCGTGCAGGCCATAGATGGCCCATATTTTTTGTTGAAGTCTTACAGATTCAGATGTTATAGGATGAAGTACGTCCGCAAAAAGAATCATAATTTTTTAAAACATGGACACATGTTCACGTAACCTGCACTCCACCTGATGATTATAATGAGATTTCATATTGAGCTTATTGTGCCTGCAACTGTGAAAATGTGTTGTTTACATCAGGTTCAATCTTCCTTACCGCATTCTCATGTTCTATTCATTTTGCTAAACTAGGTGCTGCGTAAAGCTTTTGCTGAAAATGAGCTTCCAGCCCGAGATGTGAAAGAAAATCTCTCTGCAGAATTGGGTATTTCTTTTGAAAAGGTTTGTTGTGTTCGACTGAATGAATCTAACAGCTGTATATTACTGTACAGCTGTATATTACTGAGTACAGATTGCGTACACATGATTATTGACCTGAGTTTCATTCTGCTAGTTAATCACCCTTGGGCACTGACTGGGGCGTACAGTACACTTCTTTAAAATATATTTATTTTATAACTGCTACTCATAACATTAAGGTCATAGTATAGTTGATTGCTCTTTCGTTTCTTATAAATTATCATGGACATGCCATATTTGAAAGTTCAGAAGTATCAGCAGCTTTTGAAAAAGTGAGTCACTAACCTATGTCTGATCCATTTACAGATTGACAAGTGGTTCAAAAATACAAGGTGCGCTGCTCTCAGAGATCGCAAGGCATGCATTTCTATCTCATGATTATTCATTCTTGGTGTTTTCATTGATTCTTTAGCATGTGTTTCCATTCTCACTTGGTCTCCAGTGTTCGATACAGTTATGGATATTTCTCCCTTTTTTTGTTCTATCTGCTCCATGCAAACATTTCAGTGCTGAATACTCTCCCAGAAAAGAAGTCCACTTTTCAATCCTGAACTATGGCAAATGTTCATTTTCCACCTTGAACTGTCAAACCGTTTGTAATGCTACCTTGAACTATTAAAACAGTCCACTTTTTACCCTCAAGTGGGTTCACAGGTGATTTGGACTGACTTGGTGCACCTCAATGCCACGCAGCTGGCATGTCATCAAATTCCATTTTCTCTTCTATAATATTTTCTTCCATTTCCAATATATTTTGTCAAAACTTTTAATCTAGTAGATGGTATACTTTTTTCTAGATTGTTTATTTTAGCAGTGTTTTATCTGTTCATGCCAGTGACTGTGTTTGACATCTATGATGTGGCACCCACGTCTCCCGGTACCCACTGTCTCAGTTCAAGGATGCAAAGTCAAAGTGTTATTGAGTTCAGGCTTGAAAAGTGAACTTAGTTTAGGGTTGTAAAGTGGTCTTATTTTAACAGTGATAGTGTTCATTCCATACCTGAACCTGTGGTTTTTGTAAGTGCACGAATGACAAATCATTTCTTTCGATCCATTTTACTACTGAAGTAAATACAGTCATGAGATGCATAAACTGTGCTATTTTTCAAGTACCTTGTTCCTTCTTCACAAACTTCTGAAAAATAAATGACACCTGTTCCAATTTTGTCTTTGAATATATCTTATGGTTATACATTCAACACACAGTTTTCGTAACACTAGCGTTGTCTGCAGGCTGAAGGAAGTAGTTACATTGATGGTCGCAGCAAAGGCTCGAGAAGGAGTGTTGAAAAAGCTGGAAGTTCAGTCAAGGTTGATTCAGTGGATAATTCACACCTTCCTTTGACTGAAATCATTAATGTACCTACACAACTACCAGTATTTCTCGAGAAGGGAAAGCCAGAGTCAACTGGTAGCACAGCAAGGAGGAGGCTACACAATAAAGGAGCTTCCTTGCATCTGACTGGCGAAGTCAAGGTACAAAGACAAAACTTTGATTGCGTTTATCTTTGGTAATTTGCAGATCCAATGTGAATAAACAACGAACTCAAGCTTGAATAATCTACTGTTATTAAATTCGTTTAGTTGACTGTAGTCTTCACATATTTGCAGGAGAGTACATCACCTACAATGAAGCCTTGCTCGAACACACACCCTAGTCATCTAGCAGGTTGCCACATCAGCACGGAGAACACTGGCCCCTCCATTGATCCTTTCTTCGATGCGATCCTGGCATACCCCACCATCAGCACTGATGACAGAGTTGTTTCTGGGGAGGACCCTGTGGCCTTTGATGACGATCCGTTCCTGGATGTGATGCTAGGAAATCGTGACGTCTATACTGAGGTGAGAGTCGCTTCTCCCGAGGACGTGAAGCGGCCCTTGGACGACCAACCTCTCTTGGATGTGATGGAGAATGTGTGCGGGCTTGAGTACAGGCTGCAGAGACTGAAGGAGGGCATGCTATCATCATCAGCGGCAGGTGGCATTGGAACCGCTGAGCGTGACTCACAAAACCAGCTAGTGGTTCTTGTACCAGCTGCTGAGCTGAAGGACAAACCGCAGCCTGGCATCTGAAATTCCGAATGCAAATGCATACTCCACATGGGCATTGTCTATAGGAGTTTATATAGAAGAATATAGTGTAGAGAGAAAAGAAATTAGTGGCTATAGTCCAGGGTTCTTGCTGACAAGGCAAGGCCTGGTGTCTTTCTGGGGCCTCAACAGTGGTCATACTGTATGTCAGATGAAAGTTTACCGTCTGTGTTATTATACATGTCAGATGTTACTGGTCTAAATGGGCTAAGTTGTACACCTTTTGGGGTTCAAACTTTTTGATTAGAATCATGTTTGGTACACAAATTTTGGTGACCTGAACTCCCAGTTTGACCTGGCAGTAAAAATCCATAGATTTGTTTACAAAGGTGCTTGCATTTGATGGAATGGCTCGTGTCAGCCTCTCAAGGAAGTGTCTCCTTCATTACAAATTGTTGTGTAAGAAATCATGTTATATTTCTGATTTATTTTTATAGATACCAACGTAAGATATTGCAAGACATAAAGTAGTGCTTCCAGGGGTGGTCACTTTGAAATAAAAAGCTAAACCGAGCAACCGTAATTCCTGGTTGGTTTCACAGATGTTCACAATTTAGGAAATGTAGAACTTTAGAGATGTTGCTGATTTCAATAACATGCACTTTGGAAGAGACAAAGCCTACAGAACAGACATTTGTAGTCCAAAAAATCTCACACCCAAACAAGCAGTCAGGCAGAACACCTTGGGTTGCTAGATTGCTAGCTGCTCACCCGCAATATCAAATCTCTGTGAAGTGACAACTTAGCTACATCAGAGAAAGAGAAGTAACAGGCCCAGCCACGAAATGTTAACTCCATGCATTCATCCTTAACGTATACATACACCCACAAATATTACTCCACCGAGACTGGAGATACAATGGCCACCGAGACTTTTCCACGAAAAATCTACTGGCATCATTTTAACACGACAGACATACCTACACCTGAGCTTTTGTGTACGCAAATATAATGAGTTGTCACTCTCCTGATTCCTGAACTTTCCAAACGGCACGATTCTATCAGGAACGAGCGCAGAAAAGGATAAGGAAGATGAAAAATCTTCGATAAGAGCCCGTGAAACCGGAAGGTACACTTGCACTTTGCACGGTCGATTGCGTCGACCTATCCGTGCGGTGATCTCGTGCTCATACGTTTTAGCAAGTACACAGGTACAGCGCGTGCATTATCCTGCGGCAAACGGTGGATGGTTGATGAGGCCACGTGTCCCTATTCCTCACCATCCATCAGCTAGAGAGAGTCAGAGAGAGACGCAAAGTGACAGAATTGTGAGATGATAAGATGGCTGCAGGGGCAGGTCATGGGTTTTTGCTGCTGATGGTGACAGAGGAAACATTGTCACTGTGCCCAATATACCCATCTCAACGTTTCGCACTGCTGCTCCTTGGGTGATGTGATTTGCTGGATACTACCATACCAGTAGATCTCCTGTAGTTTGCTTGGCGCTTCTTTGTCAGCAAATTGAATATTATTCTCCACATGTCTAACAAGATATGTTTGATTATCTTTTTTATATAGATATAATTGGGTATAAACCTGACTTCAAATTAATATAGACAGCCGGTCAATATAAGTTGTTGAGAAGAACCACTTACAAAAAAGATAAAATCCTAAGATAAAACGAAAGTAGACCAAAATTACACTACATCGAGCACCAAATAATTGCCATCGGAACGATGCCGATTAGGAGGAACGCTTGCTAGGCAGACAAAGTTGTTGGGCGGAAGCTCATCCTAGAGTCTGTGAGCAAGAACAAGCGCTGCACGCTGCCGAGACACACACTACACCATCGTTGGCAGTGACACAAGCAAAAGGAAACAATGCTCGACATCAGAGACGGTGCCACAACATATGGACCAAGCTTGACATCGAAGAAGAACGCAGAATAACCACCAAAGCAGACATGTCGAAACTAGGAGGACTCAAGCTTCGAGGCGGTGCCCCAAGGAGGTCATGGCACGGTAGTGCCACCATTGACTTGCCTGAAAGCCGTCGATGTGTCCGCCATCTAGAACCGTCGCTCCGGCGTCCGAGAGAAACCAACCTCACCCGCGTCCTAGCGGAGGGATGGCAACGGTTGCTCTAGCAGAGACACTCAGTGGTCGCTGAAATTGTCATCTCTAAACGAGATGCAGACTACATCTTACGTGTACGTGCGACTTTTATAACATGCAAGAAATTTGGTTGTAGGCAACAAGAACTCTCGGCTGGCTACAGTTGCGACCTACAGTGTAGTGACTGTATGAACAAGAACAGGTGGTATTCGGTCGTGCGCACCCATGCTTTTATTCCGACCGATTGGTTCTGGAGGGAGCGGCGCGAAGCTCTTTTTCTGTGTTGACATCAAGTGACTATGGATCCATGATGAAAGTTGGAAGAAGAGAAGTTCATGAAGGCCGGAGGGAGGACTAGCTAAGGGAGGTTCAAGTCTCCGCGCTGTTGAGGGACTTGCTTGGTGTTCCGGGCTTCACAGATAGCGGTATGAAAGCGGGGGCGACAACACAGGTGAAGTTCGTAGTCCTACCTTTCGCAGTGAAAACCCAAGGTCCGACCTTAACCTGGTTGTGCCCGACAATGACCTTGTTGGAGGCATTGTTTTGAGAGCGGGGACTATCTTTAGGGTGAAAACCTAAGATCGTTGATCGGGCGACGACGGTGTTAGAGCACTCGTTCCCTTCTTGGAGGCGTCGTTTTTGGAGAGTCTCGTATTTCGTGTGTTGTTTTGGCGGTGGATGTATTGTCGTTGTTAGGCCCGAGATATCGTAGCGGGACTTTGTTTCTTAGTTTTCTTTTCCTTTTTTTGCCGTGTGCATCCGTAGCTGCCATTAGTGCATGCGTTGTTGCAGAGGCTGGATGTAATTGGTATCTTTTTGATATTAATATATTCCCTTTATCGAAAAAAAAAATGAACAAGAACAGGGGTAAGCTAGCAGAATGTAAAATTCCGTCCGTGTAAGCGCTCTTTCACTATGCTAAAACACTTGACTCGTGCAAGCTCTGTCGTCTCTCACATTTCGCATCAGTTGTTTAAACTCTCTCCCTCTTTGCGTGACTCACTGTAAGCTCTCTCTCCCCTCTCAGTCCTTCTGAGAGTCTCTGACTCGTGTAACCGTTTTTTCTCTCTCTCTCTCTCTACAAGGTCACATGCATCGATTTGCAGTGTAATTTGGTGGCATTAGGGCAGCACAGACGTGCTTGGATCCATGCATGCACTGATGCACCCCCAAGAGTAGAAGCCAAGGACGAAGAAAATGAATCCACCCCACGCAAACCTCCAAACTATCCAAAGCTGCCCAATAAAAAGATCGATAAAGCTTCGCTACCTCAGCGTGCGTGACGGTAGACGGTAGTCAGGGATCATCATGATCCATCGATCAGGTCACACAATATCCGATCGATCACACCACTCGGGACTCGGGAGCCTGCCTGCCTGCTGTACATACGGTACGTACGAACGCCCTAGCTTGGATCTTTCTGGTAAATGGCGAAGAGGATCTGGCCATCTGGGTAGTACCTATGCATATCTCCATCGCGCGTTTTCTTTTGTCCGGGTCCTTCTTAATTAGTTACTGCTGTACTCTGCAGATGCTCTGCTAGTAGTCTCGCGCTCGTGATCGACCTCGCATGCGTCGGTAAAAGCTGCGCATGGCAACGCATCCTAGGGGAGAGGCACATGTGTGCAACTCTACGTGCATGGTACTCCTAGCTAGCCTCCTAGGAAAAATAGTCTTTTACCCCTTCTTCAACAAAAGGTTACCTAGCTCAATGCTAAGGCTATATATTCGTACGGGTGACGGTCCTTGCCAACGTGGCAAACAGTAAACCAAATGTGTATGATGGAAAAAGCATAAGGCATCTCTAACGGTTTGATCCATTTTAAACAACAAATGTACTTCCTCCGGTTCATATTAATTGACTCTAACATAGATGTATCTAGACACATTTTAGTTCTAGATACATCCATATTGAAGTCAATTAATATAAATCGGAGGGAGTATCTATTTTAGTCTGTTTGGGCCGGGTCTTGAACATGTATTTTGTTCGGCTTGGCCATTCTGAATTTTTTCACCCTGTATTCAACTCAAATAGCTCATACGTATTGGAAAACATAATGTTGCAACCAAATAAATTTAAGTAGCATACATCCAAATAAACAACATAGTTGACAAATAAAATGTTATGGGATGACTACTTCTCGTGGCATGTCAATGCACACCGATGCTCAATCAAATCTGCCTGAAGACGATCTTGAAAGTGGCGATCACGAAGCTTAGTGTGCAAATGGAGGAACTCCTTAAACGTAGATGCCCCAGGCTGTAGCTCAACCAACTCACCCTGAAATTACCATCATTGGTCATGGAGGCGTGCAACATCACACTCTTGCTTAACGATCATGTTGTGTATAATCACACAAACGGTCATCACCTACCACATGATCTCAAGGCTCCATATTCCAGAAGGGTGACGGACAATAGCCCACCGAGATTGGAGCACACTAAATTCCACTCCAGATCTTTCCCGCAAGCTTCTTATTGTTTGACAAAACTCTTCTTTTTCTCTGTTTTAGGCTCGCAGATGGTCTTTACAAGTGTTGTCTAGTCAGGATATATAGGTGACATCAAATAGAAAATATGGTTTGTCGTATGCGTCGTCGGCGATCTCATAGTGAACCACAAGAGCATTTCCTTCTACAAGCCTGGAGAATACCGGAAAGCGCTAGAGCGCGTTAATTTTATTTTGGGAACCGGCATGCCAAAGAATTAACGCCAAATCCATATATCCGTGATGCAATTGCCTCAAGAATTATAGTGAGTCCATCCGCATGCATGCTATACTTACCATGCCATGCAAATGGTCAGTTCTTCCACTCCCACTGCATGCAGTCTATTCTTCCGATCATCCCTGAAAACCTCATTGCCTCGTTGATCGAAAGCAACCAAGAAGTGTCGGCAAAAGTTGGCTGTCTCAAGTAAACCCCGCCAAATACCGCAATCATGAATTTGCAGAACTTGTACATCGACTCGAGGCAGGTTGTATTTCTTATTTGCAAGTACTCATCAATGAGATCACCTGGCGCTCCATTCACAGAACACTTCTGGTAAGAGGTGAAGCCTAGCTTGCTGGCGGTATCAGGCTTGCATCTGAGGTAGGGGCCATAGCCTCTCGTGCCTTGCATAATAGTCAAGAACATGTCTCTTGACATACGATACCGCCAAGACGGGTTTGATGGGGGTGGAAGTAGTCCCAATACAACCGGTACTGGCACCCTCTCGATCGCGCTTCAGGTTGCCCTTGCGAGGCCTCGTCGAGCCTCTGTGCACCGACCTCTGCATTTCAGTGTGCTCGAGTATGAGGGAGTGATGTCTACGCACGCTTCTATTCCTGTAGACAGTGTTGGGTCTCCAAGAGCAGAGGTTTGTAGAACAGCAGAAAGTTTCCCTTAAGTGAATCACCCAAGGTTTATCGAACTCAGGGAGGTAGAGGTCAGAGATATTCCTCTCAAGCAACCCTGCAATTACGATACAAGAAGTCTCTTGTGTCCCCAACACACCTAATACACTTGTCGTATGTATAGGCGCACTAGTTCGGCGAAGAGATATTAAAATGCGATGATATAGATGGTGGTAGATGGTAATTGCGATATGAAGTAAATATTGCAGCAAGTAAACATGTAACGTAACTTGTTGGAAACGGTGTTTCAATGCTTAGAAACAAGGCCTAGGGATCATACTTTCACTAGTGGACACTCTCAACAACGATCACATAAATAAATAAGTTCTCTTCTCTTATGCTACTTTCAAAGACTCTATTGTTGGATAACAAACACCATTCATTGTGTAGGGCTACGAGAGCACCCTCAAGCCGGAGTAAACAAGCTCCACAACGTCATAAAGGAATCACACAAGATGCAAACACCGCCACCGTCACACCATAGAGAGTAATTCCGGAGTTCATATAAAGTAATTCTAGAGTGCATAGTAATAGTTAACTTCACAATCTACAAGAGATCACGATCATAACCTACGCCAAGTACCTACATGATGCACACACTGTCCACATTACATCATGAAGGAGGAATAGACTACTTTAATAACATCACTAGAGTAGCACATAGATTAATAGTGATACAAAGCTCATCATATGGATCTCAATCGTGCAAGGCAGCTCATGAGATCATTGTATTGAGGTACATGAGAGAGAGATTAACCACATAGCTACCGGTAGAGCCCTTAGCCTCGATGGAGAACTACTCCCTCCTCATCATAGGAGACAAGCAGCAGCCGATGAAGATGGCGGTGATGTCGATGGAGATGCCTCCGGGGGCACTTCCCCGTCCCGGCGGAGTGCCGGAACAGAGACTTCTGTCCCCCGAATCTTGGCTTCGCGATGGCGGCGGCTCTGGAACTTTTCTCGTATCGTGGCTTATTCTTTTAGGGTTTTCGCGACGGAGACTTTATATAGGCGGAAGGGCAGCCTCGGAGGAGTCCTAGTGGAGCCACACCATAGGGGGGCGCCCCCCCCCTTGGCCGCGCCGCCTTGTATGGTGGGGCCCCCTGGCTCCCCTCTGGCCCCTCTTCGGTGCTCTGGAAGCTTTCGGGAAAAATAAGATACTGGGCGTTGATTTCGTCCAATTCCGAGAATATTTCCTTTGTAGGATTTCTGAAACCAAAAACAAGCACAAAACAGAACCGACACTTCGGCATCTCGTTAATAGGTTAGTTCCGGAAAATGCATCAAAACGATATAAAGTGTGAACAAAACATGTAGGTATTGTCATAAAACTAGCATGGAACATAAGAAATTATAGATACGTTGGAGACGTATCAAGCATCCCCAAGCTTAGTTCCCGCTCGCCTCGAGTAGGTAAACGATAACAAGGATAATTTCTTAAGTGACATGCTACCAACATGATCTTGATCAATACTATTGTAAAGCATATGAGATGAATGCAGCGATTCGAAGCAATGGTAAAGACAATGATTAAACAACTGAATCATATAGCAAAGACTTTTCATGAATAGTACTTTCAAGACAACCATCAATAAGTCTTGCATAAGAGTTAACTCATAAAGCAATAGATTCAAACTAGAAGGCATTGAAGCAACACAAAGGATGATTAAGTTTCAGCAATTGCTTCCAACTTGTAACATGTATATCTCATGGATAATTGTCAACATAAAGTAATATAACAAGTGCAATAGGTAAACATATAAGAATCAATGCACAGTTGACACAAGTGTTTGCTTCTAAGATAGAAAGAAGTAGGTAAACTGACTCAACATAAAGTAAAAGAAAGGCCCTTCGGAGAGGGAAGCATGGATTACTATTTTTGTGCTAGAGCTTTTCATTTTGAAAACATAGAAACAATTTTTTCAACGGTAGTAATAAATCATATGTGTTATGTAAAATACATCCTATAAGTTGCAAGCCTCATGCATAGAATACTAATAGTGCCCGCACCTTGTCCTAATTAGCTTGGATTAACACGGATTATCATTGCATAACATATGTTTCAACCAAGTGTCACAAAGGGGTACCTCTATGCCGCCCGTACGTAGGTCTAAGGAGAAAGTTCGCATTGGATTTCTCGCTTTTGATTATTCTCAACTTAGACATCCATACCGGGACAACATAGACAACAGATAATGGACTCCTCTTTTAATGCTTTAGCATTCAACAACAGATAATATTCTCATAAGAGATTGAGGATTTGTGTCCAAACTGAAACTTCCACCATGATTCATGGCTTTAGTTAGCGGCCCAATGTTCTTCTCTAACAATATGCATACTCAAACCATTTGATCATGAAAATCGCCCTTACTTCAAACAAGACGAACATGCATAGCAACTCACATGATATCCAACAAAAGGTGTAAAAGTTGATGGCGTCCCCAGAAACATGGTTATCGCTCAACAAGCAACTTATAAGAAATAAGATACATAGCAACATATTCAATACCACAATAGTTTTTAAGGCTATTTTCCCATGAGCTATGTATTGCGAAGACAAGGAATGAAATTTAAAGGTAGCACTCAAGTAATGTACTTTGGAATGGCAGAGAAATACCACATAGTAGGTAGGTATGGTGGACACAAATGGCATGGGTTTTGGCTCAAGGATTTGGATGCACGAGAAGTAATCCCTCTCAATACAAGGCTTAGGCTAGCAAGGTTGTTTGAAGCAAACTCAAGTATAAACCGGTACAACAAAACTTACATAAGAACATATTGCAAGCATTATAAGACTCTACATTGTCTCCTTGTTGTTCAAACACCTTAACCAGAAAATATCTAGACTTAGAGAGACCAATCATGCAAACCAAATTTTAACAAGCTCTATGTAGTTCTTCATTAATCGGTGCAAAGTACATGATGCAAGAGCTTAAACATGATCTATATGAGCACAACAATTGCCAAGTATCAAATTATTCAAGACATTATACCAATTACCACATGAAGCATTTTCTGTTTCCAACCATATAACAATGAACGAAGCAGTTTTCAACTTCGCCATGAACATTAAAGATAGAACTAAGAACACCAGTGTTCATATGAAAAAGCGCAGCGTGTCTCTCTCCCACATAAGCATAAATTTATTCAAACATAAACAAAAATAAAATCAAACAGACGCTCCAAGTAAAGTACATAAGATGTGACGGAATAAAAATATAGTTTCACTAGAGGTGACCTGATAAGTTGTTGATGAAGAAGGGGATGCCTTGGGCATCCCCAAGCTTAGACGCTTGGGTCTTCTTGAAATATGAAGGGATGAACCACGGGGGCATCCCCAAGCTTAGACTTTTCACTCTTCTTGATCATAGCATATCATCCTCCTCTCTTGATCCTTGAAAACTTCCTCCACACCAAACTCAAAACAAACTCATTAGAGGGTTAGTGCATAATCAAAAATTCACATGTTCAGCAAGGACACAATCATTCTTAACACTTCTGGACATTACCCAAAGTTATTGAAAGTTAATGGAACAAAGAAATCCATTCAACATAGCAAAAGAGGCAATGCGAAATAAAAGGCAGAATCTGTCAAAACAGAACAGTCCGTAAAGACGAATTTTTCTGGGGCACTTCACAGGCTCAGATGAAAAAGCTCAAATTGAATGAAAGTTGCGTACATATCTGAGGATCATGCACGTAAATTGGCAGATTTTTCTGAGTTACCTACAGACGGGGCTGCTCAATTTCGTGACAGTAAGTAATCTGTTTATGCGCAGTAATCCAAATCTAGTATCAACCCTACTATCAAAAACTTTACTTGGCACAACAATGCAATAAAATAAAGATAAGGAGAGGTTGCTACAGTAGTAACAACTTCCAAGACACAACAAAACAGTAGCAAAATAAAACATGGGTTATCTCCCAAGAAGTGCTTTCTTTATAGCCATTAAGATGGGCTCAGTAATTTTAATGATGCTCGCGCAAGAAATAAGAGTTGAAGCAAAGAGAGCATCAAGAAGCAAATTAAAAACACATTTAAGCCTAACCCTTTTCCTATGAAAAGGAATCTTGTACACAAATAAATTCATGAAGAACAAAGTGACAAGCATAGGAAGATAAAACACGAGTAACTTCAAGATTCTCAACATAAAGAGGGGAAACTTAATATTATTAAGATGTATGTAACCATGTTTCCCTGTGGTGACCCTGCATACCACTGCATGTTGTAGTATTCCAGTCGTTGATATAACATTCACGAAGTACCAATCCGCAAATATTACATCCATCAAAGTAGTACAACAGAACATAGCAGGTCCATAACTCATTCACTTATTATTACAAGCAACATGTACATATCATCTCGGAGCTCCTCTTGGGTGCTAAGAGGGATACTCCTGGGTTCGAGGCGAACCCAACTTAACTTACAATATAACAGTCTTACTAGGTTATACATTTTATTCTCCTCGAGCAGTTAAGTATTAAGAGTTCGCACTGCTCGGATACTACTACTACTCGGTAGGTCTAAGCTTGCTCTCCTACGGAACCCTCCCCGGTTCCGTAGACTATGAGGTAGTCTACTCCTTTGATACCTCCGGAGAGGTCTGGTTCTTCATAGCCGATGACTTCGGCTCCTTCGTGGTCGTCGTTGTCCTCCTCCAGCCGATTCGCATGACCTAGCTGTGGATTTAAGAGTGGTATGAGTACGAGCGTACTCAACAAGTTCATTATAGAAAAGAGGTGTTTAATGCACTAGCTACGGTATTAGACCAGAAAGTCTAATACCAATGCATGTTTTCATAATCATTTCTTCAAAAGGTTGCTTTTATTCAGAAGAACTATGTCCGCCAGCCTTCACCGGTTTACTAGAACTTCATGGAGTTCCTTTCCGATAGCTGTCGCAGCTCCAAAACTCGGAACAAGGAGTGATCGGTCACGATTCGTTACACTCGCAGAGGTGTGTTGCTTTACCCATAAGATATCTTAACCTTGGTGCCAACCGGGCAGCTTTCCCGTCCACACTTCCTTTGGTGTGAGGCCCGGTATAAGGTCCTAGCCAATTATGTTCCTCCGCTACCTCGAACACCCACCCTTTGTTGCAATTCCGACCTTGGGTCCTCGCCGGCCGCCGTATCCTAAGATACCATCCGACCTCGACTACTATCGTGCATGACGGCCCGATACCTTCGCCGGTCGTTGCAACCCCTCATAGACCGCAATACCGTGGGGACTTAGGACTCCCCAGCCTCACCGCTTGCTCCTTCGGGCGACAAGTGTACTACGGACAATGCCGTGGGGACTTAGGACTCCCCAGCCTCACCGCTTGCCCCCTTGGATTACAAGTGTACTACGATAACGCGTGTCCGTTGATGAACGAGAGGTGGAAACACTTTTGACTACTCCGTCCCACTCCAGATCTTATGGTTAACACGGGTATTACGGCACAAGAATCACTGGAGACATTTGTTGTTTAATCCTAGATGGATATAAACCCTTGCAATGGAACCTCCACCATATCAACACAAACCATGGTTCCATTGCCCACCATTTATTCATATTCATAGTTATGAAAATAGTGGTTTTGCTTTTTTTTATGCAATAGTGATAAATATAGTATTTTGCAAGTAATTTGGTAAAAATACTTAAATGGCATGAGCAAGTGATGAACTTGCCTGAACACTGCAAAGTGTTGCAGTTGGATGGTGTGGACTGACCCCTGTCCTCTGTTGCTGAAAAATAGCATCATTGTCCGATAAGGGCAATGGTTAAAGAAGCAATTATGCATGATTCAGCTTTTAGGGTTGTTCCCCCCTTCCGATGTTTTATTATTTTATGTGAGAGGTTAATACTAAGAACAATTTAGGGATACTCTGTTTAGGGTAAAATACAACCTTGAAATGTTGTCAAGGTGTTTTTAAAGTCCGAAGAATTTATGGACTTATTTTCATTATTGAAAATATAAGGTGTGATTTAAATGATTATTTTAATCATCAATTTTGGCTTAATCATGTTTCTCTTCAAAAATTCGATTTCATATTTTATTATGATAGAGAATTTTATTCTTAGTGATTTTCATATTTTTAATTATTTTTTTAGAGCTATTTATTATTTTCTATGCATTTTCAAAGTTTCTGTTTATTTGAAAATGTGAAAAGTCATATTTGCCCCTGGGCCCACCTGTCAGGGTGGCCCAGTGGTTAAACCTAACCCGAGCCGTACCGACCGGCTCGGTCGGACTCATTCGCCCCCTTCCTCACTATCTCTCGCGAAACCCTAACTCCTCGCTCCCGCGACGCCCGCGTCGCCTGCGCCGCTGACGAATTATTCCGGCCACCGCCGGCCATCGCCGGCGATGAGATGGGGCGCATCTGAACCGCCTCTCGACGGCGCACCAGATCCTCCGCGTCGATCTGGCCCCCGTCGCCTCCTCGTCTCGCCCCAGCGTGTCTGCCCGCAAGGCCGTGGGGTTCCGCGGCGATTCGCCGCTCACCGGCGAACCAACGCGGTGACGCGGCCGTGTGCCTCGCCGTGGTGATGCTGGAGCACTTGTGCTCGGCGACGCCAGGCTTGGCCGCGGCTTGGCACTGCCGTGGTCGGCCCGTGCCGCCGTGCCGCCATGGGCACGCCGTGGTGCTCCTGCTCTAGGTATGTGCGCCTCCCTCACTCTTTTGCTTGCTCTACCTCTTCTCCTTCCTCTGAATGCCCTTGCATCCATCTTCTTGGTGTGCTGGCCTTGCCAGTACACCATTACCTGCTCCTGCTGTGCTGCGTTCATGGCCTTCCTATGCATGTGCTATGACTGCTGCGGATGTGTGATTAGCCCTCGCCTTGCTCTAGCCATGGTTGCTACCGATGTACTCGCCATGCTTATTTCCGTTATGATGTCCCATCGCTATCGCTACTCGCCGTCGCTATATCTATGCTCACAGGTGTGTTGCTATTGCTCGCCGTGATGATCCCGGCTCGCTATGCTCGTGCTAGCCGCTAACTCGTTATCGGGCACCCATGTGTAGTAGTGATTCTTGCTCCCGGCCCGATTATCGTGAGTAATCCTTGCTTTTAGCAAGTGCCGGTGCCCCCGATGTGTTTGTTCATTGGGCTCCTTTCATGGAAATGCTCCATTGAGCATGGTTGTTGGCTAGACAGCTCCATCCTTTGATGGTGTGCTTTTGGATACAATTATATATGATTTATTTACTTATCTGTGATGCAATTTATTATGAGATGTGGCTATCTAGTTAATCTTGTCAATGTGTTGGTGCTAGGCTTGGCTCCAGCATGTTCTTGTTAAGCCCTGATGGTCATATGATCACCAGTTACTTGGTAATTGGCTGCTGTTCTATGCCTGTGTCTCACTGTTGCTTACTCTGTGCTGTGTGTGCATCACACAGGCTTGGCCTGGTGTGTGATGGTGCTTGCTTAAGCATCAGTTGATGCTTGCAATGATCCCTTGGATCATCTGCAAGGCTCTGGTGCAACAATTACTTGTGTAATTCATTTATCTGTCTAGCTTGGCTTGATCATAATGATAATTGATGTGAACTGCTTGCAGTTGTGATCATCCTATTAACTGTGGTAGGGCTAGATGGATGCCAACCACTGGTTGGGTACCCTAGCCCACTACTGAACCCTATTGGGTGATGATGTGGTGGCTTAAGTGTTGGCTGTGGGTTGAGGTGGCCCTGACAGCCCTTTGGTGCTGTCATGGTAGCTCCCCCCTTCTCTGTGGCTTGCTGTGGTGAATAATTGCTCACTGGTTGATCCAAAACTGGACTTCTAGTGGCTTTTAATGCTAAGTGTTCATGGTTGACTAGATAGGATCAACCCTTGCTGGATTTCCTTGGTGGTTTCAGTGTTTTGATCCAACCAATGTTCCCTAGGTTGATTAACCTATTGGCTTCTTCCATATTTGCTTGCACCAAATGGTTTAGTAACCAGATGATGACACAAACAGGGTTCTACCCTTCTTTTGCTTCTGTGGCTTATGCATATGCTGGATTTGTATGAGCAAAACTTTGCTTGCTCATGATCTATTGATATACCTCACTCCAGCTCCTAGTGATTTGTGTTGGTGTAGAGGGTTGCTTCTGTGATGTGCTTGTGCTTGCCCTTCTCCTCCTTGCAAGCTGATGTTACTTGGTTACTTTCTGTGGCTGTGAGGATAGGTTGAACAGCAGTGGCTGTTCTTCCTATTCTTGCTGTGCTGGTGTTCTTACCCTGGAGATTCTGCCGATGGAGCTGCTAGGGTTTTGGCTTGGTGAAAGGTTTTATACCTAGCCCACCTTGCTTCCCTGGTCGACAGCTCCACCAGTTCACTTTGGTGACTCACTGTGTGTGTTGCTGTTGTGCATGCACACATGCTGTGTGTGCTGCCTGTGTGTGTGTGTGTGTGTACCAGGCTTGGGAACTTGAGCTGTGAGAAGATCAGCTCGGCAGATCTTGATAATATCCTCTCCAGTACATTATTTCTTTGCTAACCTGCCAAGTGGCAATGCCACTTGGCATAACTTGTGTTTTGCTTTGTTTGTGTACAGGGAGCTTGGGGATGATCAAGATGAAGTGCAAGATCATCTTGATCCAAGATTTTATGAAGTGCAACTGGTAGTCTAGGATAGATTATTTCGTTGTAATTTTCTTTCTTTTTCTTTTTCCATTTTATCAATTCTTGTAATGGGTTGTAATATTTTATATTTCAAATCTGGATATTGTAAAGACAATGTATCTTGTGTGATTATCAATAAAGCTCCAAATTTCTCTAAAGAGCTTTACTTAATATTTGTATTGTTCATAATCTTTATTATTTAATATTTGTTTGAAGAATTACCTCAATATTGAATTATGAGATATTCAAATGGTGTTTGAATTTGAAATTCAAATGTAACTTGTATTTGAATTCAATCATGCAACTTAAGTTGTAATGCAATAACTCTCCTCTCTTCTCAAAACCCTAACTTAGTTGAATGAGAAGCAAGTTTGTCGCACTCTCGAAACCCTAACCCTGTAAGGTGTCGAGAGAGAAACTTGTCCCCCTTCGATGCGCTTTTGT
The DNA here is from genome assembly GCF_022539505.1 of Lolium rigidum. Classification (NCBI taxonomy): domain Eukaryota; kingdom Viridiplantae; phylum Streptophyta; class Magnoliopsida; order Poales; family Poaceae; genus Lolium; species Lolium rigidum. The sequence goes on along the minus strand of NC_061509.1, from coordinate 12,996,373 downwards.
TTTAAAAGCGCGAAATTTCCCTGAATTTACGATGCAATGCACATCCCTTTCTAAAATCTACCCCTCGATCGTCTCTAAACCCGGGACATTACAGCCTTTCCCCTTAAAGAAAACTTCGTCCCGAAGTTGTGGTTGTAATACCCGAAGAGTTCGGAGTATGTTTTCCTCAGGTCTTCTTCCTTTTCCCAGTGGCTTCCTCTCGGGGTGATGCTTCCATTGAATCTTGCAATACTTAATGGCTCGATTCCTGAGTTGTTTCCAGTTCTCCTCGAGAATCTTAGCTGGCTTCTCTATGTAGGTCAAGTCTGGTTGTAACTCGAGCTCATCATGTGATACTGGCTCATCTGGGGTCTTTAAGCATTTCCTGAGTTGTGACACATGGAATACATTGTGAACTTGAGCTAACCTTCCCGGTTGATCCAATTCAAAGGCTAACCCTCGGTTCTGACTCAGTATCTTGAAAGGTCCGATGTATCTAGGGCTCAACTTTCCCTTTACTCCAAATCTCTGAAGACCTTTCATCGGACTTACCTTAAGATATACCATGTCTCCGACTTGTGGCTCCCATGTTCTTCTCTTTTGATTGGCATAACTCTTTTGTCTACTTTGAGCTATTTTAAGCCTATCCCTTATAATGTCAATGATCTACTGCTTTTCTTTGACATAATCAGGGTTGAATTCCTTGCTTGATCCTGCCTCATACCAACATATTGGTGATCTACACTTCCTTCCATACAGAGCTTCGAATGGTGCCATCTTGATGCTGCTTTGATAGCTATTATTGTATGAAAACTCTGCTAGTGGTAAGTGCTCCTCCCATGATCCTCCGAAGTCTAAGGCACATGCCCTAAGCATATCTTCCAATATCTGGTTTGTTCTCTCTGTTTGTCCACCTGTCTGAGGATGATAGGTGGTGCTATAGTCTAACTTGGATCCTAAAGCTTCATGTAGTTGCTTCCAAAATGCTGATGTGAACACGGATCCTCGATCTGACACGATCTTCTTGGGCACTCCATGTTTACTCACGATCTCTTTAATGTAAAGATCGATGAGTTTCTCCCCTTTATCCTGCTGGTTTACTGCTAAGAAGTGTGCACTCTTCGTCAACCGGTCCACGATTACCCATATCATATCCTTCTTTTTATTAGTCATGGGTAGTCCGGTGATGAAATCCATTCCTATCTCCTCCCATTTCCATTCTGGGATTGGCAAAGGTTGTAAATTTCCTGCCGGACTTTGATGTTCAGCTTTCACTCTTTGGCAGGTATGGCATTCCGCCACGATTGTGCTATCTCTCTTTTCATGTTATTCCACCAGAATAATTCCTTGAGATCCATGTACATCTTTGTACTTCCTGGATGTATAGAGTATGGTGTTTGATGTGCTTCCCGGAGTATAACTTCTTTGATTTCATCAATATCCGAAACGCAAATCCTTTTCTGGAACCACAATGATCCCAACTCTCCTCGGTGAAATTCTGATGGTCTTCCCTCATCAATCCTTCTCATCTCCTCCACGATGAATGGATCGTCCAATTGACCCATGATTATCTCATTCTTTAAGTTCACACTAAGTTCATCGGCTACTTGTAATGCCGACAGTCCTTCATGAGCTTCTTTCTCCCAAAATTGTATCTGGGCTTGGCTTATTTCTTTCTTCAACTCCGGTGCCATTTCTTGTTCAATTACTCCAGTGCTCTTCCTGCTCAAGGCATCTGCTACAACATTAGCCTTTCCTGGAGTATAATTGATGGTCAGGTCATAATCCTTGATTAGCTCCAGCCATCTTTTCTGTCTCATGTTGAGTTCCTTGTGAGTGAAGAAGTACTTGAGACTCTTATGATCAGTATAGAGCTCACACTTGGCTCCATAGAGAAAATGTCTCCAAGTTTTAAGTGCAAATATGACCGCTGCTAACTCTAGATCATGTGTTGGGTAGTTCACTTCATGAGGTCTGAGTTGCCTTGATCCATATGATATTACTTTCCGATCTTGCATGAGTACGCAAGCCAATCCATGTTTGGATGCGTCACAGTACACAGTCTAATCCTTGCCAACTTCCGGAACTGCTAACACCGGTGCTGTGGTGAGTTTTTCCTTCGAGTCCGAAGACTCTTCTCACACTCATCGGACCACACGAACGGTGTGTTTTTCCTTAACAGACTTGGTCATCGGTCCCGCTATCTTAGAGAATCCTTCAATGAATCTCCGATAGTATCCTCGCCATTCCTAAGAATCCTCGGATTTCTTTGACAGCTCTTTGGTGCTTCCCATTCTAAAACTGCTGCTACTTTGCTTGGGTTTACTGCTATACCATCCTTGCTAATAACATGACCAAGAAATTCTACTTGATCTAGCCAAAACTCACACTTGCTGAATTTGGCATAGAGTTGATGCTCTCTTAGTGTTTGCAACACTATCCTCAGATGTTCAGCATGTTCAGCTTTATCCTTAGAATATATCAAGATATCATCGATGAATACGATGACAAACTTGTCTAGGCATGGCATGAAGATCTTCTTCATAAGATTCATGAATATTGCTGGGGCATTGGTTAATCCAAAAGGTACTACTAGGTATTCATGATGTCCGTACCTCGAGACAAAGGCTGTTTTCGGAACGTCTTCCTTCTTGATCTTTATCTGATGATACCCGGATCTTAGATCAATCTTGGAAAAGACTCATGCGCCTCTAACTTGATCAAAAAGATCTTGTATTCTAGGAAGTGGATACTTGTTCTTAATAGTAACATTATTCAGATTCCCGTAGTCTCCGCACATCCTTCGGCCTCCATCTCTCTTATCCACAAATATCACCGGTGATCCCCATGGTGATATACTCTCCTGAATGAATCCTTTCTGTTCCAGGTCATCCAACTGTTCCTTGAGTTCTTTCAACTCCTTAGGCCCCATCTTGTATGGTGCTTTAGCAATCGGAGCTGTTCCTGGAATTAGGTCGATAGTAAACTCTATCTCCCTATCTGGTGGCATTCCAGGTAATTCCTTAGGAAAAACATCCTGGAATTCATTAACTACAGGTATATCCTCCAGCTTTACTTCCTTCATGCTATTCAACTGTAGCTCTACTTCAATCTGTGTATGCTTATCCCCTTGGTAGATCATTCTACTTCCAACGGGGCTTTTCAGAGACACTGTCTTGTTCACACAGTCGATTAATGCTCCATTTGACTCTAACCAATTCATACCTAGAATGACATCAATGTCCTTCATCGGTAGAATGAACAGGTCTGCGTCAAACGCGCACTTATTGATCATAATGATCTGTCCTTGTTTGACATGGGTTACTACTATCGTTCCCCCCGCAGAAAGTATGGTTATGGGTTTATCTAACTTAGTGCAACTAATCCCATGTTTGATGATGAATTGCTGAGAAATGAATGATGTAGTTGCACCAGTATCAAAAAGTACTTTGCCAGGATGAGTGAGTATCCGAAGCGTACCTATAACCGCTTGATCGAGTTCACCACCTCCTCCAAGCCGGTGCAGCTCAACTTGCCGAAGGGTTTCTTGTTCTTCCAGTTCCCTCCGGTATTCCCGCCTCGGTTTCCTCCTCCTCCTGACTGACCTCCTCCATTCTTTCTCTTGGGGCAATCCTTCAACATGTGCCCCTCCTGGCAACACCCAAAGCAAATGATTCTGGGTTTACGGCAATCCTTCGAGACGTGCCCTACCATTCCACAACTGCGACAAACAATCTGGTTTGCAGTCTGAAACCCTTGGTTCCTCCTGCTGTTGAAGTTGTTGTTGTTGTTGTACCTTGGCTTGAAACTCAAGCTGGTATTGGGTTTGTTGCTGACAAATCTCTTAGGCTCAAATTTAACCTTCTTCCTCTTCTCCTCTTGCAGTTGTTTGAAGTCATCTTCAAGAGTGATGGCTGCATCCATCAACTCCTGAAACTCAGTAGCTCTCAACATTCGGAGCTGTACCTTGAACTGAGGATTCAATCCTCGCATGAACCTCTTTTTCTTCTTGTCCTCGGTGTTGACCTCCTCAACTGCATACCGGGACAATCCTGAGAACTCCCTGACGTAAGTCAGGATAGCCTTATCTTTCTGCTCGAGACTTTCAAACTCTCGGCGTTTCAGCTCCATAATGCTTTCAGGGACATTGGATTCCCTGAACTTCCTCTTGAATTCCTCCGAAGTGAACACCTTTCCAGCCGGATACACGGCTACTATATTATCCCACCAAGATGCGGCGGGTCAACACAACAGATGTGTTGCGTATCTGACCTTCTCCAGGTCATTGCATCCGACCGTGTTGAGCTTTCGCTCAGTGTACATCAACCAATCCTCCGCGTCCATAGGTTCGGGCGCGTATGCGAAGGATATTGGCTTAGTATTCTGGAAGTCCGATGATGTCTACGGGTGCTTCTATTCTTGTAGACAGTGTTGGGCCTCCAAGAGCAGAGGTTTGTAGAACAGCAGCAAGTTTCCCTTAAGTGGATCACCCAAGGTTTATCGAACTCAGGGAGGAAGAGGTCAAAGATATCCCTCTCATGCAACCCTCGCAACCACAAAGCAAGAAGTCTCTTGTGTCCCCAACACACCTAATAGGTGCACTAGTTCGGCGAAGAGATAGTGAAATACAAGTGGTATGAATGAATATGAGCAAGAGTACGGCGCCGTAAAAGTGCTTGCCGGCGTGCAGTTGATGGTTGTAATATTGCAGGAAGTAAACATGCAGTAGAACAGTAAACAAGCGGCGATAGCAGTATTTAGGAACAAGGCCTAGGGATCATACTTTCACTAGTGGACACTCTCAACATTGATCACATAATAGAATAAATAGATAGATGCTAGACTCTACACCCTCTTGTTGGATGATGAACACCACTAACCGTGTAGGATTACACGAACCCTCAATGCCGGAGTTAACAAGCTCCACAATATTCAATGTTCATATTTAAATAACCTTAGAGTGCATAACGGATCAACATAACCAAACCAAGTACTAACATAGCATGCACACTCGTCACCTTCACACTACGAAAGGAGGAATAGATCACATCAATACTATCATAGCAATAGTTAACTTCATAATCTACAAGAGATCACAATCATAGCCTACGCCAAGTACTACACGATGCACACACTGTCACCATTACACCATGCAGGAGGAATAAACTACTTTAATAACATCACTAGAGTAGCACACAGATAAATTGTGATACAAAACACATTGCAATCATAAAGAGATATAAATAAGCACTTCACTATGCCATTCATAATAGTGAATAAGTATTCTGTGAAATATAGCCTAAGAGACCCACACGGTGCACACACACTGTCACCTTTACACACGTGGGACAAGGAGTCTCCGGAGATCACATAAGTAAAATCCACTTGACTAGCATAATGACATCTAGATTACAAGCATCATCATATGAATCTCAATCATGTAAGGCAGCTCATGAGATTATTGTATTGAAGCACATAGGAGAGAGATGAACCACATAGCTACCGGTACAGCCCCGAGCCTCGATGGAGAACTACTCCCTCCTCATGGGAGACAACAAGCGTTGATGAAGATGGCGGTGGTGTCGATGGAGAAGCCTTCCGGGGCACTTCCCCGTTCCGGCGGCGTGCCGGAACGGAGACTCCCGTCCCCCGCATCTTGGCTTCGCGATGGCGGCGGCTCCGGAAGGTTTCTCGTACCGTGGCTTTTTCGTCTCGTGTTTTAGGTCGTGGACCTTTATATAGGCGAAGAGGCGGCGTCGAAGGTCAACGAGGCGACGACACAACAGGGGGCGCGGCCCGGGCCCCGGCCACGCCGCCCTATCATCCGGGCCCACCGGGGCTCCCTCTCGGTGGCTCTCGGGTGTTCCGGAAGCTTCGTGGAAAAATAGGATGTCGGGCATTGATTTCGTCCGATTCCGAGAATATTTCCTTACTTGGATTTCCGGAACCAAAAATAGCAGAAAACAAAGAATCGACCCTTCAAGCATCTCGTCAATAGGTTAGTTCCGGAAAATGCATAATAATGACATATAATGTGTATAAAACATGTGAGTATCATCATAAAAGTAGCATGGAACATAAGAAATTATAGATACGTTTGAGACGTATCAAGCATCCCCAAGCTTAGTTCCTCCTCGCCCTCGAGTAGGTAAACGATAACAAAGATAATTTCTGAAGTGACATGCTATCATAATCTTGATCATACTATTGTAAGCATATGTAATGAATGCAGCGACAAAACAATGGTAATGACATGAGTAAACAAATGAATCACAAAGCAAAGACTTTTCATGAATAGTACTTTCAAGACAAGCATCAATAAGTCTTGCATAAGAGTTAACTCATAAAGCAATAAATCAAAGTAAAGGTATTGAAGCAACACAAAGGAAGATTGAGTTTCAGCGGTTGCTTTCAACTTATAACATGTATATCTCATGGATATTGTCAATGTAAAGTAATATAACAAGTGCAATATGCAAGTATGTAGGAATCAATGCACAGTTCACACAAGTGTTTGCTTCTTGAGGTGGAAAGAGATAGGTGAACTGACTCAACATAAAAGTAAAAGAATGGCCCTTCGCAGAGGAAAGCATTGATTGCTATATTTGTGCTAGAGCTTTGGTTTTGAAAACATAAAGAGATCATAAAAGTAAAATTTTGAGAGGTGTTTGTTGTTGTCAACGAATGGTAGTGGGTACTCTAACCCCCTTGCCAGACAAACCTTCAAAGAGCGGCTCCCATGAAGGACGTTATCTCTACCAGCAAGGTAGATCATCCCTCTTCTCTTTTGTTTACACATGTATTTTAGTTTTATTTATGGATGACACTCCTCCCAACCTTTTGCTTACACAAGCCATGGCTAACCGAATCCTCGGGTGCCTTCCAACATTCACATACCATGAAGGAGTGTCTATTTGCAAAATTAAGTTGCTTACTGATGAATCGAGCAAAACATGTGAAGAGAATTATTAATGAAGGTTGATTAATTGGGGGTCGGGAACCCCGCGCCAGACTCTTTTTGCAAAATTATTGGATAAGCGGATGAAGCCACTAGTCCATTGGTGAAAGTTGCCCAACAAGAATGAAAGATAAACACCACATACTTCCTCATGAGCTATAAAACATTGACACAAATCAGAGGTGATAAATTTTGAATTATTTAAAGGTAGCACTCAAGCAATTTACTTTGGAATGGCGGAGAAATACCATGTAGTAGGTAGGTATGGTGGACACAAATGGCATAGTGGTTGGCTCAAGGATTTTGGATGCATGAGAAGTATTCCCTCTCGTTACAAGGCTTAGGCTAGCAAGGCTATTTGAAATAAACACAAGGATGAACCGGTGCAGCAAAACTCACATAAAAGACATATTGTAAACATTATAAGACTCTACACCGTCTTCCTTGTTGTTCAAAACTCAATACTAGAAATTATCTAGACCTTAGAGAGACCAATTATGCAAACAAAATTTTAGCAAGCTCTATGTATTTCTTCATTAATGGGTGCAAAGTATATGATGCAAGAGCTTAAACATGAGCACAACAATTGCCAAGTATCAAATTATTCAAGACATTTTATCAATTACTACATGTAGCATTTCCCGTTTCCAACCATATAACAATTAACGAAGCAGTTTCAACCTTCGCCATGAACATTAAAAGCTAAGAACACATGTGTTCATATGAACCAACGGAGCGTGTCTCTCTCCCACACAAGCATTTATTCAAACAAAAACAAAAACAAACAGACGCTCCAAGTAAAGTACATAAGATGTGACCGAATAAAAATATAGTTTCAAGAGAAGGAACCTGATAATTTTGTCGATGAAGAAGGGGATGCCTTGGGCATCCCCAAGCTTAGACGCTTGGGTCTTCTTGAAATATGCAGGGATGAACCACGGGGGCATCCCCAAGCTTAGACTTTTCACTCTTCTTGATCATAGTATATCATCCTCCTCTCTTGACCCTTGAAAACTTCCTCCACACCAAACTCGAAACAAACTCATTAGAGGGTTAGTGCATAATAAAAAATTCACATGTTCAGAGGTGACACAATCATTCTTAACACTTCTGGACATTGCACAAAGCTACTGGAAGTCAATGGAACAAAGAAATCCATCCAACACAGCAAAAGAGGCAATGCGAAATAAAAGGCAAAATCTGTCAAAACAGAGCAGTCCGTAAAGAAGAATTTTAAAGTGGCACCAGACTTGCTCAGATGAAAATGCCCAAATTTAATGAAAGTTGCGTACATATCTGAGTATCACTCACGTAAATTGGCAGATTTTTCTGAGTTACCTACAGAGAACCCTGCCCAAATTCGTGACAGAATGAAACTGTTTCTGCGCAGTAATCCAAATCTAGTATGAACCTTACTATCAAAGACTTTACTTGGCACAACAATGCAACAAAACTAAGATAAGGAGAGGTTTCTACAGTAGTAACAACTTCCAAGACACAACAAAATAGTAGCAAAATAAAGACATGGGTTATCTCCCAAGAAGTTCTTTCTTTATAGCCATTAAGATAGACTCAGCAATTTTAATGATGCACTCCCAAGAAATAAGAGTTGAAGCAAAAGAGAGCATCAAGAAGCAAATTCAAAACACATTTAAGCCTAACATGCTTCCTATGCATAGGAATCTTGTAAATAAACAAGTTCATGAAGAGCAAAGTAACAAGCATAGGAAGATAAAACAAGAGTAACTTCAAAAATTTCAGCATATAGAGAGGTGTTTTAGTAACATGAAAATTTCTACAACCATATTTTCCTCTCTCATAATAATTTTCAGAGGCATCATGAACAAACTCAACAATATAAGTATCACATAAAGCATTCTTATCCACATGCATAAAAGTATCATTACTCTCCACATAAGCATAATCAATTTTATTAGTTGTAGTGGGAGCAAATTCAACAAAGTAGCTATCATTATTATTCTCATCAAGTGTAGGAGGCATAGTATAATCATAATCAAATTTATCCTCCATAACAGGCGGTACTAAAAGACTACTATCATTATAATCATCATAAATAGGAGGCAAAGTATCATCAAAGTAAATTTTCTCCTCAATGCTTGGGGGACTAAAAATATCATGCTCATCAAAGCCAGCTTCCCCAAGCTTAAAATTTTCCATATCATTAGCAACAATGGTGTTCAAAGCGTTCATACTAATATGTTCCATAGGTTTTTTAATTTTCGCATCAAACCATCCATGTCTTAAATCAGGAAATAGAATAAGAAGCTCATTGTTGTCCATTATGCCAAACTAGTGTAAACAAGAAACAAAAAGATGCAATTGCAGGATCTAAAGGAAATAGCTTCGAGCACAAACACCACGGCAACAGAAAAGTACTTAGTTACCTGAGACCGGAGTATGAGTGCCTTTTACCTTTCCTCCCCGGCAACGGCGCCAGAAAAGTGCTTGATGTTTACGGGTGCTTCTATTCTTGTAGACAGTGTTGGGCCTCCAAGAGCAGAGGTTTGTAGAACAGCAGCAAGTTTCCCTTAAGTGGATCACCCAAGGTTTATCGAACTCAGGGAGGAAGAGGTCAAAGATATCCCTCTCATGCAACCCTGCAACCACAAAGCAAGAAGTCTCTTGTGTCCCCAACACACCTAATAGGTGCACTAGTTCGGCGAAGAGATAGTGAAATACAAGTGGTATGAATGAATATGAGCGAGTAGTACGGCGCCGAGAAAAGTGCTTGTTGGCGTGCGGTTGATGGTAGTAATATTGCGAGGAAGTAAACATGCGGTAGAACAAGTAAACAAGCGGCGATAGCAGTATTTAGGAACAAGGCCTAGGGATCATACTTTCACTAGTGGATACTCTCAACATTGATCACATAACAGAATAAATAGATAGATGCTAGACTCTACACCCTCTTGTTGGATGATGAACACCACTAACTGTGTAGGATTACACGAACCCTCAATGCCGGAGTTAACAAGCTCCACAATATTCAATGTTCATATTTAAATAACCTTAGAGTGCATAACAGATCAACATAACCAAACCAAGTACTAACATAGCATGCACACTGTCACCTTCACACTACGAAAGGAGGAATAGATCACATCAATACTATCATAGCAATAGTTAACTTCATAATCTACAAGAGATCACAATCATAGCCTACGCCAAGTACTACACGATGCACACACTCGTCACCATTACACCGTGCGGGAGGAATAAACTACTTTAATAACATCACTAGAGTAGCACACGGATAAATTGTGATACAAAACACATTGCAATCATAAAGAGATATAAATAAGCACTTCACTATGCCATTCATAACGGTGAATAAGTATTACGTGAAATATAGCCTAAGAGACCCACACGGTGCACACACTTGTCACCTTTACACACGTGGGACAAGGAGTCTCCGGAGATCACATAAGTAAAATCCACTTGACTAGCATAATGACATCTAGATTACAAGCATCATCATATGAATCTCAATCATGTAAGGCAGCTCATGAGATTATTGTATTGAAGCACATAGGAGAGAGATGAACCACATAGCTACCGGTACAGCCCCAAGCCTCGATGGAGAACTACTCCCTCCTCATGGGAGACAGCAGTGTTGATGAAGATGGCGGTGGTGTCGATGGAGAAGCCTTCCGGGGGCACTTCCCCGTCCCGGCGGCGTGTCGGAACAGAGACTCCTGTCCCCCAGATCTTGGCTTCGCGATGGCGGCGGCTCTGGAAGGTTTCTCGTACCGTGGCTTTTCCGTCTCGTGTTTTAGGTCAGGGACCTTTATATAGGCGAAGAGGCGGCGTCAGAAGGTCAACGAGGCGACGACACAACAGGGGGGCGCGGCCCAGGCCCTGGCCGCGCCGCCCTATCATCTGGGCCCACCAGGGCTCCCCTCTGGTGGCTCTCGGGTGTTCTGGAAGCTTCGTGGAAAAATAGGATGCTGGGGCATTGATTTCGTCCGATTCCGAGAATATTTCCTTACTAGGATTTACGGAACCAAAAACAGCAGAAAACAAGCAATCGGCCCTTTGGCATCTCGTCAATAGGTTAGTTCCGGAAAATGCATAATAATGACATATAATGTGTATAAAACATGTGAGTATCATCATAAAAGTAGCATGGAACATAAGAAATTATAGATACGTTTGAGACGTATCATCCGACAAAGTGACTCCCTGATTGTCTGGCCTCTCCACCCTGTTCTGCTGAAGCAGCTCTTGGAAGAACTTGTTTTGCTGCTCCATCGTCATCCGTTGCCTTTCCTCCAACATTTGCATGTATTGGAGGAAATTCTGCTGCGTCATGGGTGGTGGTGGTGGTGGAAACTGGTTTCTGGCTGCTTCATCAGCCTCCTCCTTCTGCTTAGCCTCGCGCTCGAGATGCTGTGCTTCGCTCTCCTCACCCGGCGCTCCCGACATACCCCCTAGTTCTGCAACACAAAGTGGTACTTATAATTACTCCATGCGCAAGCTTTCTGAGCTCAACTTTGTGCACAGAACAAGTCACTCAATGGAAATCAAGAAGCAAATCCAAATCATACAAAACATATACCATGTATATACATACTTAAGTGGTTTATTATAATACTCAGTAGCGATGTGAGTATGCAAACTCACTTATTAAAGTATATGTACAAATTTCTACAAATATTACATACTACAATACATGTGGTACAACTGTATTGTAGTCTCGCCTCCCATGGTGGTCTCTAGTCGTGCTTCACTCCCGGTACATCCCAGGCTTCCATCCGGTCGAACGTGTAGTCCTCCTGACAGAATCTGGAACATAGGGTCTTCCAGTCGGCTGATAGTCAGAATCAGAGGATGATCCTAGGGAGAAATCTGTGCTCATGAACTGGTCATTCAATGCATCATAATCCACCCATCGGGTGTACTCCCCTGTGACTCCGCCGTAGGTATTTCCACCATCAGTATCAGACTCAATCAGTATAGGATAGTCATTATAGTCTCCCCTATTATACTGAACGTTCTGGAACTGGGTTGTGGCGTCCTCCTCCATCTCAGAATTACCTCTGACTGGATCGCCATAGGTTCCCGTGTCTGACCCCCAACGCCAACCTGTGGAGTTCTCGATAGGAGTCTCGGAATGCTGATGGTTTCCGGATTCCTCTCCACCCTCATATCCTCCATGGGAACTACTAGGAAAGTACCTAGGTGTAATAGGTGTGGTTTGTTGTTCTGGATGGTCAATACTAATGAAGTCACCAGCTGAATAAACTGGTGTGTGAACCTCACTCTCCATTGGTTCTTTCCCCTTAGTCTCCTCCTTGGGCTCAGTGAACTCTTCCAACATTGTGTCAATTGCTCCCGACAGATGTCGGTTCAACTGAAAGAACAATGACAGTAGGTTGCAGCTGTTATCCATGTACTTAGCGGCTTCTGCTGGTTTGCGTTTTGCATACTTGAAGTGGTTAAGCATAGGATCATCTTCATCCTCCATATGAGGAATGTGTGAGAATTCGGAACCAATAAGCTCTTTAGTCTTATGTTCCCGAATATCAGTGATAGCTCTCATGATGGCTATGTGGTAGGCTGTTTGGATAGTTCTAGCCTCACCTGCTGGCATCACTACACTCATTCCTAGGGATTCTGGAAGTCTTAGTCCTACCCTACACTTCGCTAATACTGTACCGTCGTAGTACATGTATTTCATTACTTGGATTTGGGGATCGCACCCAAATTCAAGCAACATAGCACGAAGAATGTCCGCAAGTCCTCCATCATATTCACATAGGTTTGATTCCATCACCTTCACGTTACGTCCCGAACGTGAACTTGCCATAGTTGGCTGTAGAATAGAAAGAATATTATATTAGTAATAATGCATCATAATAGAGATAATAAAGAATTATCGCACTAAAAGATATGATGGTTTTATTCTCAAGTGAATAGATACCATATTTTTAGAGAATTCTTTACTAATCCTATTTGACTCCTAACGTTTTCGTCCCATTTACTAGGTTCCAACCTAAGGTCAAAGCTTTTGATCTGATACCAACTGTGGTGACCCTGCATACCACTGCATGTTGTAGTATGCCAGTCGTTGATATAACATTCACGAAGTACCAATCCGCAAACATTACATCCCTCAGAGTAGTACAACAGAACATAGCAGGTCCATAACTCATTCACTTATTATTTCAAGCAACATGTACATATCATCTCGGAGCTCCTCTTGGGTCCTAAGAGGGATACTCCTGGGTTCGAGGCGAACCCAACTTAACTTACAATATGACAGTCTTACTAGGTTATACATTTTATTCTCCTCGAGCAGTTAAGTACTAAGAGTTCGCACTGCTCGGATACTACTACTACTCGGTAGGTCTAAGCTTGCTCTCCTCCGGAACCCTCCCCGGTTCCGTACACTATGAGGTAGTCTACTCCTTCGAGACCTCCGGAGAGGTCTGGTTCTTCATAGCCAATGACTTCGGCTCCTTCAGGGTCGTCGTTGTCCTCCTCCAGTCGATTCGGACGGTCTAGCGGGGATTTAAGAGTGGTATGAGTACGAGCGTACTCAACAAGTTCATTATAGAAAAGAGGTGTTTAATGCACTAGCTACGGTATTAGACCAGAAAGTCTAATACCAATGCAGGTTTTCATCATCATTTCTTCAAAAGGTTGCTTTTATTCAGAAGAACTATGTCCGTCGACCTTCACCGGTTTACTAGAACTTCATGGAGTTCCTTTCCCAGCAGCGTTCGCAGTTCCAAAACCCGGAACAAGGAGTGACTGGTCACGATTCGTTACACTCTGCAGAGGTGTGTTGCTTTACCCATAAGAGATCTTAACCTTGGTGCCAACCGGGCAGCTTTCCCGTCCACACTTCCTTTGGTGTGAGGCCCGGTATAAGGTCCTAGCCAATTATGTTCCTCCGCTACCTCGAACACCCACCCTTTGTTGCAATTCCGACCTTGGGTCCTCGCCGGCCAGCGTATCCTAAGATACCATCCGACCTCGACTACTATCAGGCACGACGGCCTGGTACCTTCGCCGGTCGTTGCAACCCCTCATAGACCGCAATACCGTGGGGACTTAGGACTCCCCAGCCTCACCGCTTGCTCCTTCGGGCGACAAGTGTACTACGGACAATGCCGTGGGGACTTAGGACTCCCCAGCCTCACCGCTTGCCCCCTTGGATTACAAGTGTACTACGGTAACGCGCGTCCGTTGATGAACGAGAGGTGGAAACACTTTTGACTACTCCGTCCCACTCCAGATCTTACGGCACAAGAATCACTGGACGACATTTGTTGTTTAATCCTAGATGGATATAAACCCTTGCAATGGAACCTCCACCATATCAACACAAACCATGGTTCCATTGCCCACCATTTATTCATATTCATCGTTATGAAAATAGTGGTTTTGCTTTTTTTAATGCAATAGTGATAAATATAGTATTTTGCAAGTAATTTGGTAAAAATACTTAAATGGCATGAGCAAGTGATGAACTTGCCTGAACACTACAAAGTGTTGCAGTTGGATGGTGTGGACTGACCCTTGTCCTCTGTTGCTGAAAAATAACATCATTGTCCGATAAGGGCAATGGTTAAAGAAGCAATTATGCATGATTCAGCTTTTAGGGTTGTTCCCCCTTCCGATGTTTTATTATTTTATGTGAGAGGTTAATACTAAGAACAATTTAGGGATACTCTGTTTAGGGTAAAATACAACCTTGAAATGTTGTCAAGGTGTTTTTAAAGTCCGAAGAATTTATGGACTTATTTTCATTATTGAAAATATAAGGTGTGATTTAAATGATTATTTTAATCATCAATTTTGGCTTAATCATGTTTGTCTTCAAAAATTCCATTTCATATTTTATTATGATAGAGAATTTTATTCTTAGTGATTTTCATATTTTTAATTATTTTTTTAGAGCTATTTATTATTTTCTATGCATTTTCAAAGTTTCTGTTTATTTGAAAATGTGAAAAGTCATATTTGCCCCCGGGCCCACCTCGGCGGGTGGCCCAGTGGTTAAACCTAACCCGAGCTGTACTGACCAGCTCGGTCGGACTCAGTCGCCCCCTTCCTCACTATCTCTCGCGAAACCCTAACTCCTCGCTCCCGCGACGCCCGCGTCACCTGCGCCGTTGACGAATTATTCCGGCCACCTCCGGCCATCGCCGGCGATGAGATGGGGCGCATCTGAACCGCCTCTCAACGGCACACCAGATCCTCCGCGTCGATCTGGCCCCCGTCGCCTCCTCGTCTCGCCCCAGCGTGTCTGCCCGCAAGGCCGTGGGGTTCCGCGGCGATTCGCCGCTCACCGGTGAACCAACGCGGTGACGCGGCCGTGTGCCTCGCCGTGGTGATGCTGGAGCACTTGTGCTCGGCGACGCCAGGCTTGGCCGCGGCTTGGCGCTGCCGTGGTCGGCCCGTGCCGCCGTGCTGCCATGGGCACGCCGTGGTGCTCCTGCTCTAGGTATGTGCGCCTCCCTCACTCTTTTGCTTGCTCTACCTCTTCTCCTTCCTTTGAATGCCCTTGCATCCATCTTCTTGGTGTGCTGGCCTTGCCAGTACACCATTACCTGCTCCTGCTGTGCTGCGTTCATGGCCTTCCTATGCATGTGCTATGACTGCTGCGGATGTGTGATTAGCCCTGCCTTGCTCTAGCCATGGTTGCTACTGCTGTACTGCCATGCTTATTTCTGTTATGATGTCCTACTGCTGCTGCTACTGCTGCTGCTATATCTATGCTCACAGGTGTGTTGCTATTGCTGCTGTGATGATCCTGGCTCTGCTATGCTGTGCTAGCTGCTAACCTGTTACTGGGCACCCATGTGTAGTAGTGATTCTTGCTCCTGGCCTGATTACTGTGAGTAATCCTTGCTTTTAGCAAGTGCTAGTGCCCCTGATGTGTTTGTTCATTGGGCTCCTTTCATGGAAATGCTCCATTGAGCATGGTTGTTGGCTAGACAGCTCCATCCTTTGATGGTGTGCTTCTGGATACAATTATATATGATTTATTTACTTATCTGTGATGCAATTTATTATGAGATGTGGCTATCTAGTTAATCTGGCCAATGTGTTGGTGCTAGGCTTGGCTCCAGCATGTTCTTGTTAAGCCCTGATGGTCATATGATCATCAGTTACTTGGTAATTGGCTGTTGTTCTATGCCTGTGTCTCACCGTTGCTTACTCTGTGCTATGTGTGCATCACACAGGCTTGGCCTGGTGTGTGATGGTGCTTGCTTAAGCATCAGTTGATGCTTGCAATGATCCCTTGGATCATCTGTGAGGCTCTGGTGCAACAATTACTTGTGTAATTCATTTATCTGTCTAGCTTGGCTTGATCATAATGATAATTGATGTGAACTTCTTGCAGTTGTGATCATCCTATTAACTATGGTAGGGCTAGATGGATGCCAACCACTGGTTGGGTACCCTAGCCCACTACTGAACCCTATTGGGTGATGATGTGGTGGCTTAAGTGTTGGCTGTGGGTTGAGGTGGCCCTGACAGCCCTTTGGTGCTGTCATGGTAGCTCCCCTTCTCTGTGGCTTGCTGTGGTGCATAATTGCTCACTGGTTGATCCAAAACTGGACTTCTAGTGGCTTTTAATGCTGAGAGTTTATATAGAAAAAAGTTTGTCTATTTGTCTGATGGTATTGCTAGCTATAGGTGCTAAGTGTTCATGGTTGACTAGATAGGATCAACCCTTGCTGGATTTCCTTGGTGGTTTCAGTGCTTTGATCCAACCAATGTTCCCTTGGTTGATTAACCTATTGGCTTCTTCCATATTTGCTTGCACCAAATGGTTTAGTAACCAGATGATGACACAAACAGGGTTCTACCCTTCTTTTGCTTCCGTGGCTTATGCATATGTCTGGATTTGTATGAGCAAAACTTTGCTTGCTCATGATCTATTGGTATACCTCACTCCAGCTCCTAGTGATTTGTGTTGGTGTAGAGGATTGCTTCTGTGATGTGCTTGTGCTTGCCCTTCTCCTCCTTGCAAGCTGATGTTACTTGGTTACTTTCTGTGGCTGTGAGGATAGGTTGAACAACAGTGGCTGTTCTTCCTGTTCTTGCTGTGCTGGTGTTCTTACCCTGGAGATTCTGCCGATGGAGCTGCTAGGGTTTTGGCTTGGTGAAAAGGTTTTATACCTAGCCCACCTTTCTTCCCTGGTCGACAGCTCCACCAATTCACTTTGGTGACTCACTGTGTGTGTGTTGCTGTTGTGCATGCACACATGCTGTGTGTGCTGCCTGTGTGTGTGTGTACCAGGCTTGGGAACTTGAGCTGTGAGAAGATCAGCTCGGCAGATCTTGATAATATCCTCTCCAGTACATTATTTCTTTGCTAACCTGCCAAGTGGCAATGCCACTTAGCATAACTTGTGTTTTGCTTTGTTTGTGTACAGGGATCTTGGAGATGATCAAGATGAAGTGCAAGATCATCTTGATCCAAGATTTTATGAAGTGCAACTGGTAGTCTAGGATAGATTATTTCGTTGTAGTTTTCTTTCTTTTTCTTTTTCCATTTTATCAATTCTTGTAATGGGTTGTAATATTTTACATTTCAAATCTGGATATTGTAAAGACAATGTATCTTGTGTGATTATCAATAAAGCTCCAATTTTCTCTAAAGAGCTTTACTTAATATTTGTATTGTTCATAATCTTTATTATTTAATATTTGTTTGAAGAATTACCTCAATATTGAATTATGAGATATTCAAATGGTGTTTGAATTTGAAATTCAAATGTAACTTGTATTTGAATTCAATCATGCAACTTAAGTTGTAATGCAATAACTCTCCTCTCTTCTCAAAACCCTAACTTAGTTGAATGAGAAGCAAGTTTGTCGCACTCTCGAAACCCTAACCCTGTAAGGTGTCGAGAGAGAAACTTGTCCCCCTTCGATGCAGTTTTGTTTTAAAAGCGCGAAATTTCCCCAGAATTTACGATGCAATGCACATCCCTTTCTAAAATCTACCCCTCGATCGTCTCTAAACCTGGGACATTACATTCCCTCTCTCATAATAACTTTCAGTAGCATCATGAACAAACTCAACAATATAACTATCACATGAAACATTCTTATCATGAGCTACATGCATAAAATTATTACTCTCCACATAAGCATAATCAATTTTATTAGTAACAGTGGGAGTAAAACTACCATAACCATCATTGTAATCATCATAAATTGCAGGAATGGTATAATCATAATAACCTTTATCCTCCATAATAGGTGGCACCAAAATACCACTATCATTATAATCATCATAAATGGGAGGCAAAGTATCATCAAAGAAAATTTTCTCCTCAAAACTTGGGGGACTAAAAATATCATGCTCATCAAAACCAGCTTCCCCAAGCTTAGAATTTTCCATAGCATTAGCAACAATGGTGTTCAAAGCATTCATACAAATAACATTCCCATTAGCATGCATATAAAGTTCCATGGGTTTTTTAATTCTCTCTTCAAACACATCATGTCCTATGTCGAGGGTGCTCCTCGGCAATGCCCTCCGATAGGGGCTTAGGGTTGATGGAATCCTGCAAGCTGACACGAGACATCGGTACACAGACAAGCGGGGAGAGCGATTTACCCAGGTTCGGGGCCCTCGATGAGGTAAAACCCTTACGTCCTGCTGTCTCGTTCTTGATTATGATGAAAACAGGTTACAATGGGGTGCCGAATAGTTCGGCCGTGATCTCGTCGAGATAGCTAATTGCTAGGGTAACCTAGTTCTAAGCTTCGTAGGCTAAGATTGCTAAGATTGGTTGTGTCCCTCGATAGCCCCTCTCCTGGCCTTTATATAGGTGGCCAGGTCCCGAGAGGCCTAATCGAGTACGAGTAGGTTTACAGTAGATCCATCTCCAACCTTTCCTTGTTCGGCTTCTTCCGTGTCTTGTACTCCAAGTAATCTTCCGCTGCACCGCCCTAGTGGCCCATCTTGCCATCGGGTACCTTCATGGGCCTCCAGTTGGACCGTGTAGGGTAGAGCAACATTGGTTACCCGAAGGGTAATGCCCACGTCAGTAGCCCCCGAGTGTCTAGTCGAACATAGTTCGGGTAGAGACTAAAGCACGTCTTCTTCCGAAGGTCTTCTCCTCGATTATTCTTGCCTTTCTTCTATCTTCTATCGGGTGCGCGTCAGCGCTCCCGATGGGAGTAGCCCCCGAGTCTAGGTACGGATGCTTGCAATCCGTGCGTAGACTCAAGTTGCACCACTCGAGCATCTTCTTCTGCCGAAGTTTTTTTTTCTGCAAGTCTTCATAGGCCATCCGATACATTTTCTTTACGCAAGGGATAACGATTAACGTGCCCAACTTTTGTTGGTTAACTGCCGATGGCAAAACAACGTTACTCTACACAGAATCAAGTCCCCGGGCATGATCCTGGAGTGCGAAAAAAGTTTTATCGGGTGCGCGTTCTGCGCTCCCGATGGGAGTAGCCCCCGAGTCTGAGCACGGGCGCTTACGTTCGGGTGTAGACTCGAGTCACATTTTTCCTTTGAATCTTTATTCTATCGGGTGCGCGTCAGCGCTCCCGATGGGAGTAGCCCCCGAGCCTAGGTGCGGATGCTCGAAATCCGTGCGTAGGCTCAAGTTGATCACCCGATACTTTCTTATCTCTTCGTATGTAATCAACAGTGCCCATGACGTCACTGATGACACGCCGTTGTTGTGACCTGATTGACAAGACTTAACCTCCCGGGCCCACCCTAGTTCTGCGCAGGCAGTTTTTAGGTTTTGACCAGTACACGCGTAGCGACCGAGGCGTTTCCTCGATTTTCGCGCGACATGGGAATAATGGGCCGCCGGTTCCATCCTGTTTTCAAGCGCCACGTGTACAGCTAGATTCGCTCCACCTCCCACGACGCCCACGGAGTTATGGCCACGATCTCATGTTAATCCTTATGGTATAAATAGAGGGCTTCCTCATTTTTACTTTTTTACACCTCCTACTGCTCATCTCCTTCGCGCATCCTCTCCTTCTTCCCGCATCCTTCCCTCAGAAGCTTCAAGCGCCATGGGTAAAAAGAAGGGTGCTAGTGCTTCGGAGGCGGCCAAAGTTAGCCGTGATTGGAGTGCCTCCGCCATTTCCAACCGCGACATCAACAAACTACGGGCCCTCGGATTCATCTCCGCATCTGAGGACGATATTCGCCTTCCAGGTGCAGTTTCTCGCCCAAAGCCCCCAAAGGGCTTCACCGTCATGTTCACTGCTTTTTTGTTCCGCGGCCTTTCTCTCCCAGCGCACGAATTCCTTCGCTCTCTTCTTTTCTTCTACGGGATTCAGCTCTGGCAGCTGACCCCAAACTCCATCCTCCACCTTTCTATCTTCATTACTGTCTGCGAAGCCTTCCTTGGCATTGATCCTCACTGGGGTCTCCGGAGGAAGATCTTCTACGTGAAGCGCCATAATGACAGCAACGGCCCCCCCGTCGTCGGTGGCGTTAGCTTTGTTGTTAGGAAGGAAGTCGACTACTTTGATTATCCAATGAAGGAGTCCGTCCAAGGCTGGCGCAACAAGTGGTTTTATCTGCGAGACCCGTTGGTGCCTGGGCGACGCTTAAACCTTCCTCCCTTCGAAGATAGGCTGATAGCTAAGCCGAAAAAATCTTGGCAAAACACTCTTTCTCCCGAAGAGAGGTTGACAGCCGACAGGCTGTTCGACCAAATAGTCATTCTGAAGAACACGGGAGGCTTGACAATGTGCGGTACTGAGGTTGTCTCGGTGTTCCTTCAACGTCGAGTGCAACCATTGATGTCTCGCCCCCACCAGCTGTGGCTTTACATGGGCAAGGAGGATGAGTCCAGAGTTAGCTCTGCCGAACCTTCGGCTGAAGACCTCCGGGACGAAGTCCGCCGCTTAGCGTGCCTTAGTATGAAGGACAACATCGTCCTGACATCGGCTCATCCTCCTTACGATTATGATCATCCTCCAACTGAGGTAATCCTTTCTCTTGTTTCTTTTCTTCTGCTGTTATTATTCCTTTATCCGTCGTGTCTCACAAACTTTTTTTTTCTTTCGGCAGGCGCTCGCTGCTGCCCGATGCTATCCTCCTACACCCGAAAGCGGTGTGGTACTAGAGGATGACGACGATGATTCTGACGGAACCGAGGAGGCCCCGCACGCCCTTGAGGATAGCGATGTCCAAGAGGAAGAGGCTACTGAAGACGACGCCTTCATCAGGAGTAGGCGTCGGAAGCAGGTACACTATGACTTTATCACTTCGGCTGAATCAAGTCCTCGCGGAGGAGATAATGATGCCGATGAAGCTGCCGCGCCTCCTCCCGTCAAGAAGAGCTCAACAAGCTTCTTCGCAGGCGAAGATGACCTTGACCTGTGAGTGTCTCTTACTCCTTCCTTGATTTATTTCCCATCATCTTGCATGTTAAGTGTGCACTGTTTTTAAGCAGCTCTGATGATGATGATGATGAAGTCCCTCTTGCAAAGAGGGCCAAATTTTTCTCTGAGAGAGCTGCATCGGCCAAGGAATCCAATCCTTCTCCCGTGAAATCGACGCCTCCCACGCGAACGGTTGTAGAGAAGGTTCCAGTGTCGACGGTTATCCCTCCTGGCGATGTTCCTACTTCATCGGCTGGTCGCGACCATGTAAGTATTCAACCTGCTCCACGTTGCCGAGTTTTTCTTTATATCGACTGAATCCTTATGATCTTATTTTGCCGCAGCCAATTTATGCCACAGTCGATGCTGTGGTGGAGTTCGCCAAAGAGTTCACCCGACTAGAAACCGAAAACTCCCAACTTCGAAAGACCATCAGATCTTCGGCTGATCGAGTGCTTGAGGCCAACGAAGCTTGCCACCGACGCTAAGAACGAGAACGTCTTGGCTGAAGGAGGAAGTGAAGAGGCTGAGCGACAGAATCGAAGGATGAGCTAGATGCCAAGCACGCAGCGGCGGCCGCGATCGACAAGAAGGAAGGCGCTCTTCGTGATTCCATCAGGGATTTGTTAGGTAAAGCCCATAGTTCACCGTTTTTCGTCTTGGTGTTTCTATTACTGATTGCTGATCTGTCTTCCTTTCAGATGCTGCCGACCTAACCGTTACCCGACGTCATCAGCTTCGGGAGGACTTGATGGCGTGTATTTCACACGTTCGTTGGGCAACCCCAAGAGGAAGGTATGATGCGCACATCAGCAAGTTTTCCCTCAGAAAGAAACCAAGGTTTATCGAACCAGGAGGAGCCAAGAAGCACGTTGAAGGTTGATGGCGGCGAGATGTAGTGCGGCGCAACACCGGGGATTCCGCGCCAACGTGGAACCTGCACAACACAACCAAAGTACTTTGCCCCAATGAAACAGTGAGGTTGTCAATCTCACCGGCTTGCTGTAACAAAGAGTTAACCGTATTGTGTGGAAGATGATTGTTTGCGAGAAAACGAGTAGAACAAGTATTGCGATAGATTGTATTTCGAGTAAAGAGAATTGGACCGGGGTCCACAGTTCACTAGAGGTGTCTCTCCCATAAGACGAACAACATGTTGGGTGAACAAATTACAGTTGGGCAATTGACAAATAAAGAGAGCATGACCATGCACATACATATCATGATGAGTATAGTGAGATTTAATTGGGCATTACGACAAAGTACATAGACCGTCATCCAACCGCATCTATGCCTAAAAAGTCCACCTTCGAGGTTATCATCCGAACCCCCTCCGGTATTAAGTTGCAAACAACGGACAATTGCATTAAGTATGGTGCGTAATGTAACTAGTGACTACATCCTTGAACATAGCACTAATGTTTTATCCCTAGTGGCAACGAGCACAACACAACCTTAGAACTTTACGTCACATCGTCCCGAGTGTCAATGCGAGGCATGAACCCACTATCGAGCATAAGTACTCCCTCTTGGAGTTACAAGCATCTACTTGGCCAGAGCATCTACTAGTAACGGAGAGCATGCAAGATCATAAACAACACATAGCATAACTTTGATAATCAACATAACAAGTATTCTCTATTCATCGGATCCCAACAAACGCAACATATAGAATTACGGATAGATGATCTTGATCATGTTAGGCAGCTCACAAGATCCGACAATGATAGCACAATGGGGAGAAGACAACCATCTAGCTACCGCTATGGACCCATAGTCCAGGGGTAGACTACTCACACATCACACCGGAGGCGACCATGGCGGCGTAGAGTCCTCCGGGAGATGATTCCCCTCTCCGGCAGGGTGCCGGAGGCGATCTCCTGGATCCTCCGAGATGGGATCGGTGGCGGCGGCGTCTCTGGAAGGTTTTCCGTATCGTGGCTCTCGTGCATCGGGGGTTTCGTCACGGAGACTTTTTATAGGCGGAAGGGCAGGTCAAGAGGCGGCATGGGGGCCCCACACTACGGGCCGGCGCGGCCAAGGGGGCCGCGCCGCCCTATGGTGTGGCCCCTCCGTGGCCCCTCTTCGTCTCTCCTTCGGACTTCGGAAGCTTCGTGAGAAAATAGGCCCCCGGGCTTTGATTTCGTCCAATTCGAGAATATTTCCTTACTAGGATTTCTGAAACCAAAAACAACAGAAAACAAGAATCGGCACTTCGGCATCTTGTTAATAGGTTAGTTCCGGAAAATGCACGAATATGACATAAAGTGTGCATAAAACATGTAGATAACATCAATAATGTGGCATGGAACATAAGAAATTATCGATACGTCGGAGACGTATCAGCATCCCCAAGCTTAGTTCTGCTCGTCCCGAGCAGGTAAAACGATAACACGAGATAATTTCCGGAGTGACATGCCATCATAATCTTGATCATACTATTTGTAAAGCATATGTAGTGAATGCAGCGATCAAAACAATGTATATGACATGAGTAAACAAGTGAATCATATAGCAAAGACTTTTCATGAATAGCACTTCAAGACAAGCATCAATAAGTCTTGCATAAGAGTTAACTCATAAAGCAATAATTCAAAGTAGAGATATTGAAGCAACACAAAAGAAGATTAAGTTTCAGCGGTTGCTTTCAACTTGTAACATGTATATCTCATGGATATTGTCAACATAGAGTAATATAATAAGTGCAATAAGCAAGTATGTAGGAATCAATGCACAGTTCACACAAGTGTTTGCTTCTTGAGGTGGAGAGAAATAGGTGAACTGACTCAACATTGAAAGTAAAAGAATGGTCCTCCATAGAGGAAAAGCATCGATTGCTATATTTGTGCTAGAGCTTTGATTTTGAAAACATGAAACAATTTTGTCAACGGTAGCAATAAAGCATATGCATCATGTAAATTATATCTTATAAGTTGCAAGCCTCATGCATAGTGTACTAATAGTGCCCGCACCTTGTCCTAATTAGCTTGGACTACCGGGTCATCACAATGCATTGTTTTTACCAAGTGTCACAAAGGGGTACCTCTATGCCGCTCTGTACAAAGGTCTAAGGAGAAAGCTCGCATTGGATTTCTCGCTATTGATTATTCTTCAACTTAGACATCCATACCGGGACAACATAGACAACGAGATAATGGACTCCTCTTTTATGCATAAGCATATAACAACAATTAATAATTTTCTTATTTGAGATTTGAGGATTGTTGTCCAAAACTGAAACTTCCACCATGGAGCATGGCTTTAGTTAGCGGCCCAATGTTCTTCTCTAACATATGCATGCTTAACCATATGGTGGTAGATCTCTCTTACTTCGGACAAGACGGACATGCATAGCAACTCACATGAAATTCAACAATGAATAGTTGATGGCGTCCCCGGTGAACATGGTTATCGCACAACAAGCAACTTAATAAGAGATAAAGTGCATAATTACATATTCAATACCACAATAGTTTTTAAGCTATTTGTCCCATGAGCTATATATTGCAGAGGTGAATGATGGAATTTTAAAGGTAGCACTCAAGCAATTTACTTTGGAATGGCGGAAAAATACCATGTAGTATAGGTAGGTATGGTGGACACAAATGGCATAGTGGTTGGCTCAAGTATTTTGGATGCATGAGAAGTATTCCCTCTCGATACAAGGTTTAGGCTAGCAAGGCTTATTTGAAACAAACACAAGGATGAACCGGTGCAGCAAAACTCACATAAAAGACATATTGAAAACATTATAAGACTCTACACCGTCTTCCTTGTTGTTCAAACTCAATACTAGAAATTATCTAGACCTTAGAGAAACCAAATATGCAAACCAAATTTTAGCATGCTCTATGTATTTCTTCATTAATGGGTGCAAAGCATATGATGCAAGAGCTTAAACATGAGCACAACAATTGCCAAGTATCACATTACCCAAAACATTTATAGCAATTACTACATGTATCATTTTCCAATTCCAACCATATAACAATTTAACGAAGGAGAAACTTCGCCATGAATACTATGAGTAGAAACCAAGGACATACTTGTCCATATGCTACAGCGGAGCGTGTCTCTCTCCCATAAAGTGAATGCTAGGATCCATTTTATTCAAACAAAACAAAAAACAAAAACAAACCGACGCTCCAAGAAAAAGCACATAAGATGTGATGGAATAAAAATATAGTTTCGGGGAGGAACCTCGATAATGTTGTCGATGAAGAAGGGGATGCCTTGGGCATCCCCAAGCTTAGACGCTTGAGTCTTCTTGATATATGCAGGGGTGAACCACCGGGTGCATCCCCAAGCTTAGAGCTTTCACTCTCCTTGATCATGTTGCATCATACTCCTCTCTTGATCCTTGAAAACTTCCTCCACACCAAACTCGAAACAACTCATTAGAGGGTTAGTGCACAATATAAATTGACATATTCAGAGGTGACACAATCATTCTTAACACTTCTGGACATTGCATAATGCTACTGGACATTAGTGGATCAAAGAAATTCATCCAACATAGCAAAAGAGGCAATGCGAAATAAAAGGCAGAATCTGTCAAAACAGAACAGTTCGTATTGACGAATTTTAAAATGGCACCAGACTTGCTCAAATGAAAATGCTCAAATTGAATGAAAGTTGCGTACATATCTGAGGATCATGCACGTAAATTGGCTTAATTTTCTGAGCTACCTACAGGGAGGTGGACTCAGATTCGTGACAGCAAAGAAATCTGGAACTGTGCAGTAATCCAAATCTAGTACTTACTTTTCTATCAACGGCTTAACTTGGCACAACAAAACACAAAACTAAGATAAGGAGAGGTTGCTACAGTAGTAAACAACTTCCAAGACACAAAATAAAAACAAAGTACTGTAGGTAAAAACATGGGTTGTCTCCCATAAGCGCTTTTCTTTAACGCCTTTCAGCTAGGCGCAGAAAGTGTGTATCAAGTATTATCAAGAGATGAAGTGTCAACATCATAATTTATTCTCATAATAGAATCAAAAGGTACATTCATTCTCTTTCTAGGGAAGTGTTCCATACCTTTCTTGAGAGGAAATTGATATTTTATATTACCTTCCTTCATATCAATAATCGCACCAACAGTTCGAAGAAAAGGTCTTCCCAATATAATGGGACAAGATGCATTGCATTCAATATCCAAGACAACAAAATCAACGGGAACAAGGTTATTATTAACGGTAATGCGAACATTATCAACTTTACCCAAAGGTTTCTTTGTAGAATGATCAGCAAGATTAACATCCAAATAACAATTTTTCGGCGGTGGCAAGTCAAGCATATTATAAATTTTCTTAGGCATAACAGAAATACTTGCACCAAGATCACATAAAGCATTACAATCAAAATCTTTAATCTTCATCTTAATGATGGGCTCCCAACCATCCTCTAGCTTTTTAGGAATAGAGGCTTCGCGCTCTAGTTTCTCTTCTCTAGCTTTTATAAGAGCATTTGTAATATGATGTGTAAAAGCCAAATTTATAGCACTAGCATTAGGACTTTTAGCAAGTTTTTGCAAGAACTTTATAACTTCAGAGATGTGGCAATCATCAAAATTCAAATCATTATAATCTAAAGCAATGGGATCATCATCCCCAATGTTGGAAAAAATTTCAGCAGCTTTATCACGGGCAGTTTCAGCAGTTTTAGCAGTTTCGAGCAGTTTTTCGCGCTTTGCATTAGAAGTGGAAACATTGCTAACACCAATTCTTTTATTAGTATTAGTGGGAGGTGCAGCAACATGTGTAGCATTAGCATTACTAGTGGTGGTAATAGTCCAAACTTTAGCTATATTCTTTTCTTTAGCTAGTTTTTCATTTTCTTCTCTATCCCACCTAGCACGCAGTTCAGCCATTAATCTTATATTCTCATTAATTCTAACTTGAATGGCATTTGCTGTAGTAGTAATTTTATTATGATGATTCTCATTCGGCAAAACTTTTGATTTCAAAAGATCAACATCGACAGACAAGACTATCGACTTTAGAAGCAAGTATATCAATTTTCCCAAGCTTTTCTTCAATGCATTTGTTAAAAGCAGCTTTGTGTACTAATAAATTCTTTAAGCATGGCTTCAAGTCCAGGGGTGAACTCCTATTATTGTTGTAAGAATTCCCATAAGAATTACCATAGCCGTTGCCATTATTATAAGGATATGGTCTATAGTTGTTACTAGAATTGTTCCGGTAAGCATTGTTGTTGAAATTATTATTTTTAATGAAGTTTACATCAACATGTTCTTCTTGTGCAACCAATGAAGCTAACGGAACATTATTAGGATCAATATTAGTCCTATCATTCACAAGCATAGACATAATAGCATCAATCTTATCACTCAAGGAAGAGGTTTCTTCGACTGAATTTACCTTCTTACCTTGTGGAGCTCTTTCCGTGTGCCATTCAGAGTAGTTGATCATCATATTATCAAGAAGCTTTGTTGCTTCACCAAGAGTGATGGACATAAAGGTACCTCCAGCAGCTGAATCCAATAAATTCCGTGAAGAAAAATTTAGTCCTGCATAGAAGGTTTGGATGATCATCCAAGTAGTCGATCCATGGGTTGGGCAATTTTTAACCAAAGATTTCATTCTTTCCCAAGCTTGAGCAACATGTTCAGTATCTAATTGTTTAAAATTCATTATGCTACTCCTCAAAGATATAATTTTAGCAGGGGGATAATATCTACCAATAAAAGCATCCTTGATCTAGTCCATGAATCAATACTATTCTTAGGCAGAGATAGCAACCAATCTTTAGCTCTTCCTCTTAATGAGAAAGGGAACAATTTTAGTTTAATAATATCACCATCTACATCTTTATATTTTTGCATTTCACATAATTCAACAAAATTATTAAGATGGGCAACAGACATCATCGAACTAACACTGAAAAATTGCTCTCGCATAACAAGATTCGATAGAAAGCGAGTTTAATTTCAAAGAATTCTGCTGTAGTAGCAGGTGGAGCAATAGGTGTGCATAAGAAATCATTATTATTTGTGGTTGTGAAGTCACACAACTTAGTATTTTCAGGGTTGGCCATTTTAGCAACAGTAAATAAAGCAAACTAGATAAAGTAAATGCAAGTAACTAATTTTTTTGTGTTTTAGATATAGCAAACAAGATAGCAAATAAAGTAAAACTAGCAACTAATTTTTTTGTATTTTGATTTAGTGCAGCAAACAAAGTAGTAAATAAAACTAAGCAAGACAAAAACAAAGTAAAGAGATTGAGAAGTGGAGTCTCCCTTGCAGGCGTGTCTTGATCTCCCCGGCAACGGCGCCGGAAAAGAGCTTGATGGCGTGTATTTCACACGTTCGTTGGGCAACCCCAAGAGGAAGGTATGATGCGCACAGCAGCAAGTTTTCCCTCGGAAAGAAACCAAGGTTTATCGAACCAGGAGGAGCCAAGAAGCACGTTGAAGGTTGATGGCGGCGAGATGTAGTGCGGCGCAACACCGGGGATTCCGGCGCCAACGTGGAACCCGCACAACACAACCAAAGTACTTTGCCCCAACGAAACAGGTGAGGTTGTCAATCTCACCGGCTTGCTGTAACAAAGAGTTAACCGTATTGTGTGGAAGATGATTGTTTGCGTAGAAAACGAGTAGAACAAGTATTGCAATAGATTGTATTTCAGTAAAGAGAATTGGACCGGGGTCCACAGTTCACTAGAGGTGTCTCTCCCATAAGACGAACAAGCATGTTGGGTGAACAAATTACAGTTGGGCAATTGACAAATAAAGAGAGCATGACCATGCACATACATATCATGATGAGTATAGTGAGATTTAATTGGGCATTACGACAAAGTACATAGACCGTCATCCAACTGCATCTATGCCTAAAAAGTCCACCTTCGAGTTATCATCCGAACCCCTCCGGTATTAAGTTGCAAACAACAGACAATTGCATTAAGTATGGTGCGTAATGTAACTAGTGACTACATCCTTGAACATAGCACTAATGTTTTATCCCTAGTGGCAACAAGCACAACACAACCTTAGAAC
Organism: Lolium rigidum; assembly: GCF_022539505.1. NCBI lineage: Eukaryota > Viridiplantae > Streptophyta > Magnoliopsida > Poales > Poaceae > Lolium > Lolium rigidum. The sequence continues at coordinate 12,967,047 of NC_061509.1, read as the reverse complement.
TTTCATCACCTGTCCCGGTGTCAATGCGGGCATGAACCCACTATCGAGCATAAGTACTCCCTCTTGGAGTTACAAGCATCTACTTGGCCGAGCATCTACTAGTAACGGAGAGCATGCAAGATCATAAACAACACATAGCATAACTTTGATAATCAACATAACAAGTATTCTCTATTCATCGGATCCCAACAAACGCAACATATAGAATTACGGATAGATGATCTTGATCATGTTAGGCAGCTCACAAGATCCGACAATGATAGCACAATGGGGAGAAGACAACCATCTAGCTACTGCTATGGACCCATAGTCCAGGGGTAGACTACTCACACATCACACCGGAGGCGACCATGGCGGCGTAGAGTCCTCCAGGAGATGATTCCCCTCTCCGGCAGGGTGCCGGAGGCGATCTCCCGGATCCCCCGAGATGGGATCGGCGGCGGCGGCGTCTCTGGAAGGTTTTCTGTATCGTGGCTCTCGGAACTGGGGGGTTCGTCACGGAGACTTTTTATAGGCGGAAGGGCAGGTCAAGAGGCGGCACGGGGGCCCCACACTACAGGCCGGCGCGGCCAAGGGGGGCCGCGCCGCCTATGGTGTGGCCCCTCCGTGGCCCCTCTTCGTCTCTCCTTCGGACTTCCGGAAGCTTCGTGAGAAAATAGGCCCCTGGGCTTTGATTTCGTCCAATTCCGAGAATATTTCCTTACTAGGATTTCGAAACCAAAAACAGCGAAAACAACGAATCGGCACTTCGGCATCTTGTTAATAGGTTAGTTCCAGAAAATGCACGAATATGACATAAAGTGTGCATAAAACATGTAGATAACATCAATAATGTGGCATGGAACATAAGAAATTATCGATACGTTGGAGACGTATCAGGACTCTACAGCCGATGCCTTGTCACTTGCTGCCGAGTCTAATGTCCAAGTACTTAGTCTTTTGAAAAAGACCAAGGGAGCGCTGTCGAGGTTATACTCGATGATCTTCCCGAAGATGAAGGAGGACAAGACTCTCGACGAGATGGTGGCTTCTTTCCTTGTTGACCCTTCCGAGCCTGTGTAGGTATTGAAACGCCGTAGCCGTTTATTTGGGGCGGTTCTTACTTTCCAACTGCTCATGGGCCATGGGATGGGGTCAGAATTGGAGGAGTTGTCCAAGGCGTTGCCTGTCGATAACGACAATCATTTAGTCGACCTTGAACCTTACAAGCGATCGGCAGTTACTTGTGCCAACCGACTTCTGAAGCTAGTAGATGAAGCTCAAGCCAAGCCTGCTCCCGAATCTGCCCCTGACTCATCGTCAGCGAATCCTTGAACTTTTCGTTCGGCTTGTTGTAAATAAGATCAGTCGTAACTTCGTCATAGTCAAATTTTATTTCGGCTCTGTTGCCAATTTGAACATGCTTTTGAATGTATCACATATGCCCCGCGCTCCCGATGGGTTTTTTTTACTTTGATACTAGTCTGAATTAAGGATTGCACTGCAGATTCCTCCGTCTTCTTCTCGTGCTGAACCTTTTCCGAATCCTTCAAGTAATGATGAGTCAAGCCTCGTTCGCCGCTTGCGTGACCAATTGTCTAGTTTAGACAGATATATCACTTCTCTTCGTGCGATGGCGGCCTTGGTGAAGAAAAAGGGGGAGATAGCAACAGCTATCGAACAGTACGCACTTGATGGTCTCCATATCGCTACCGAAAGTTTGGGCTGTAAGTATTAACCCATGCTCTGCTTTCTGCAATAGTTTTGAATATTCCTTTAACTAGTTCTTATTCCTTTCCAGTCGTAGCTTCAGATGTGACTGAGGAGAACAAGAAGATCCATGAAGAGGTTGAGGCAATGACTGACGTTGCGCACCCGAATCATGGTTTGTGGCTGCATCGTCCGAAGGCTGTTGTCATGGCGAAGTTTAAGTATCGGGTGGGGAAGGCGCATTATTACTTTGATAAGTTCCACGCTCATCTCACGATGGTTTGGAACACCTTGTTTCCCCTGGATCAAGCACCCGAAACCTTATCTGCCTTGTTCACCCGATTCAAGTCTCCCGAAAGGATTCGGCAGCTGGTGCGGAAGGAACTCCTGGCTGGTGCGAAGCTTGCTTTTGCTTCAATATTGGCATGTCATCCATCCCTAGATTTGGGAGCCGTAGCAAACACCGAGAGGAACTTAGGCCAGTATTATGATGCCGCTAGAGGTCCTGCATACACCATTGTTTCCCGGATGGAGTCGTGCCTTGAGAAGGATCTGAAGGCCCATTGGGACCGGGAAGCTCGGCTATGAATGTAATAGCCTTATTTCCTGCATAAGATTATTTTGTATAAATTTATTGCGTACGTTGCACGCTATGTTAATTCGATTGATATTTTATTTGTCGGGGGCGGCTAAGTGATCAGTTCAGCCTGCTCTCCCGACGACTTCGTTGGATTATGCAATGTTATTGCGAAGCCTTTGTGTAAGTTTTGTAAAAGCGAGACCCGTCGACTTAGTCGAGGGAATTAGACGCTTGGCATCGTCACGCGGTGCACCGGTTTGAGCCTTATTTTGTGATAATGTAACCATCGACCGCAGCACTCGCGTATTTTCTCGAGGCTTGGATTGGTTGTTTTCTTTTTGTGTGTCACTAATCTTAGCTCCCGTTGAGAGTATTTGATTAATGACACTGCATGTTTTCTGGGCCAGCGCTCCCGATGGGAGTAAGAGCCGAAGGTAGGGGCCGCAGTCGACCTGTTCAGGTGGTGGGCCTAAATTGAAGAAAGGAGGCAGAAAACCTGATTAAAACTTTATTCATAAGGAAAAGCAACCCTGAAGGCTATTTAAATAATAAAAAACCATCGCGCCCTATGTACAGAACCGTCGCAGGTGTGCGATATTCCATGGATTTCCGACATCTTTTCCCGAAGTTGGATTTTTGAGCCTGTACGCTCCTCCTGGTATCACTTCGGTGACGATGTAAGGTCCTTCCCATGGAGACTCGAGTTTCGAGGGCCTTTTTGTTTCAGCCGAAGTACCATATCCCCAACGCTAAAGCACCGGTTGCGTATTCGTCGACTGTGGTAGTTCCTCAGCGCCTGCTGGTATACCGTGGTTCTGGCTAAAGCAATGTCTCGAGCTTCATCTAGTAGGTCTACAGCATCTTGTAGTGCGATGTTGGAAGAGGATTCTGTGTATGCCGTCACTCGAGGTGCTTCGAATCGAACATCAGCTGGCAAGACTGCTTCGGCTCCATGTACCAGAAAGAATGGGGTGTACTGCGTCGACTCGTTAGGCGTGGTACGCAAACTCCAAAGTACCGATGGTAACTCTTCGACCCAAGCTCCCTCTCGCGCCTGTAAGACGTTTCTTGAGACCGTCCCCTATTAGACCGTTGATCCTTTCCACCTGACCGTTTGTTTGCGGGTGAGCCACTGATGCGAATTTCAGTTTTATTCCTCTGTCATCACAAAATTCTTGAAATTCTTTGGAGTCAAAGTTAGTCCCGTTATCTGTGACGATACTGTGAGGCACGCCGAATCGACATGTTATTTCCTTGAAGAATTGGACTGCTGTTTTTGCCTTCTAGTTTCGTACTGGTACTGCCTCGATCCACTTTCTGAATTTATCGACTGCAACTAGTAAGTACGTGTGTCCTCCAGGCGATGATCTCGGCAGTGGTCCAACTTGATCGAGTCCCCATTGGGCGAACGGCCACGCCAAGGGTATCGTCATTAGGTCTGTTGCAGGGGCGTGCGGTTTTGGGGCAAACCGTTGGCAAGGGTCGCACTTCATGACCAGATCTCGAGCATCCGACGCCGCCGTTGGCCAGTAAAATCCTGCCCTGAAGGCTTTTGCTACGAGAGCCCTACTTCCCGCGTGATGCCCGCAAGTTCCCTCGTGTATCTCACGCAGCAGTGCTCTTCCGCCGTCGATGGCGATGCACCTTTGGAGGATGCCGGAAATGCTCGCGCTTGTAGAGTTCACCGTTTACTATGGTGAAAGCTTTTGATCGCCCGACGATTCGTTTTGCTTCTACTCGGATCTGCCGGCGGTTCTCGCTTTGTTAGGTACGCCAGGAATGGTTTAGTCCATAGTGGCTCAAGGAGGAGGACTTGTTCGGCTGGGAGAGTTGGAGCTTCGTCGGCAGCTTGCTGCGGGTTTGCCTCTGCTTCCTTAGTCGATGGTTTTAGAGGTGCTGGCGCCTTCTCTTTTATTGATCACTGAGTGATCACCTCGTAAAATACTCCATCTGGGATGGGAGAGCACATGGAGCCGATGTTTGCTAAGGTGTCGGCTTCCTCGTTGCTGGCTCTGCCGATATGTTTGAGCTCGCATCCCTCGAATTTGGCTTCCATATTTTGATACAGCTGCCGATAGGCGATCATGTTGTCGCTAAGCTGCGTCGCACGGATTCATCGACCGTTGTACTACCAAGTTTGAGTCCCCGTAGATTTCCAGGCGAGTCGCCCCACACGCCTTTGCCATCTTCATTCCGTGCAGCAGTGCTTTGTATTCTGCTTCATTGTTTGTCGGCAGAGAGAAGTTCATACGTAGTATGTTTTTCATCTTATCTCCTTGTGGTGATATCAGCACCACTCCTGCTGCTGCGCCTGTGCTTCGTTTCGACCCATCGAAATACATTATCCACGATCCCGACATGTCGGGTGCCGCTGGTGTTTGGGATTGAATCCAGTCCGCCACAAAGTTTGGGAGGATTTGGGATTTTATAGCTGTCCGGTTAACGTAAGTTATGTCGTGAGGTGCTATCTCGATAGCCCATTGGGACACTCGACCTGTTGCCTCTGGATTGGTCATTATATTTTTCAACGGTGCTTCGCTCACGACGACAATCGGATGCTATGTGAAGTAGTGCCGTAGCTTGCGGGCTGACCTCCATACTGCATAAGCCAGCTTCTGATGGTGAGGGTACCTCTGTCTTGCGGGTGTGAGTACTTCGCTGAGATAGTACACGGGCCTCTGCACGCCATGAACTCTCCCTGCTTCTTCCCGTTCGACGACCAAGACGCTGCTGAAGACTTGGGCTGTCGCAGCCTATGTACATGAGCAGCGTTTCCTTCTCGCGGGGGTTACAAGGATTGGAGATGTCGACAAGATTTTCTTCAGGTTGTCGAAAGATTCCTGCGCCTCCTTTGTCCACTCGAACTTTTCCGATTTTTTCATCAAATTGTAGAAAGGCAAGGCTTTTTCTCCTAGCTTGGCGATGAACCTCGCCGAGCGTCGCTAGACGTCCTGCCAACTGCTGCACTTGATGCAGATTCTTTGGCGGCTCCATGTCGAGAATAGCTTTGATTTTCAGAGGGTTGGCTTCGATCCCCCTGGCCGAGATGAAGTATCCTAGCACTTGCCCCCCAGGTACTCCGAAGAAGCATTTTTTGGGATTCAACTTGATCTTATACCTGTCTAGGTTATCGAAGGTCTCCCGCAAATCGTCAACGAGGGTGGCAGTGTGCTTTGTTTTTACCACGATATCGTCAATATAGACTTCGATGTTTCGCCCGATCTGCTCTCCAAGGCAAGCTTGCATGCAGCGTTGGTAAGTTGCTCCCGCATTTTTCAATCCGAAGGTCATGACGTTGTAGCAGAAAACGCCGTGTGGGGTGATGAACGCGGTTAGCTCCTGATCTTCCTTCTTCAAATTTGATCTGGTTATACCCAGAGTAAGCATCGAGGAAGGAGAGGCGGTCGCATCCGGCTGTGGAGTCGACTATCTGGTCAATTCTAGGCAGCGGGAAGTGATCTTTCGGACAGTGTTTGTTGAGGCCGGTGTAATCGATACACATACGCAGAGCGGTGGTGTCCTTTTTGGGTACCATGATAGGGTTAGCCACCCACTCTGATTCCTTGAGCTCTCGGATAAATCCTGCTTTACGAAGTCGATTGATTTCCTCACCAATTGCTCTCCTCTTGGGTTCGGAGAATCGACGCATCGACTGCTGCACTGGTTTGGCTGTCGGGTCAACATTAAGGGCGTGCTCAGCGAGTTCCCTGGGGATACCTGGCATGTCGGATGGTTCCCATGCAAATATCTCCCAGCGCTCACGGAGGAACTCGATGAGCGCGCCTTCCTATGCGACCGTAAGGTCAGCCGATATATTGACCGTTTTCTTCGGGTCAGTGGGGTGCACTTGCAGCTTCTTGGCTTCCTTTGTAGCGTCAAACTCGTCGGATCTTACGTTTCGGTTGTCGGCTGGTGGCTGCGTATGATCCACGGCTGCGTCGATCGCATTGAGTTCCTCCTTAGCGCCGAATTTCGAGACGATCTTCTGGAACTCCCTGTCGCAGGTGTCTGATCGAGCAAAACTCCCGTGAACGGTTATTGGGGTTCCGTTGTTGCCTGGCATCTTGAGTTTTAGGTACGCATAATGAGGCACGGCCATAAACTTGGCGAACGCCGGCCTGCCGAGGATGGCATGATACTGGGACTCCCAGTCGACAACTTCGAACTCGATCCTTTCTTTCCTGAAATTGGTGGGCGTGCCGAAGACCACATCCAACGACATTTTTCCAAGAGAATAAGCGGGTCGAGTCGGTATAATGCCATGGAATCCTGTGTCGGATTCCCTCAGCATATCGACTGTTAAACCCATTGCTTTCATCGTGTTGGCGAATAGTAGGTTTAAGCAGCTTCCTCCGTCCATGAATACTTTGCTCATGTTGTACCCTCCGATCTGCGCCTCGAGGACCAGAGCTGCATGACCTGGTCTAGGGACGGCTTTCGGGTGGTCCGTCCTGTCGAAGGAGATACTTTGCTCCGACCAGTCGATGAATTCGGGTGTGTCGACCATAGCGACTTCTGCGTACTTCACTTCTCGCGAGAATTTCTTGATTTCCCTTTTTGAAAAGCTGGTTTTATGGATCATGCTGACCTGCCCGCGCGGTTCTGGGAATACCTCGGCTGGTACATACTCGTCCTTCTCCATTGGTTCGTACGGCTCCGGCACGTACGACTCTGCCCGATAGCTGTAGGATCTTGCCCTCTTCTCCATCATGTGAACTCTTGATATAGCTTCACTCCTGAGGTCATCACAGAACTGTCGAATCTCCAGGAAGTGTCGGCAGTTCCTTAATAGGTGACTGGATTTCTCCCGACCGTCCTTTGGGTCGATGTAGGAGTGGAGATAACATGGTGCATCGAGTTGCTCCGTGGCCGATAAGTGCGGTGAACGAGCGCGGCCATGGATCGATTGCACGCCCTCCTGTTCCCGTTCGGACTGACGAGGGTGAGGCGCTGCACGTTCTTCTTCTCCATGGTATAATTCCCTTCGCCTTTTCTTTCGCCCTGTTGTGGGATCGAAACTTCCTCGGCTGCCTCCATGCGTGCTTCTGGGTGGAATTCCCAAGGTTGCTGCCAAGGTATCCTCTGCCAAAACCGAGGGCCCCAAACCGGACGTATCTGTCCTAGGGAGGCGAAGAAAGCCTCCGGAGTCGATGATGAAGTGGACGCCTCCAAAGGTGGTGGTCATGTCGTCACACGATTCCGCAGGAATCGAGTGCGACGACTTGAGGTGTGGTACGAACTCGAAGGATCCGCAGCGAATCGGATCTTTTGGACCTGGAGGTGTTGGTGACTCGAGCACGAACGCTGCAGATGTGACTGGTGTTGCCGATGCCCTGCCTTGTGCCGACAGGCTTCCCACGGACGGCGCCAATTGTCGAGGGTGCTCCTCGGCAATGCCCTCCGATAGGGGCTTAGGGTTGATGGAATCCTGCAAGCTGACACGAGACATCGGTACACAGACAAGCGGGGAGAGCGATTTACCTAGGTTCGGGGCCCTCGATGAGGTAAAACCCTTACGTCCTGCCTGTCTGTTCTTGATTATGATGAAAACAGGTTACAATGGGGTGCCGAATAGTTCGGCTGTGATCTCGTCGAGATAGCTAATTGCTAGGGTAACCTAGTTCTAAGCTTCTGTAGGCTAAGATTGCTAAGATTGGTTGTGTCCCTCGATAGCCCCTCTCCTGGCCTTTATATAGGTGGCCAGGTCCCGAGAGGCCTAATCGAGTACGAGTAGGTTTACAGTAGATCCATCTCCAACCTTTCCTTGTTCGGCTTCTTCCGTGTCTTGTACTCCAAGTAATCTTCCGCCGCATCGCCCTAGTGGCCCATCTTGCCATCGGGTACCTTCATGGGCCTCCAGTTGGACCGTGTAGGGTAGAGCAACATTGGTTACCCGAAGGGTAATGCCCACGTCATCCTAATTCAAGATAAAGTTCATAAAGATCTCTCATTTTGTTGTTGTTTTCCATTAAGCCTAACTAGTGAAAACAAGAAACAAAAAGATATAATTGCAGGATCTAAAGGAAATACCTTCGAGCACTCACACACCGGCAACAGTGCTAGGAAATAGCTTAGTAGTCGGAGGATGTGAATACCTTTTACCTTACCTCCCCGGCAACGGCGCCAGAAAATAGCTTGTTGCCGTGGGAGGCAATTCTCTGTGGTGTAACTTTTCTTTCGATCCCCGGCAACGACGCCAGAAAATAGCTTGATGTCTACGCACGCTTCTATTCCTGTAGACAGTGTTGGGCCTCCAAATGCAGAGGTTTGTAGAACAGCAGCAAGTTTCCCTTAAGTGAATCACCCAAGGTTTATCGAACTTAGGGAGGTAGAGGTCAGAGATATTCCTCTCAAGCAACCCTGCAATTACGATACAAGAAGTCTCTTGTGTCCCCAACACACCTAATACACTTGTCAGATGTATATGCGCACTAGTTCGGCGAAGAGATATTAAAACGCAGATGATATAGATGGTGGTAGATGGTAATTGCGATATGAAGTAAATATTGCAGCAAGTAAACATGTAACAGAACTTGTTGGAAACGGTGTTTCAATGCTTAGAAACAAGGCCTAGGGATCATACTTTCACTAGTGGACACTCTCAACAACGATCATATAAATAAATAAGTTCTCTTCTCTTATGCTACTTTCAAAGACTCTATTGTTGGATAACAAACACCATTCATTGTGTAGGGCTACGAGAGCACCCTCAAGCCGGAGTAAACAAGCTCCACAACGTCATAAAGGAATCACACAAGATGCAAACAACTGTCACTTGTCACACCATAGAGAGTAATTCCGGAGTTCATATAAAGTAACTCTAGAGTGCATAGTAATAGTTAACTTCACAATCTACAAGAGATCACGATCATAACCTACGCCAAGTACTACATGATGCACACACTGTCCACATTACATCATGAAGGAGGAATAGACTACTTTAATAACATCACTAGAGTAGCACATAGATTAAGGGAAATGCACTTTGGCTCATAGGAGCATATGCTCCCATTATGTGAATCCACATTTCAAAGTGTCAAAAAATTCTAAACTAAAATTTTACATATATATCTAGACATTTTATGTTGGTACACAAGTTTTCAAAAAAAAAATTAAAATTATGTGGCTCCTGTAAAAAAGACAAATTTTGATGCTGTAACACGACTACGTACAGTACATTTTTCTGCCTTTTTTGTACACACCACACAAAATGTTGTTTTTCCACGAAAACTTGTGAACGAACATAGGATGTCACAATGTATACCAAAAATTTTATGTCAGATTTTTTCAATATTTATATAATTGTTTTATTATTATTTTCTATAATAGGTGTATATGCACGCGTGTGCCAAAACGCCACCTCCATAGATTAATAGTGATACAAAGCTCATCATATGGATCTCAATCGTGCAAGGCAGTTCATGAGATCATTGTATTGAGGTACATGAGAGAGATTAACCACATAGCTACCGGTAGAGCCCTTAGCCTCGATGGAGAACTACTCCCTCCTCATCATAGGAGACAGCAGATGGAGATGCCTTCCGGGGGCACTTCCCCGTCCCGGCGGAGTGCCGGAACAGAGACTTCTGTCCCCCGAATCTTGGCTTCGCGATGGCGGCGGCTCTGGAACTTTTCTCGTATCGTGGCTTATTGTTTTAGGGTTTTCGCGACGGTGGCTTTATATAGGCGGAAGGGCAGCCTCGGAGGAGTCCTGGTGGAGCCACACCATAGGGGGGCGCGCCCCCCCTTGGCCGCGCCGCCTTGTAGGGTGGGGCCCCCCTGGCTCCCCTCTGGCCCCTCTTCGGTGCTCTGGAAGCTTCCGGGAAAAATAAGATACTGGGCGTTGATTTCGTCCAATTCCGAGAATATTTCCTTTGTAGGATTTCTGAAACCAAAAACAGCATAAAACAGGAACTGGCACTTCGGCATCTCGTTAATAGGTTAGTTCCGGAAAATGCATCAAAACGATATAAAGTGTGAACAAAACATGTAGGTATTGTCATAAAACTAGCATGGAACATAAGAAATTATAGATACGTTGGAGACGTATCAGGGAGGCCATGACAACCATGATTCCGGAAGAGGCGTATGACTCCTCTTCCGACGAGTTGTTGAGGATGTCCTTGACGAAGAAGTCTATCGACTTCCCGAGGGCCATCTACGGGGTAATAATTATGGATCAATGGTCTGCCTACTTCAAGCAAATAGCTGAAAATGGTCCAAGATTTCATACCGAGCAATTGGACGACCATGTCGTGGATCGAGGCTGGCGGGCGGTTCCGAGCGAAATGGCGGTGGGCAGGGACAACAACGAGGCCAACAGGGACACTCGGCGCCGCCACCAAATAGTCTTCTCCGGCGAGCTACGGGCCGAACAAAAAAGTACCGGCAATAACGAGCGGCAGGGCAGGCGGCGACCTAGCTCTAGGGTTGCAAAGGGGAGGGGAGGCCGCGAATGGTTGAGGTGGGTTTGCTGTCCGTGGCGAGCAGAGCCTGCGCGACTTGAGGAGGACGTGCGCAGACTCGCTTGTTATGCGCTGACGCATTATAAGCCCAAATTTTGGCCACGAATGCATCGACGCGGACACGTCGACCAGTTTGCGTCGGGCCTTTGAGATGTGGTTTTATCCAAACTCTGACTAGCCGGCCAAAAACATACACTTTTAGACCATTGGCTTCAGGCCGCTCGAGATGCCCTAACCTCCTTACACGACCAAAACATACACATCTTTGCATCACCAGGATCCAGGTGGACACATTTGAAAGTTCAAGTAATTTTATTTTCTCACTCCAAGCTTTTACCACGGAGCATGCAAAGATCAGATCTCAACTCTGCCATCTCATTTTGTCCTTTTTCCAGATCGTTCGTGCATAAAAATGGAACAGAATGAAACTACCGGTTGCTGAAGTTACTGTAGAGTGGAAAGGACGTACAGTACACGAAGTGGCGATTGTCTTTTCGATCGGAAATGGACGAGACACGCGACAACCCCGGCAGGAAAAAGGTTAACTGCCCAGGCGGCGACAGGAGAGAGCGTTCCAGTTTCGCACAAGTCGTAGCGTCGCTCTGGCTGACCGGCTCCCCAAAACCAGAGGGCAGCAGCATGGATTGCAGGCTGAGCTGCAAAGGAGAAAGAGAAATCGGCAGCTCTGTGACTAGCTAGCTAGGTCAGCCAGAGCGCTTATTTCTCAGTCATCTAATTGCACGCATAATTTGGTGCGTGATTCATATTACTATATTAAACCTTAACAGTCTCGATTTTTCTCAGTTTTTTGATTTTTTTTTTCTAGATTAACGTACGTAGGTTACTTTGTTGTTGATTTCCGTAGGGCTTTTTTCGTGTGCACTTTCGGTGTTGTGTTGCAATTTTCATTGTTCTTTTCCGTTGTTCTGAAGTGGGATTCTTTTGGTGTGGGTGGATCTAGCATTTTTCGTTTTCTGGTCCATTGGGTCTAGGCGTCCAGCTGCCTCATCTTCATGCCGCTTTGACTGAGCAGAGCCGAACAAAATCCCACCGCTCCTCCCATTGCTAAAGTTCTTGCCGCGTCTCAGGCTCCGCCGCTATTACCCCACCTCCAAGCCCCATCGCCACCTTGGATTCCTTGGCCTGGGCTCCCTTCCTTTAGTCTTCACGGCTCACCGCGGGGAACTCCGGCCCGGGTCATACACGGCGTCAAGCTCCCGATCCTTGGCAATATGGGGATGGGGGCCTGAAGTTCTCTGGGTGGCCGTGACCGCCGTGGGCGACGAAGGGGATCAACATGGCTGGTGCGGCCGTGAGCTCCCAGATGGAGCGGCGCCGGCCGCTGCCTATGAATTTCACCGTCGGGGGAGAGCCGCCACAGCGGCTCCTTTTCTCCTCTCTTCCTCCCCACCGACCGCTGCCCGTCACGCTCGACTGCCGGCCGATCTAAGGTTAGTCGTCATTCTCATCAATTAGTTATTCGGTTCAAGGTTGCCCGACACAGCTGCATCGCTTAGCAATATAGCAGTCCTACGCAGGCGCATCGGCGGTAGTGAGGAGCCTTGGGACTACCCGGTAATCCGGAGACCGGCGGGGACGGCGCGCCAGCTTTGAGGAAGGGGACGGCGTGAAGGGATGCGCCCCCGGACCTCTACTGATTCCGCCGCCGAGGCGCGAACACCCTGGCAGTCGATGATGCGGCCGCGGCCTCACCCTGCACCAGTCCTCCAGCGTGTGCGCGTATACGCAGCCGACCCCAGCGGCGGCGACGGCGTGCACACGCGCCGGGTGCCGGCAGGGCGCGAGGCGAAGTCCCTCGGCACGAAGATCGGTGGGCTCCCGACTAGACGGCCACCTGGAGGCATTCAATCGCTCAAATCTAGCGCCCGAGAGAGGAGTTGGGGAGGATAAAAAGAGGTCGTTTCACAGCGTGGTCCAGCGCTGCAGTGTCGAGCAACAATGCCCGTGGATGCCATGGTCAAGCGCTACGGTGGACGAGTACATGTACGCAATGGTTGAGCGACGCTGATGGGAATTGATTGGGGATTTTGACTGCTGCTCTGCTCCCGTTTTCGCCAGAGGCTGGATGTTGCTCTAGGATCTGCCGGCTGGGTCGGGCGGATTTGCCGTCCGCCAGCGCTGCCGCTGCTCGGAGTTGTTGCTGTGATGGGAACTGAAGGTTAGCTTTTGTTTTTTTTTTACTTTCAGTTGATCATTCATTTGTTCCTCCTTGCTCCACTTGATTGTGCTTTCTTTTTTGTTGTGTGCTCTTTTGTTCGCAGGGTGTGGTGCAGAGTTGTTGGTGGCCGCTGGCTTTGTTTGATTCGTCCGTGGTTCTGCGGACGTTTTTATGCTTCAATGAGTTGTGATTTCCGATTCAATCACTTGGTTAATTTTTAGTTTGCTGATTGCTCTTTCGCTGCTGTGGTTTAGCTTTTCGGCCGTGTTTGTTGGCATAGATCCTAACTGCTGCTGCAATCTTTGCCAAAGTGCCGTACGTCTTGATCTGGCCGATACTTTTGGCTGAGAGCAACACACAGAGTACAAGCTTCCAGCGACTTGCTTTCTCGCTGAACCTGGACGCAAGCTAACTAACATGATGATTGATTAATTGATCTACTAGCAACACATGCGAATCAATCTGGATTGCTAGAGGCACATGTCATGTCCTTACTTCTTTCTATTATTTTCCAATCGCACAGATTACAGGGAGGTTACATATGTGTATAATTAACCTAGCTCTGAATAACTAGGATTATAATACTAATTCATACTCCCTCCTTTTCCCACGCCAGCCCCTTCTTTGCCCCGTGCTCCTCTCTCCGTTTCTAGAGTTCACTGATGCTTGGTCTCTGACACGCAGGTCTGCGTGGCTTCCGATGATATGCCAGGTCGCCCCGTGCTGCAACGCCTCCGGGTCGTTATCTGTAATGTTTGCAGAGAGGGGCTGATACAGTTGGTCGAGTAGTTCTCAAGCCGAGGTGAATAAGTCCCCTCTCTCAGACATTGTTCAGTTTATATTTGCGTATACAGTATTTTGAGTGGTTGCTGATAGTTTGTATTTCATTTTCTTGCATTCCCATCGGTCTGTATCAAATATGTATCCGTGCATATAAGCTGACTTTCAGTGGGGTTTGATGGTAGATTTTTTTGTCTTCTTCTTCACAAAATGCTTACAACTTCATATCCAGATCAGTGGAATGTTTGCTTTGTGTGACTAAAGAGGAAGATTGAAGAATAGGATCACTGAACGGATCATGTGTCGTTTATGATTTACGAATGACCACAACTAACATGAATGTATTCATATGCGCTTTTTCACCTAGACCGAATGAAAATGGTCTCCTAGCTTTAGAATGATTTTTCAGGGGTAACTTTGATTTGCTATTAGTGCATCCTGATATATATGTTTCTCTTGTAGCTTATGGTGATAGTTATGCATTGCTATCAAATTAGATCTTCTCAGATGTTGGATTTTATGAACAATGCCGTAATCAACCTTGTGGATGCCGATCACATGCATCTTTATTACTTTGTAGTTCTTATGAGACAAGTTTGCTGACAGAGTTTACTTACTCACAACTACCTTGCAAGTTAGCTATGTCAAATGTTCTCCTAGACCCTTCATCCATAGAGCTGTATGTACATACACTTACCAGTACTATACATAATGTGATCTTTACCTTTGGATGGAGACTATATAGAACAGAGAAGCAGATAAATCACTTATATCCCCAAGCTACTGTGGCACAGAGTGCCATTTTAGTCATTTTTAGGTGGTTGAGCAGAGGAGAAGAAAGCCGAACCATTTTCCCCTCCATTAGCTCATGTTCTTTGACCACCAACTTATTAGAATAATTGAAATGGGTGACCAAGATCAATCAGGGGTAACTATTATGCTTTTCTTCATCTCCACGGGTTTCTGTTTGTTAAACGGCACCAGCAATGCAAACAACCTTGAATAGTGTCAAAATAGACATAACGTAGCAAACTTGCGCGTGGTCGAATCTGAGAAACAGAGATAGAGAGACTGGAGGAATTGTATACGAATTATGTTCTTCTCCATGGTAGATCGCCTGGTAGAGGTTACACAAAGCGTTACATAAAGCGTCTTCGCTTCAATTTTCCTTCTTAGGAATAACTATTGTTTACTCATGCCACTATTACAGGGGATAAACCTTGGAAGGCTCTATACCAAGGAATCTGGAGTTTATAGTACACATGTACTTCCTCATAAACCAATTGGTAATTTCTTTTATTTTCTGCTCATTGGATAAAACTAATTGACCTACTGCATAATTTTCATGTAACACTGCTGCGAGGTATTTTTGTAAAAACGAACATCAGAAATAACAGGCATATTTACCTTTTCTAATTCTTGCAAATAACTGAACTAATTTGTAATTCAGTTCTTGAGCCTATTGTTACAAGGAATCAATTTATAGATAGAACAAATAAATATGATATTCAAGCTCTCTATTTGCTAGACGAACTGAACATAATATGTTGCATTTTCTGTTAGCCTGAATATTTCTAGCAATAAATGATTTCTAAAAATTGTATGATCCGTTAAATAAATTTCACTCCTATCTATACAAAAGCACCTGTAATTGTTATAAAATACGTATACATAGAGTGTTGGAAAAAGTACAAATAGTGATTGCTATTTCATATTTAGGCACCTGTAACATTTTTATCATAAGATGTGCCTCATCTTAGTTCAACGCCTACTGCCCAGACCTTTGCTTTTGATTGCATTTTGCTTGATGACCTGCGTTCACAATGGGATTGAAGTATAGACATTACCATCTCTTTCGGGATTTATCTTCCTTTCACAGATATTGATCCCCTCAATTGGTCACCATGTGTTTAAACATAGATGGTTTCCTGATGCCATAAGAAGAATAGTCTGGCTTACCATAGCCAAGTGATGAGTCTCCTTTTGCAATTAGATCTGGGCTATTTCTTTGGCGAGGAATAAGATTATTTTGTTGCTCTAAATGCAGAAGGTGAATTTAGTGCACATCCTAGGTTGTTGGTACGACATCATGTAGATATCTATAGCAATGAATTAAGGGCAATATGTCTTTGTATTTTTTCCATCAGAAATAGGTGCCTGCTATGATGATAACATAAATCAATTCCTAAGTCCTAGCTATTCCTTCTCTAGGAATTTGAGAAGGTTTCTGCATATTTGTGGTGAAAGACAGGCTGCTAAATTTCATCCGGGACATGAAATAGCTCCCATGGACAGCCTCTAGAATAGAGGAGGGGAAGCAGAACAAAGGTAGAACCAGGGTAGGCAAGAAAGAAGGATAAATTAGTAGATCATTATCCCCAACTAAATTTGGTCATCCTCAAGCAACCTAGGTAAATTTATGTCAAAGGGCACAAATAATTGATTCTCTGACTAAAATCGACTCTTGCTTTTTTCCCGTGTCATGATTTTAATTCAGAAAAGGGAAATATAAAATTAGAAGGGGAAAGAAAAGAACCTTAGATCTATGCTATATGGATGAAGTTAAGAGCCCATTTAGCTACCATTGTTCTCTACATTAACATTTTCCTTGCATGTGTGTTGAAGGATGAAGAGTTCAGAAATGAAGTAGAACATACTATTTTGAGAATAGCCAGTAGGAAGTTGTAGCTTCAGTTTCAGCTATAGTAGTGGGGGTGTACGATGTGAGCTTATTACATGCTAATTAACTAATTTATTTGCATACTAATCTCTGAAATATAATAAGCATGCTCTGAAATTTAGAACTGATGTGGTGCTCCTGTGTAGTGAAATGCTTGCATGTATAGTTTTGGTTTTGAAACCAAACTGAACCCTGGGTTTTGTGGGTGCAGTCGTCCACGTGGACGTCGTTGTCGATAATGAAAGCGACGGCGTCTTCGCGGAGGCGGTCAACGGGCACGGTTTTGTCATCCGCGGTGATAGTGTCGTAAGTCGAGTCCTTTGTCCTGAACTGGACATGAATGGGCGCCAGAGCTGCGGATGGCCTAGAGTCGCTCTAGCTCGCCACCGCCTCGGTACCCCTGGTGTCCAAGCGATGTCAGTGAAGGATCAGCGTGTTGCTAGGTAGTATTCTGTTATATATAGCCAGAGGTCCACCAAAGATACATAAAAAGATACATAAGATTGCACACTAGAAGGTATAATCATACCTTCTATATTTCTTACTTACGCTAATTATTTCAGTTAAGATTTTGACCAGATATAAAGTACCTGCCAGCAGCATAGCTGCACATGCTGATGTAGAATCAAATTTGCAGAGCTTTCATTGGCATTGTAGAAGACGATACATTGTTCTTTGACTATATTGCTGGTTCAACGCTCAAAGTGACCATCTTCAGGTACAATGGATGCGAGAAGATCTAGGACCACTGTACTTAGAGATCAACGTGAAATAACCTTTTGTTCATCGGTATAGCTATCCATGCTATCGCTTATATATAATAATAATAGTTCTTCTCTCTTACTCTCTGAGATTACCAATTGATCATCCATTGTAGAATGATGATCAATATACAGTACCAAGTATTATTACTAGACTAAATTATTACTAGACTAAATTTCTGTCTCTCTGATGCCCGCTTATTTGCTTGACCCTGATGATCTACCTTTTGATGCACATAATTTGAGTGTATGTTGTATCAGATTTCGTTACCAACCATGTTAAAGCCCATTGTTTAAACAAGAAAGTATTCATTACTTCTATCAATTCAAGTTTGATCTTAAAATTATTACAACTATTGTATTACACGGTCGGCGCGGCGTGCCGCCGCGCCCATCCATGCTAGTATTATAAACGCGCGAGCAGATTTAAGAATGAACAAATCAAACTACACAGAAAATATAAGATTATAACATGGAAAAATCTCTCCAACAAGAAGAGGAAAAAAAACATGGACACCAGGCGTTTGCAATACATGAGTATTCTTCTACAACAGGAAGAAGAGGCAATACATAAATATTGTTCATAAAGACAATACATGAGATATCTCTGTATACAACTCTCCTTCTTCCGGTAGCACTTATCTCAGAAATTGCCCACTTATTTATGCATGTACACTTTTTCATAAGCGGTATCTTTGGAAACTTTTTTTTGTACTATTAACCGCCATGTTGGCTTAATCATTCATTTCTCGGATTAGAATTCCTAAAATATTCTAGTGAGATGAATCAAGGGTGAAATGCGAAAATGAGAGAATCCGAACAAGAATGAAAACCAGATATAATGCTTTGCCTACTCTCTCAAGATATTCCAGCGATAAGTGAATACTCCATCAATAACCAAGATTGTCCACTCTTATGCTTGTGGCACTGAAATATAACTATATAGAGAGTGTTTACAGACTGTCTCTTATCAATAAAGCGATCAAAAGTTAGTGTTCTTATGAATTTGGATCACAACATAATATTTTATTTCTAATATACCACCGCTAACCAACATCACAAACATGTTTGAAAATTGGTTAAATGGGGTAGATGATATGAAATACATTGCACGCATATGTGGAATGTCGGCTTTATGCTGATCTATTTGGAATTGTAGAAATGATATTATTTTTAACAAGAAAAAGGGCACAACTTTTTTGTAGTTGCTTGGTTTGCTCATTGGATTCAACTATTGTCTGACATTCTCATGTAGCTCAGTGGAAGTATACGGTTACTGGATGCAACCGAATGCTGGCGGTCGCTCAGGATTTTCTACACCTAGGCTAGCTAGCAGCGGTTTAGTAGATTTCAGAATGGATAGTCACTTTCAATGGCAGATCCAAGCCTAAGTTGTGTAGTCAGTTGACCACACAGTTTCTTAACAAGACAAGCTAAAAAGCATGCAAGAAATAATTAAAAATCCACAATTCATACAAATACATGTATTTGACTACACAATTTTCAGCTAACTACACATAGTTGATGTCCTGGCTCTGCCACTGGTCACTTTATGCTGTTTTTTTTTTTTTTGAGAAACACAGTACAAACGTAGACGCCCATATACACGCGCATACACTCACCCCTATGAACGCACACACGCACACCCTACCCCTATGAGCACCTCCGAAAGACTGAGCTGGCGGATTGGATCTTGAAATTGACGAAGTCACCACAGAGCGCCTCGCTCGTCGACGGGAACGTCGCCTCCCACTGAATGAATATTCCGCCGTTATGAGACACACAGATGTCAAACCTGGGGTTTGAACTCTGGTGGGCTGGGGGTACAACCACCCTCCTAACCACCCAACCTCAGGTTGGTTCTCATATGACTGATCCTTGTTTCAACCCTTTGTGACCCATGATTGTAATACTCTGAATCACAAAGCTCTACAATAAAAATAGATGTATTACAAATCATGGGTCACTTGATGCAGAGGCCGGGTTAGGCCCCTATTTCAGAAAAAAGATGATGGTGAAAATGATCGCCTCGAGGCCAATTTGCTAAAATTCCTCATGTTTTCTCTTTCAATTTTGTAAGCTGATTTCATCGGTCTTGATGCCAAACATTTCGCCTATTTCAATACTCCGATGTATATAGATACATTTTAGCCATAGATATATTCATATCAACGACAAGTAACATGAATTGAAGGGAGTATATAATTCGGCTAACTTTCTACGGAGATGATGAAGTAGACAACATAACATAGTTTCAGGTGGCACACATTTGAAAGTTAAGATCCACGGTTCATTTTCACCCAACCTTGTTAGAGCATCTCCACTCGTCCCCCCGACGAGGCCCCCGAGCGACGTTTTTTCCATCCGGACGGCGAAATTCGGCCCAGTCGCGCCCCCGGTTCCTCGTTTTCGTCCGGATTTGGCCCTTAATCCATCCGGCGAGCCCACGCCACCCCCGGCCCCCCGGGGCGCGCTCGGGGACTCCGGACGAAAGATTTTGGCGCGAAACGGCGTGTGGACCCGTGTAGTCGGCGACTGGAAAACCAAATCCCGTCGATTTTCCCTCCAATTTGCTTGCATATCCCCATTCCCTCCAATTTGCTTGCATATCCCCATTCTCTCCCGCCGAAATCCCCCAATCTCCTCGTCTTCCAGCTCCAGTTCCTGGCGGCGTCTTCTCGTCCACCACCACTCTCCTCCTCGTCTTCTCGTCCACCACAATGCCGCCGAAGGCGCCGGCGAGGAAGATGCGGGCGAAGAAGACGAAGCCGCCGGGCATGTCGAACGCCGAGTGGGCGGCGGACGAGCAACGGCGCGACGTGGAAACAAGCGCCAGGGCGGAGAGGGTGAAAAGAGCCGCCGCCAAGAGGTCGGCGGAGGCGGCCCAGGAGGAACAAGCGAGGCTGATCAGCATGGCCTATAGCGGCGGTATGTTCCCCGGCCAATGGCCGACGCAAACAAGTTCCCCGTCTTCCTTCTCGTCTTCGCTCTACTCGCCGTCGCCGACTGCCGTGTTCCAAGAGGGCGCCTACGTCCAACCGTCCAAGCCCACACCGTCGCCGCCCGAGGTTGACGTCGGCGGCGGCGGCCTGTTCGAGGGCACCTCGCCGGCCCTGCGACGAGGGCCGCTCACGTTCGGTGCGATGGCGGCGCCGAACGAAGAGGAGATCCACGAGATGATCACCTCCGGCACCACCGCCGCCGCTGCGAGCCCGGGGTTCTTCATGACCGCCGCCGCTGCGTGCCCGGGGTTCTTCACGCAAGAGGAGACGAGGGCGACGGCAGCCGTGGCGGCGCGCAACGAGCATCGGGAGGATGTTGCCGACGAAGCCAAGCCGTCGAAGAAGAAGGCGAGGAAGAAGAAGAGCCAACTCAATCCGCCGCCAACCTCGTCGAAGGGGAAGAAGAAGAGGAAGAAGGACTCGCCGCCTGCCGAACCGCGTATCAAATGGACGCCGAAGGAAGAGGAGTGCCTCGCCGAAGCTTGGATGACCGTGTCCACGAACGGCATAATCGGGGCCAATCGGCCGTTCGACACATATTGGCTTCGAGTGAAGCGGCGTACGAGGAGCGCAAACTCGTCGATCCCTACTTCAACAAGACGAACATGAACGTGTTCCGGGGAGACAAGGCAATGGCCACCCATTGGGGGCTCATGCAGACGGCGTGCAGCAAATGGCACGGCATACAGGAGGAGTGCGAGAAACGGCCGATCAGCGGCCACGACTTGGAGCAAAAGGTATGCTCCGTCGACCCTGCATCACCGAGGTACATCGTCGTTAGCTGACCCGTATCGCCGTGTTCTTTTTTCCCCAGCTGCGCCGAGCTTTGGACATGTACACGGACGACACCGGCCTGCAGTTTAAGTTCCTCAACGTCTACGCCCGCCTCGAGAACTGCGAGAAGTGGAAGGAAGTCCGCACGACCCTCTCGAAGAGCAAGACCGAGCAGTACAACCCCGACGCTCCGGCGGCAAGCGCGGCGGAAGGGCGCCCTGAACTCGGCCAGAAGAAGCTCAAAGAGCTCAAAAAGACGGGCAATCCCGCCGACAGGATGCAGGCGTCGATCGACAAGTGCTGGGCCGACTTGAGGACGCACGCCGACGGGAGGAACGACAAGTTCGACGGCAGGTGGCGGGAGATGCTCGCCAACCAAGGCGTCCGGATCGCCCTGCCGAAGACGACGGCGGCGGCGAAGAAGAGGAACACGGACTTGGCGTTCCTCATGGGCGGCGGCGACATGGAACCGATGGACGAGGAGACGAGGAATTGGTACCGGGGCCACCGCAACGACATCCTCCGAGCCACTCCGGCCAGTCCTTCGTCGTCTCCGCCGGCTCCTGCCTCGTCTGCCTCACCATCTACCTCGTCGACTGCGGCTGCTTCGACGTCCACTGCCGCTGGTTCATCATCCGCCGCCGCAGCCTCTTCGGCCGCGACGTGTGAGGAAACTGGTCCGTCGGACGAAGCCGTGCCGGCCGGGACTGCCGACGAGCCTCGTTTCCGTGTAATTTCCCTCCGATCGCCGATCCGTGGCTGATCCTTTTGCTCCTTTTGCCGATCATCCGGCCGTACTTGTAGCGCGGGACGGCGGTTTGTTTGAATTTAAACTCTATCCGCCGAACTCCGGGTGGACGACTGGAAATACGGTACTCCCCACGCCTTAATTTCGTCCAATCCGGAGGTAGTTTCGTCCGGATTTGGGCGTGGGGAGCCCAAACGAGTGGGGATGCTCTTACCCTCAGACCATGCAAAGCTCAGATCTCAACTCTGCCATATGCTTTGGCACCGTGTCCACCCTTCCGTACAGCCCCCAAACATGACGGAGCGAGCGGTTATTATACCGGAGTTACTGTAGAGTGCAAAGGTTCTGGCCCCATACTGGGCAGGTTACGGTGGAGGACGCCAGGGGTTCCTCTGCATTGATGTTCCTGATGAAGAGCTACAGCGCCCGGCCTCCAACTCGGCCACCGTCATCCTGGACAAGGGGCGCCTTTCAGAAGAAGAAGTCGAAGAGGAGTTCAAAGACCTGGTTGATGAGAACTGGAACTGGCAAGTGCGACAGCTTTCAGTCTCGGACTTTGCGGTTGTCTTCCCATCCAAAGAAAGTCTTCGTATTGCGATCCGCGGGGGCGGTCTTACCCTGCCGACGAGCAAAATCAAGGCGTTGGTCACCGTTCCGCTGGGTGACCCGCTTGCGTCTGAGACTCTGGAAGAGGTCTGGGTCAAGCTGCTGGGGGTGCCGCCTCCCCTCCGTATGGCGGAACGTCTGCTGCTGTCCACTCGGGAGGTGGCTCGACCTATTTCGGTGGACGAGGCCTCCCTGGACCATCTGGAGGCGCCGGTCAGAATGTCATTTGGTTGCCGCAAGGGAGATGTGCTTCCAGAGTTCATTACCCTCTTCGTCAACTTACAAGGATACCGCATCAAGATCCTCCGCGAGAACGCCAATGCTGAAGACTCTCCCCCTCGGGCTCCGCCACGCTTCCCTCCTGGCGACGACATCGGGGACAGAGACGACGACTGCGAAGAAACTGACGAAGACCGCTGGGACGGGAGGCGGGGCAAGCACCAGAAGGACAAGCGCTCTTCCGCCTCTGCTCCTGGGGCAGGTGGGGGCGGACCACGTAAATCTGTTCCTTTGGAGGCAGCGCTGCTCTCGTCGATCTCCCCTCCTGCTTGTGTCGTGGACCCAATCCTCACTATCCCGGACTCTGCCCGCAGCCAGTACGGATCTAATCTGACTCCCTCTGGAAACATTTTCCCCCTGGTGGCGCAAATAATCAAGGCTTCGCTCCCTGCCCATTCCAAGCCCAAGTCTCCTGAAGCTTCGGTTGGTGACTCGCCTCTGCAGCTAGATCTTCCTGCGGACCCGCCGTCGGAGGAAAGGGTTTCTCCGACGCCTGGCAAGGCCCTGAGACTGTCTGATGCGGATAGGGAGGAGGTGGGTTGGAACTCTCCTCCCTCTGCTTCCTCTGACCAGGAATACCGGAGAAACAGTGAACGCAGGAGCAAGAGCAACCATGATCGCCCGTCTAGAAAGCTGATGCTGGAAGCGGCGGAATCGGAGCCCTCGAAGGAGCCGCTTGTGTCTACCCCGCCTCTGGTCCTGCACCAAGCTCCTGCGATCTCGTTGGGTGGCTCGACTTCCTCGAGCCAACTCCTGTTGCTGGATGCTCCCATCCCTGCTCTGGGGGCCGCGGTGGCCCGTGCACCACGCTCTAGAGCCCCGCCTGCGGAAGCCCTTCGCAAAAGCGCGAGAGCTAAAGGGGCCACTGAGGGCCCAGTGCTGGAGCGCGCCATGCGGGCCACTGCGGAGAAGAATTCCATGACCAAGGTCTCCACTGAAGCTTCCGCCTCCCTGGCTGACAACGAAGTTGCTGCTACCCCGTCCTCTGCCACTCCTGCACCAGGTAACTCTTTTCCCTCCTCTTCCTTTGTTGCCTTCCAAGCTTCTTCGGTAGAGCATCTCGTTAAGGTGGCCAGAGACAGTTGTATTCTGTTCAAATCTGCGGACGGATCCCCTGCACAAGCAGTGGCTCTGCTCCAAGCCCGTGAACGCGCCCAAGCTGAACTGCTCGCAGCCAGAAGGAAGATAGAAGAGGAGACGGCTAAAGCCAAGGAAGAAGCGGCTCGGGCAAGTACTGACCATGGGGAGGAAAGTACTTGCCCAGAGGGAGGCCCCGAGGGGGAGCCAACCTCGGGCTCTGGCAAAGTTAAGAAGACTGCTCCCAAAAAGAAGAGAATCGCCCGCAGACCCACTCCTGTTGGGCACCGACCGCTAACCCGCCAAGCACGGGCGCTTAACCTGGTTCGCCAATGAGGGCCCTTTTCTGGAATATCAGAGGGTTCGGCCGTAGGGGGAGGCGAACCCTGCTCAAAGACTACCTCAGGCTACACCATATTGATCTGGTTCTGCTGCAAGAAACTATCAAACATGATTTCACGGACGCCGAGCTTGCCAGCCTTGAAATTGGCGAGAAGTTTTTCTGGACCTGGCTCCCGGCGAATGGCCATTCGGGAGGCATGCTCCTGGGAGTTAGGGACAGTATGTTTGAGGTGGGGAGAATGGACAGGGGTCAATTCTTTCTCAGCCTTTCTATCCTTCATCGGGCTACCAAGAAGAAGATTGAGGTCATCGGTATCTATGGTCCTGCGGACCATGCTCGCTCCAGGGGGTTCCTGGCCGAGATTACGGACAAGATCGCCAACTGTGACCTTCCGATCCTCATGGGAGGGGATTTCAACCTTATCAGAGCGGCTGAAGACAAGAATAACGACAATCTCAACTGGACCCTCATGGATCTTTTCAACAACAGCATTGCCACTTGGGCTCTTAGGGAAATTCCGCGCACGGGGGCGCGTTTTACATGGTCTAACCATCAGCTGAATCCTGTTCGCTCCGCCCTTGATAGAGTTTTTGTGTCCGCATCCTTCGAGGCCATTTTCCCTCTTTGCTCGCTCGCTGCTGAAACCAGCCTGGGGTCCGATCACACGCCGCTGGTCTTTGATACCGGGGAGGGCTTCCCCATTCGTTCCAACCGTTTCTTCTTCGAGACTAGCTGGTTCAAGCGACCCGACTTTGTCCCGCTGTTGCTTCTAACCTGGGACAGGTTGCTGTCCAAAGTTGGTGGCCGTGACATCATAGACTGGTGGTCCTTCATGTCGACGGGAATAAGACAATACTTGAGGGGCTGGAACCAGAACCTTGGTAGGGATTCCAAGGCCACAAAGCTGGCCCTCTTGACGCAGATTGCCCAGCTCGACGTCCTGGCAGACTCTTCGGGCCTTGACGAAGACGCCTGGGCATCTAGGTATCACCTGGAAGAACAGCTCCTGCACATTTACAAGATGGAAGAGGAGCACCGGAGGCAGCGGGGCGAGTGAAGTGGGCGCCGCAGGAGACGCGAACACAGCATACTTTCACGCAGTCGCCAACGGCAGAAGGAGGAAATGTAATATATCTGCTCTGATCTCGGATAGCGGGACAATCACTGACCCGAAGCTCATCCAACAGCACGTTTATGACTTCTACAGGAACCTCCTGGGCTCGTCCGCTCCAAGGGTTTGTGGATTGGCGCCAGATACCTGGGATAGGTACAATAGGGTCTCAGAGGAAGAGAACGTGAACTTGACCTATACCTTCTCTGAGACTGAGCTCGAAGCCATCGTGAAAGATATGAAGACGGACACCGCCCCGGGCCCGGACGGCTTTCCAGTTGTTTTCTTCAAGAAATTCTGGCCGCAGGTCAAACTTGGGGTTCTTCACATTCTCAACGACTTTGTGCTGGGGCGCATTGACATTTCTAGGCTGAACTTCGGAATTCTATCTCTTATTCCAAAAGTGCCGGGAGCAGACCAAATCACGCAATACAGACCGATTGCCCTGATCAACGTGATTTTTAAGATAGTCTCCAAAGCATATGCTGCTAGGTTGGATCCGATTGCTCATAGGATTCTTTCCCCCAATCAAACTGCCTTTATAAAAGGAAGAAACATCCTTGATGGTCCGCTGGCTCTGCTAGAAATCATTCATGATCTGAGGAGGAGAAAGCACAATGGGGTGCTTCTAAAACTTGACTTCGAAAAGGCATACGACAGAGTGAACTGGGACTTCCTGGGGGAAGTACTGCGCTGCAAAGGTTTTGACGAAGGCTACATCCATAGGATTTCTCAGCTTGTCTCTGGGGGACAAACTGCTATCTCGATCAACGGTGAAGTGGGGCCGTTTTTCAGGAATAAGAGAGGGATTCGACAGGGAGATCCCCTCTCACCGCTGCTGTTCAACTTCATTGGCGAGGCCTTGTCGGGTATCCTCACTGCGGCTGCCAAGGCCGGACATATTCACGGCCTGGCTTCGCATCTTTTGCCCGGGGGCGTCTCCCATCTTCAATACGCAGACGATACGCTCATCCTCATCCAGGGTTCCGATGAGGACATTGCCAATCTCAAGTTTCTTCTGATGTGTTTTGAGGATATGTCTGGGCTCAAGATAAACTACCACAAGAGTGAGGTGTTTGTGATGGGTCAGAGGTTTGAGGAGCGAATGGATATCGCTAACAAGCTAAACTGCAAGCTAGGCACCTTCCCCTTCATTTACCTGGGCCTCCCGATCTCGGACAGGAAACTTACCCTGGATCAGTGGCTCTTTTTGGTGAGGAAACTCGCTACCAAGATCGAACCTTGGCTGGGAAGGTTGATGTCGTCAGGGGGACGACTCATCCTCTCCAATGCGTGCCTAGATAATCTACCAATTTTTGCCATGGGTTTGTTCCTCCTCCATGACGGGATTCATGCGAGGTTTGACTCGCACCGCTCTAAGTTTTTTTGGGAAGGCGCGGGACCAAAAAGGAAGTACCATCTTGTGAACTGGCCAACTGTGTGCAGACCTAAGGAAGTGGGAGGTCTTGGGTTGCTCAATACCAAAAAGATGAATTTGGCGCTGCTTCTGAAATGGATTTGGAGGCTATATCAGGATGAGGACACGATTTGGGCCCGTATCCTTCGTGCTAAGTATGCGGACGCCTCTGACCTGTTTGCGGGCTCAGGTCAGGGCGGGTCACCTTTCTGGAAAAGCCTTCACAAGATCAAGCATCTGTTTAAGGCTGGCGCAAAGCACAAGGTGCGGAACGGCACTAGAACCAGTTTCTGGAAGGACTGGTGGTGGGGGAGGGGCCCCCTCCTAGAAGCCTTTCCTCTGCTGTATGCCATTTGTGACAACCAAGAGATTACGGTTGCTGACGCGTTTCTCCAAGACTCTCTACAAGTTCGCTTCCGCCGTTCTCTTGATCCAGAGGGCCTGCGTCAATGGGTCGAGCTACAACATACCTTAGTGGCAGTTAATCTCACCGAGGGTCAAGACCAGATTTCCTGGCACCTGGAACAGTCCGGATCCTACTCTGTGAAGTCCATGTACTCGTTGCTTTCGCGAGGCACGTCCATTGCCCACTTCAAAGACATGTGGGAAGCCCCGGTCCCGCTCAAAATCAAAATCTTCTCCTGGCAGCTAGCGCTAGATAAGCTACCTTCAGGACTACAGATTCATGCTCGCCACGGCCCCTCCAATGGACTCTGCCCTTTGTGCGGGGCACCTGAGGACGCTAGCCATATCTTCTTCTCCTGCTCTTTGGCGATCTTTGCGTGGTCCGTCACGCGCCAGATGCTCGGGTGCAACTGGTGCCCTACCAATTTTGCCCAATTCCACGACATCCTGTCTAGCTTCTCGGGTTACCCCAGAAAGTTACTGTGGATTCTGTTCCTTGCCCAATCTTGGGCTTTGTGGAACGTGCGCAATAAACTTGCCATTGAAAAGAAAACTATTGCTAACCCAGCTGACATTATTTTCAAAATCATCATTTTTTTGCAGCTGTGGAGCCTAAGATGCAAGCCAAGAGAAAAGGAGGGCTTAAGCTGGATAGCACGCGAGCTAAGGGAGCTGTACGCGACGCTCAAGCCAACGCCGTCGTGAAGGAGTAGGCCGACCACGGAACGGGTACCTGGACGGCCAAGACGGCAGGGAACCTCCCTGGTTTTTGTGTTGCTTGTTTAGTTGTGTTCGTTGGAACCGTTTCATTGGTGCTCTGTTATGTGTGGCCAAGCTGTAATGCCCAGCGGCTGTATCTGAATTGTTACCTTCGTGGCTTTATTAATTTAAAGTCGGGCAAGCTATTGCCTATTATCTAAAAAAAAGGACGTGCACGTCTAGAACGCATCACGCACGAACTCGTGATTGGCTTTTCGATCGATCGAAAATGGACTGGACACGCGACAAGCCAGCAGGAAAAAGGGATAACTGGCTGTCACAGGGCCGTCGTCACAGGGCGCGCCAGCCGCAGGGAGGAAGAGAGCGTTTGCAGTTTTGCGCAAGTCGTCGATCGCTCTGGCTGGTTGCCCGGCACCCCAAAAGCAGAGAGCAGCAGCATGCATGGCAGCGGCTAGCTGAGCTGCAAAGGAGAAAGAGAAATTGACATTAGCTAGCTAGCTGTGTTCTTGTTCTATGTAAGTGTGTGCAAGTTCGGAAAGTACCATGTGCACATGAGCACCAGTGCTCCTTGTACTTTTGGATTTTTGGAATTTTTTAAAACCTCGCTCTTTTATGTTTTCAAAAATTATGGCATTAAATATGTAGATAGATTTAGACACGAGGAGCGTAGTCAAAAAAGTCCCATTAAGAAATACTTTATATTTTTGAAAATACAGTTTACTGTCAGAAATTTATCTTTTTTGCATCTCTCAAAATATAACGTATTTTTTGATGAGACTTTTTTGATTCCAATCCTCGTATACACATCTATCTACATATTTAATATCATAATTTTTGAAAGCAGAGAAATATGAGAATCTGAAATTTTCAAAAATCTAAAAGTGAAGGGAGCACTGACTCCCATGTGCACAAAATCCTTGTCCTGTGCAAGTCTAGCTATCGACCAACCAGCTGTGTGCATGCCCTTTCTGGAAATAGGTCAATAACACTGTTTGAAGATTCAAAGGTGTAGGAGAATTCAACTGGATTCTGGAAATATGTTCTTTTGTCTCCATATGGGAATAAACACCCTGGTCTATCGATCAATCGATGAACACAACCTATTTTTATCACGAAGCTCAAATATCAGTATAGCAGAGCATCCTCATCGGTGCTCCCAATCTACGCCCGACAATTGTGCCAGAAGAGTCATTTAGGGGCGCCAACAAAAACTACCGCCATTTGGGGCGTGGCAGTCCGCACCAGCGCCTCCTAAATAGAGCTCCCAAATTTATTTTCAGGCTAAATTGCATAATTCAATCTAATAAACTGTTTATTAGAATAATTCTAAGCAAATAAACCCACATGTTTACGCACCACACCAAATAATTTATTACAATAATTCAAACAAATAAGATTAAGCAATTCAATAGTTCAAGAGACACATCAAGGGGCGTTTCCTTTACTCGACCACAAATGCTCCACCAAGTCATTGCGAAGTTCGAGACGAACTTGCTTTTCACAAGTTTCTTGATGCATGGCGATGAAAACTACAAGCTCGTTCGACACCTCGTGATCGACTTTAGCAAGAAGCCCTTAGCTCTCAAAGATCATGTCACCAGCCTCTAGATTAGAGCGTTCACTCTCGATGATCATGTTGTGCATGATCACATATGCATTACTCATCTCCCGACGAACTTGGAGCACACCAAATGCACGCTCGAATTTCGTCCTACATGCTTCTAGGCACTGTGAAAATCAGTCCATCTTCTCAGTAAAAGGGGTGGAGATCCATAGGTGATCGGAAATGTCACCCATGGAGGATAAATGCCATCAGGCAGGTAATACCCTTTGATATATGTGTTACCGTTGATCTCATAGGTGATCGTAGGGGCATGGCCTTCAACAAGTTTACCAAAGACTGGTGAACGTTGGATCACATTGATCCAGCCATGCCAAAAAGGTATGACAACTCCACAAACCGTAGTCAACCGTAGCTTCAAGCACGACACTGCACTCTCTAGATGCATGCAGTCGATGCTTCCAACTATACATGAAAATCCTCTCGCTGCATTTTGAGCCAATATCCAAGCTGTGTCTTCTTTATTGGGTGCCCTGTGATAGTGCATCCCAACACTGCCGCCACCGCCTGACAAAAACTGTACACGATCTTGAAGGCCGTTGGACTCAGCCATGCATATGTAATAGTCATGAGCATTTTCAGAAGCTCTATACGCAAGACACCTTAAGGAAGTCGTGCACTTCTGTTCAAAAGTGAAACCATATAATTTAGCGCAATCTTTTTTTATAGGAAATAGGAATCGTACCCCCGCATAGAAATGCACAATCTTCCGGAATGTTTCTTTGTGCATCCGAAAGCGGCAACGAAAGGCTTTAGCCCATGTGTGGCGCCATCCGTAAAATAATCTTCTTCAAGCATCTTGGCTCCGGCCAAGTAGTTGAAGACTATGTTCTTCCTGTTCCCCTTAACTAAACCGCCAATGTGAGGCGGTTGTAGCTTCGCCCATAAGAGAAGAGGAGAGACCATAAGAAGAAGCCGTTTCTTCCTCGCGGCCTCCTCTTGCATCAACTGATGAACCATCAACTCGTCGCCGCTATCTGTTTATACGCATGACACACATATGCCAATCCAATATTTGAACACATCCTAAATTTTACCGACCAAAATTAGGGACAAACAGTCGCCTAGTAAATGACCGAGCAACTTCCGTGCGTGGTGGCTGAGTGGTGGTATCAGCTAGATTCTTGTGCAGGCGACCGTAGAAAATGGGCATGGTTGGCTACTCCTTCCATGGAGGCAGGACTGCCGCGGCAACATCAGATGTGGTGCTCGTCGGTAGGCTTGGGTACGGCCGGTAGGAGCGAATCCATAACTACTGGTGGTGGCGAGTGGCGGAGACGGAGGGCACGACAGGCTCTGTGAGACTAGTGGTAGAAGCTGGTGCCGAAGAGAGACAATGTTGTGCTGCCTTGGCGGAGCGCTATCTCCGCCGATGCGGGGTGGCAACAGCTAAGATTCACATGGGGGGTGGGGGGGGGGGGGGGGGAGAAACCATGGCTTGCGGGTGGGCTGGGCTAGGATAGAGTTGCGTCGCTGCCATGACAGCCCTACAAAACTTTTTTGACGTGACGCGTGTTGCCGGCACCCCCTTTCGATCCCACCTTTCCAGGGCCAGCATGTGGGTGCCAGTCGAGTTATCGGGCCGCAATTCGGGCAGGAAACACTTGGAGGACGGTGGTGTTGGTGTTTTTGGCCCAGAACCCCCGTTTGGCGGGCTTTTGGGGGACACCCGTGGGGATGTTGTTACACCTCAGCATATAGAGTTGATACACGTATCAATCATCAAAATAAAAGGAATGAAAAGCATAGCATACATCAACTACCCATTCTTGGTCTGTCTAGTATGCCACTAGTTAGCTAGTCTAGATATCCCGAGCAACCATCAACAGTCGGTTGCATCCAATAGTCATAAAATCCCGATCTAACGACAAGAGGAAAGATCATAACTGGATCCAATGTGTAGCCAAAATAACAACGTGCGATTTTTTTAACCTTTCATCTTGTTATAAATAATGTTGCTTCTACATGTCTTTTTTTACGAAAGAAGGACGCATACGCTCATAGATACGCACATACACTCACTCCTATGAATACACACACGTATACCCCATCTCTATGAACACCTCCAAAAGAATGAGTCCAACAAACTAATGATCTAATGGGTCATGAGATTGACGATTCACCACACACGGTCTCGCTATCGACGGAAAAGTCGTCTCTCAGTGAAAGAATATTACGCCTTGATAAACTAGGCAGGGGTTGCCACTACTATTCTAACCATCAAGCCACATGTTGGTTCTCTTGCTTCTACTCAAATAGATCATCATGTAAACGCTTTATTACGCAAAACAAGCATTACACCCGACCCCCCCTCTGCATATGTAGGATGCACACAACCGTATACATCCAGTTATTGCAAACCAACTAAAGAAGAAAAACTCTCGGAAAAGTGTTCAACAAAGGAAATAATGTGCGGCTAAGATGAAGAAGGACCAATCCGCAAATCACGCCTGCCATCATGTTGAGAAAAAATGTCCCTCTTGCTTAAGCTCCAATGTGTATTCTCAGTAGGGAATTTGAGAACGGCGTAACTTCAACCAGACGACCGACAAAGATCGATCAATATCGTACACTTGCCCGGCCCGTATAGTATGTCTATCCAGTTGCTGCAAAATCCAAAGGGTGCTCTGAAATCCAAATCTGAAGTTTTTTCGTTATCATGGGTGTGTTTTGTTCCTCTCACTTTTCTTCTCTGTGCTGTGCATGAGGCTAAAAACTAATTTGTATGGTGTTCGTGGTACCACACCGTTCGGCAAGGTCTCGTGGCATACATGATTCGCCATGCTACAGATCTTGGCTCGCTTGGCACTATAGTGACAACCGGACGAACTGCCATATATGGCCTTGATATTTCCGGCCTGCCGTATGGTGAAATGCCACCGACTCATTTATATGTGTCATTCCTGGTCAGATGGCAAAATATCCAAATGTCCTCAATTACATGGGTAAGTACACAGTCAAATGTCTGGAAACGTTACATGGGTAAATTTAAAAGATTCATATTATTTCTCATAGTCATCTATTTGTATAACATCAACCGATAAATTGGATTATCCGAAGGCCCAAACTAATGTAAGAGGAAATATAGCACACTAGAATCTAAACATGGAATAATAGAGAACGAGATATGAGATGCATAGTATGTCAATTCTGTTACCTTTCAGTTATCTGTCAGTCACCCAAAATCTCCTGTAAAGATATTCAAACATAGGCAGAACAAATTATTGGATAACATTTTTAATTCAAATACATTCTCTGCAGATATTTCATGAAGATGTTGGACAGCGAATTAAAGGAGAGCCGTAGAACAACAAGTGCCGCACAAAAGTCTGAAAATAGCTGGCGACAATGCAAGCACACAATCTGCTGGTACGTTCTAGCTCTACAAGCACTTGTTGGAGGAACCTATCTGAACTCCTCCGTGTGAAGATGAACACGATTGGTTGGTCCGTCCTGGCCATTCAATTCCCAAGGTTGATTGTGCGCTGTGTTGGAATTTTGGTAGCAACAATTAACCAGCTTGAGATTTCTCTTCAGCAAAATAAGTTCAAATAAGTAAACAAGCTTGACATATATTGCCAAGACAGCACAATTCCACATGTTCAATATTCATCCCCATTTTACTACTTAATGTAAAAGAAAATCTTCAAAGCTTATCAATGAATCAATGGTCAAGAAATTTATGAATGAATTCTAGCTAGATACTTCTTGCAAGCCGCATAAGAAAGCTTACTGATTCAACAAATTTGACGGGACAAAAGGGTTTGAGAAATTAACTACCAAACCGTCAAGAGATACTTTGAAGTGCAAATGACGAATATCTTGCAAAAAAGGAGAGGATCCAGCCCTACCATCCCTACAAGGGACAAAACAAAAAATAACCTCATCCTAAACACAAAGCAGGGATTTCTTTGGTTGGCTGGGAATGGCTCAAATGGCCCCTCCTCTCTATCATTAGTGATTGATCCCTGGGGACACAACGTATGGATCATGTCTACCACACATCCCCATTTCTGAATAGTAAAAATAATTAGTTTAAAAGGTCCAACGTGAGAACACTGGCGCTACACGCAGAAATTTAAAATGACTTTCTGGTAAATCCAACGTGTTAAAGACCCTACCAAATGATGTGGGTCGATTTGGATTGCAGATCTCTGTGAAGTATCAGTTCATTTCCTATTCTATATGGAGCCAAATATATCACACAGAGACGACACTCTGACATATCTACAGCTAAAATTTGCATACAGCGACTATCTTCTTTCAATTGTATGTGAATTATGAGGACTCAAATCTTCCAATTTGAAACTCAAAATGCATATAGAAAAGCAACTGAAAATAGAGAAATAATAAAAAGCTTTTGTGCCCGTGTAATCTCTCTCACTCATCATCGGCCAACCATCGTCAGCCATGCATGCATGCAAGCTTCCAAGATCCGGTGGGGCCCACGTCTTAGCTTCACGTGAAAAGGTTTTCGCACCGATAAAAGAGAACCGCCACGTTGGCAACGAGA
This sequence comes from Lolium rigidum, assembly GCF_022539505.1. Lineage (NCBI taxonomy): Eukaryota > Viridiplantae > Streptophyta > Magnoliopsida > Poales > Poaceae > Lolium > Lolium rigidum. The sequence goes on along the minus strand of NC_061509.1, from coordinate 12,933,297 downwards.
ATCCGGCGTGGCCAATGGTGTGCAGCCATGTCAGCAGATAAGAGAAAACAATAGGTTCTTTCTTTCCGTTGGGAGGTCCACTTGCGGGATAGATCGCTTGAGGATGATGGGCAATCAGATACCGTGTACCAGCAAGGCTAGATTACTGAAATGCCCTCCTCTGGTTTCTTAGCCTTTTGGTGGTTGCAACCTCCAATCAAAAGTTTGAACATGTTTTGGTGATCATGAATGATTGTATTTTGAGAGACTTTCATATCAGCTTTTTTTCGTGTTGATGGTATGTTAGCATTATCATTCCAAACAAGCTTTTGCAGTGTGAATCTTAATGTAAGAATTTGCTTGCTCGATTTTCCTTCGAGCATAGTTAGTAAGGGTTTGCAAGGGGCAATAAGTAGGCCTTAGGTGTTCCACGCTCTTCATTGTCCTTATCAATATTACCAAGTAATAAGATTTACTAGTCCAAGTTTTGTCCTCTAACCAAAGGAGAAATTGGGAAAGAAATCTACATAGTAAATGCCAACACACTTGTTCAACAGAATGATACTATATGTGAGAGAAGAAGAACAAAAATAATATGCTGGTTGTTAGGTTTTTACAAGGGTTTCCAAGTAAAAATACTAGTATATCCGACACGAGATCGAGGATAATTAGAACAAAGTGAAAGTACTTGACATTTCACAGAAAAAAGGCAATCTAAAGAATACATCAAAGGTTTGCTTTCCATCCAACACAAGAGGCACGGCGACAAGTGTATTAGTCCAAAAAGGTAATAGTTAACTAGTGCTTAGCCGCATGTTCCATTGGCCAGTGCCGTCTCTGAATAAAATACTGATAATTTTTGGACATGGTTAGCAAGAAACAAACTGATGATTATGCTAATAATATATCTCCTTCTCTTCATGTTCTAATAATATACTACTAGTTCTACGGGAGTGATGTTTTGGCACATGGGAGCGTATGCTCCCTTTATCTTAAAATACATCTTAGACACATTTTAAAATGTCAAAAAAATTGAAACAAAAATTTCGCACGTACATCTTCATGTGCTACGCGCTCACAAAGTCATTTCATGAAAAATCGACATGTCATGTGGCGTGTGTAAAAAAACAAAATTCGGTGCTGAAACAAAGACTTGTCACAAGATAAATTTTCTCTTTTTGGCTTAGACTACAAAAAATACCATTTTTTCGTGAAACTTGACGAATACACATATGTTATGGAGATTTACATGTAAATTTTTTTGTCAAATTTTTTTAACACTTGGAAATATGTTTTTATGGTAGAGGGATCATACGCACCCGGGAGCCGAATTGAGTTTCTGTAGTTCTACTAACTACTAAGGATGCAGATCATGCCATAGGATCATCACATACTTAATAGACAATATCTTCTAAAAGGTAAAACTTACATGGTTGTCTTTTCAATTTTCATGTTTATATCTCAAAATCTTGACCAGTAAACCAACCAAATCAACAATTGACTAGTTTTCTTGTGATTTTGTGAACCTCAGAAGCCTAGGGCAAATTGGTCTCACACTCTAGACTTATCCATTGCAAATCCCAGATGACCCAGAACAATTCCAACACATGTACCACTTAGAGAGAGAGAGGAGAGAAGCAAAGGGAGAGATGGAGAGGGAAGGGCCAGCCTGCACAAACACAGTGTGGGCCCTCCAAATGGCATGGCCCCACAGGCAGAGGGAGGAAAGGGACACCATGAGAGGGAGGCTTGTCTCTTCCCCCAGCCCTCCTCTAGTCCCTTCTCTAAAACCCCACCCCCTCCTCCCTCCTCTTGAACCCTTTCTTCCGCCTCCCCGCCGGCTCCAATTCCCCACACCCTTCTCTCTCTAGCTTCTCCCTAGCATCTCCTAGAATTAGCATTGCTGTTGTGTTCATCAGTCTCCAATCCCAAAGACATCAATCCCAGCTGCTCATCACTTAATTCCTCCCCCCTGTTCTGCTCCTGCTCTCAGTGCTCTGTTCTTGCTGGCTCTGCTCCTAGCTTGACCTCTTCCTCTTGCCACAGACAGAGGACTACAGCAGCTGAGCAGCAGAGAAGAATCTTTCTCCATTGCCTATTTTGTTTTCTTGGTGTTTTCATACACACACACACAGCTCAAGTCCCAGGTGGGGGCGGGTTCTTGACCAAGTTTTTTCCTCTTTGGAGTTTGCCCATGTCCCAAGGTTTCTGGTGCAGCTTTGCCTAGCGCCTTGTTTGTCCCTCCGAAGAAAAGGTTGCAGTTTTCTCGCTACCTTTTTCTTCTCCGTCTTGCACCTTTCACCAACAAGGACGGAAGTCCCTCTGTTCCCGCGAAATCTTGTTGGGGTTTAGGGGTTTAGAATTCGAGACTCTCGTGGTGGAATTGAAGAGAGGAGAGCTGGAATTGGTTTGAGCGGTGGTGGTTGAGCTCGAGGGCGCATTACGATGACGTCTTCCTGCATACCCACCGGGCTGCGGCTCGACCTGGACATGGTGAAGGCAGCGGCATCGCCAGGGGCGCACTCCTCGCCGCTGCGGCCGGTGCACTCCTCGCCGTCGTCCACGCTCTCGGAGGCGTCCAACGCGTCCTCGTCGGCGACGTCCGTGTCGCTCAAGCGGGCGCGGGCGCCGCGGAAGCGGCCCAACCAGGCGTACAACGAGGCCGCGGCGCTCCTCGCGTCCATCCACCCCTCGGTATTCCCCGTCAAGAAGAGCCCCAAGACGGCCAAGCCGCCGACGTTGGCCAGGCAGCTCTCCGGCCTCGCCGCGGCGTTCGGCGACACATCCTCCGACCTCCTCCCGCCGCTCCCCGTCCTCGCCGACGCCGCATTCCTCCTCCGCGGGGGCGCGCCGTCCCCGTCGCTGTTCCAGCCGCAGCCGCAGAGCCCGTCCGACGCCAAGAACTGCTCGTCCCCGACTCCGGTGAGCAGCGCGTTCCGGGAGTTCCGCGACCCGGCGCCGTCGCCGGCGAGCCCCGACACCGCGACCGGGGACGAGCCCGGCGAGCTCGACTTCGACGACGACGACGACGGCTTCGACGCCGAGTCCATCCTCGACGTCGGCGACGAGGACGCCGCCGAGGGCATCGACGGCATCATGGGCAGCCTCACAATGGAGGGCAACACGACGCCCGCCACATCCGACGACTCCATACTATCCAGCTCTGGCATACACCCTTACCTCAGGAGCCTCATGGTGGTCGGCCTCGCCGGCCGCTTCGAGCTCGGCCTCGGCTCGCGGCAAAGCACGCGGCCCAACCTCAACCGCGCACTCAAGCGGCGGGATGACGACGGTGCATGGTGGATGTGGCCCGCGGTGCCGGTGAAAGATATCACCGTCGCGCCACCGCTGCCACCATCCCCACAACCGGCGGAGGCGTCCAACACCGCTGCAATGCCGCCACCCGCGTCGTCGGCGCCGGAGAAGAAAAAGAGTAAGAAGAAGAAGGTGGTGAAGGTGGAGAAGGTGATGGCCAAGGAGGAGGAATTGGCCAATGCCAAGTGTGGGGAGGGAGCCGATGGAACAGTGGATGTGGCCGACGGCAATGTCGACGATGACAGTGCACCGACGAAGGCACCGAAGACCGGGTTGGGACTGAAGTTGGACACCGACGATGTGCTCAAGGAATGGTCCGGCAAAGGCTCCATGTTCGCCGAGGGCAGCATGCCGGAGTCGCCGGAGTCGGCAGCCGAAGTGCGGGTAAGTACTTGTTTCACTGAATTTTACCTTTCAGTTTGTTCCTTGTGCCAAGCAAATTTCATTCAGAAAACATAAAAAATTGGCACGATTTGCAGATGAATTATACCGCTTCCTTCGAATTCTTACTGATTCAGATTAATCAAAGGAACTTGTGTTCAAATTGATATGTGAAACTCTGAAATCTGAATAGGTGTTGCGATGGAAGATTTATTTTTGTTCCACTACCATAATCAGATTTCAGTGTGTGTCATGTTTTTATAGCTCAGTTTTACCTCTGCATACCCATTTATTCAGTAAGTGAACTCCTTTTACTAGGAAAACAGAAGAACTTTACCTCTTGTTCAACAAAGAAAAAGGGGCACCTCACAACCAGAAACCACATGTTTGATATGCATGCAACTGCCATTTGCCGAACTGATATCAACTATTAAGACTATAAACAAGGAAAAATGTTTATTCAACTGATGGTCCCTCACGAAGTCACAAGTAGTACCCAGTCCTGTACTGTTTCATATCTGTAAGTACAGTAGTACACACCTTTTAAGAGTATATCACTGATACTCCAGTAACCCATAAACTGCAAGTGTCAAAAAATGATGTATGAATAAAGACTAAATAGTCAGTCCCAGCAAACCTACAGCTTAGATTCCATGAGCTGCTCTTAGCTCTAAGCTCTAAGAGCAGTTCTCTCCCATAAATCGAGCAAATGGGTTAAATTTAAATTTTTATTCTGCTCAACATGTGACTAGATTAACTGTTAGGAATTGTTCTGCAAAATACGGTTACAAATTGGATAACATCAGTTCAACCATTATATTACATTACTAGTTAGCTACACTCAATTATTCAATAGTGGACCACAGGCAATTGAGCCTGGAGATTCTGGCATAGATTACATGCTTGTCTTCTTGCTAAGAGTCATTTGGGCTCAAATTTGGTGCCTTTTGGGCCAGTGATGGAGCGACTGCAACAAACTCGAGCCCCAATTCAGTTGGATTTTCTGCAATTTGCTCTGATAGATGGCAAGAGTTGCAGCTGTCATAACTGGCAAGAATCATTATACAGATCTGTCCAGCTTATTTGTAGTTTGTAGTCTGGACGCACAATAGAATGAGTTTACCTACCTTAGGAGACGTTAATGGTAATGTAAAACTGTAAACATCTTTTGCACTTGCTTTGTCAGATTACTAAGGGTGAATTCCATATTGCAGGCCAAACTTGCAGACATTGACTTGTTTCCTGAGAATGGGTCTGGTGGCATCAGGGAAGCGAGGGTGATGAGGTACAAGGAGAAGCGGCGCAACCGGCTGTTCTCGAAGAAGATCCGGTACCAGGTCCGGAAGGTGAACGCCGACTGTCGGCCTCGGATGAAGGCAAGCACTACTAGAACTGATTCTTGAAAGAATAAAAAGTTCTACTATAATATTTGTAAGCCAGACACTGGAAAAACCTCACTCCTCACACCAGATCACCATCACCTACATATCTACTTCGTCTAAACCAAGTCTTGGAGTTTTACTGATGTGCTCCATGTTTTTCTGTCATTTCAGGGAAGGTTTGTTAGGAGCCCATCTCTTCTGCAGCAGGCCCTGGAGGAAGAGATCTAGATATAGAGATACATGCTAGCCTTTTTATGGACACCTTTTTGGCCCTTTAGTTTCTCTCATTAGCTAAGAGATGTCACTGAGTGAGTGAGAATTTTTTGTTCCCTCCCTTGTTTTTTCTTTTCATCTTTCGGAGTTTTGCTTTGCGGAGAGAGGATAGAGATGCCCTTGGAGTGAGTTGCCATTGGGATCAGAGCAGGTCAGGACAGATAGTTTGTTTCAGGTTTACAATGTGAGGTAAAGGAAGGAAATAAAAGTGATGTTAGAATATTGTTACTACAGTCATATACTATCAAGCAGTATGCAGTTATGAACAGATGGTGCAGTTTTATCCCCTTTAACTTTGTCTGAATACAATGCACTCGATCCGTCTGAACATTGGTTCTCGGTGTTAAACGATGTAATTATCTCCTGTGTATACCGTGTATGTCTCTGTCGGTAGACAGAGTCCTTGTATCATACGTTGTATGTCCTGTTGCTATATAAAGAAGATCGCGGCCCTTGTCTAGGGTTATGCTGCCCATAATAGTTTTGATATGGTATCAGAGCTAACTCTTCCTAAACACATCTAGTCGAAAGTCCGCCGCCGCCGCCGCCGATCGCAAGTCTGCCGCCACCGCCGCCGATCACATCATGTCGTTCTCAGCGTCGTCCTCAACTTCGGCGAGTGGTGCAGCAGCCCTCAACATCACGATCTCGGAAAAGCTTACCCGAGACAATTTCCTGCTCTGGCAGACTCAAGTTCTTCCAGAAATTCGTGGAGCTCAACTGTTTGGCTTCCTCGATGGATCTGTGCAGGAACCGGTGAAGACCGTGAAGACTACGGACAAGGATGGGGCTGAGGTGACTGTTCCCAACCCCGAGCATGCGCGGTGGATCGCGCAGGACCAGACCGTACTAGGGTTCTTGGTCAGAAACATGGCAAAGGAGGTTCTCACGCAGATGGTGGGTCTCTCGACGTCCGCAGCAGTTTGGAAAGCCGTGGTGGAGATGTTCTCTGCCCAATCTTAGTCGCGCGTGGTGCACCTTCGCACCAAGCTGAACCAATGTCGCAAGGATGACAAGTCAGGTCAGGCTTACCTGGATGAGATCAAGAGTCTCTCAGATGAGATGGCTGCGGCGGGCAAGCCCATGGACACTGTGGATGTGATCTCTTACATCCTAGCTGGGCTCGATGATGATTATGATGGCTTTGTTGCGGCGATCACTGCCTTGATGAAGGCGGAAAAGAATGTGAGTCTGAGTGATGTTTATTCTCAGTTCATGTCATATGAGCAGTGGCGGACGCAGGATAAAACTGGAGGGGGGGCACACGTCCAAAATTTTTTTTTTTGCACCATCCCTTATTGTGAAAAAAGTTTGTAAAATAAGTGATATATAAGATAAATCGGTTGTCAACATTGCAGTTTAAAATATATATCAAATGTGCATGATTACAATACAAATAGTTTATAATATGAAAAGATTTTTACATGATAAAATATAGTATAATTAGAAAATTACATCAAAAATACACTTTAATCATTCGCCGTCGCCACTAGTAGGAAAAATATTAATTTCAGAAGCATGTAAACTAGATAATAAACCTTTAGCATCTAGATACCGTCCGAGAAATATATCTCAGGTACATAGGAAACAAAAATATAGTGTCTGAGAAACATATCCCAAATATATAGGAAAAACCACACTAAAAGAGCGATTTTTTAAAAAATGAAAAAATCGAATCATAAAAAAATGTAAACATAGTTTTGAAAATACAAAAAAAGTTAAAGAAAAATAATAAGATCAATCTGTAAGAGATGTGCCAAAAAATTATAGAAACCAATTATATAAACATATATATAGAAGAACAAATCTGGATCCAAACTAAGGAGCAACTAAGAGCTAGCTAACCAAACCTCATTGAACAGAAGACATATGCGATCTCAAGTGTAAAAGATAAATGAAGAAGGCCGGTACACAAAACCAATCACGATCTGAACAACAACTCAGCGGCAGAGAATCTCTCTCCCATGGTAGACAACCAGGGATCGAATCCTGCTTCTTTTGTTTTTAATTTTCTTTAACTGTGTGCCAGATTGGGCCAGTCAGATGATGGGTAGTTAAAAAACATCTCAAATTTCTGGGTGGGCCACGGCCCCCCCGGCCCACCCGCTGCGTCCGCCCATGCATATGAGTCTCGGATGGAGGCTAGAAACAGTGGTGGCGGAGCATCGGTGAATGCCGCACACCGTGGTGGTCGCAATGGTGGCCGTGGTCGAGGACCGTTTCCTGATCAGTATCGTGATCAAGGTGGTCAGTTCCAGTATCGTGATCAGTGGAACAATTATGACCAGCGAAGCAACAACTACCGTGGAGGCTACAGAGGTGGCCGAGGTAATGATGGTGGAGGATACAGAGGTGGCCGTGGCAATGGTGGCCGCTCATATGCACCTGGGAGAAGTGATGAAACTTGCCAGGTTTGTGGCAAGACTGGCCATACGGCCCTAAACTGTTGGAAGCGATTTCAGAAAAGCTACCATGGACCTGACAAGTCAGCGGGTGCGGCCTATGGATCCTATGGGGTCGATACAAACTGGTATAGTGACTCTGGTGCTACGGATCATGTCACGGGCGAGCTAGAAAAGCTTCATGTTCGTGATCGCTATAATGGGAACGAGCAAATTCACACAGCCAGTGGAGCAGGTATGAATATACATCACATTGGTCATTCTGTAATGCATACCCCTAATCATGATTTGCATCTCAAAAATATTCTGCATGTTCCCAAAGCCACCAAGAGTCTCTTATCTACTAGTCGCCTAGCCACTGATAATCATGCTTTTGTTGAGTATTGGCCTAACTCTTTCTTTGTCAAGGATCAGGACACGAGGGAAATCCTCCTCCAAGGTAAATGTGTGGGAGGCCTATATCCCATGCCGGCGCCATCATCTCCATCTTCCGGTCGGCAAGCCCATGGTGTAGCCAAGTCATCATCCTCGCTTTGGCATAGACGTCTAGGTCATCCATCTTCAGTTGTAGTTCGACAAGTTCTTCGTGATAATAATATTCAGTTTAGTGAGTCAGAAAAAGAGTCAGTTTGTGATGCTTGTCAGAAGGCTAAGAGCCATCAGTTACCTTATCCTACATCATCAAGTGTGTCTACTTTTCCTCTTGAACTTGTATTTTCTGATGTTTGGGGCCCTGCTCCAGGCTCTGTTGGAAGATATAAATACTATGTTAGTTTCATTGATGATTATAGCAAGTTTACCTGGATATATCTTCTTAAAAATAAGTCTGATGTGTTTCAGAGATTTCATGATTTTCAGCATCTTGTTGAGCGACTCTTTGACAAGAAAATTATTGCCATGCAAACTGATTGGGGTGGTGAGTATCAAAAACTTAACTCCTTTTTCCAGAAGGTGGGCATATCTCATCTTGTGTCTTGTCCTCATGCATATCAGCAGAATGGCCCAGCTGAGCGCAAGCATAGGCATATTGTTGAGGTTGGCCTGTCTCTCCTTGCTTATGCATCCATGCCTCTTAAGTTTTGGGATGAGGCGTTTCTTACGGCGGTGTATCTTATTAATCGTCTTCCTAGCAAAGTAATCAATTCTCAAACACCCATTGAGCGTCTCTTTGGACATAAAGGGGACTATAGCTTTCTGCGCATCTTTGGGTGTGCGTGTTGGCCAAATCTTAGACCATATAATAAGCGCAAACTAGAATTCCGTTCCAAACAGTGTGCCTTCCTTGGATATAGCAATCAACACAAGGGCTACAAGTGTCTAGATATTTCAACTGGTCGTGTGTATATTTCACGTGACATTGTGTTTGATGAATCTGTCTTTCCATTTGCTTCACTTCACTCTAATGCCGGTGCCCAATTGAAAGCAGAAATTCTTCTTTTGCCTTCCAATCTACAACCTATTCACATGCATGATCATGAGGGGCGTGTTTTACAGTTTGATGATGTTGATGCTAATCCTGCTAACAGTGCTTCTGCTGAGTCATTTGCGCAGGAATCAGGTCAAAATTCTGCTCCAGATGGTGTTTCTGGTGATTTTCCGGGTTCTGGTGCGAATCCCGGAGACGATTCTCCCGCTCAAACCGACCAATCATTGCCTCCCTCGGAATCTGGACGTGTATCCACTTCGGATCGCACGCCGTCCTCGGGCCGTGCGTCGTCGGCAGGCGACGCTGTCTCCGCGCGCGTGGAGGACGCGGGTTCGCCCGCCGGGGCATCTCCTGGCCCGCGTGGTGGCCCGTCGCAGTCTGCCGGGCAGTCTGCCTCCGCAGATTCTTCTGCCACAGGATCTTCTGTGGCTGTTTCCTCTGATGCACAGCAGCACACAGGATCTGGTGCGGCCAGTTCGTCTCATGTGTCTGCTCCTGGATCTACTGCGGAAAGTGTGCCTGGTCGTCCTCATACACGGCTTCAAAGTGGTATATCTCAACCCAAGCAAATTACTGATGGTCGTGTTCGGTATGATCGTGTTCGTTTTGCAAATTTTAGCAGTTCTGGTGAACCTACCAGTATTGGTGAAGCACTTGCCGATCCTAAGTGGAAGGCTGCTATGGATGAGGAGTACCAGGCATTGCAGCACAATAATACCTGGCATCTAGTTCCTGCTGGTGTTGGCAAGAATGTGATTGATTGCAAATGGGTTTACAAAGTGAAGCGTCGTGCTGATGGCTCAGTTGATCGGTATAAAGCTCGTTTGGTTGCAAAAGGGTTCAAGCAGCGCTATGGCATTGATTATGAGGATACTTTCAGTCCTGTTGTCAAGGCAGCCACTATCCGATTGGTACTTTCTATTGCAGTTTCTCGTGGGTGGCACCTGCGTCAGCTAGATGTGAAGAACGCGTTTTTACATGGTGTTCTGGAAGAGGAGGTCTATATGCGGCAGCCTCCTGGCTATGAGGGGCGCCCAGGGCTTGTATGCAAGCTTGATAAAGCTTTGTATGGTTTGAAACAGGCTACTCGAGCTTGGTACTATCGCCTCAGTTCTAAACTTCAGTCTCTTGGTTTTTCTGCTTCTAAGGCTGATACTTCTCTGTTTTTCTACAACAAAGGGGGAGTGTCTATCTTTATGCTCATCTATGTTGATGATATTGTTGTTGCTAGCTCATCGGAGAAGGTCTGTTGTCTGCTCTTCGCATGATCTTGGACTTGATTTTGCATTGAAGGATTTGGGTGGTTTGCACTATTTTCTTGGTATTGAGGTGAAGAAGGTACATGATGGTATTATTCTATCTCAGGAAAAATATGCTAATGATCTGCTTAGGCGTGTGAATATGAAGATGTGCAAGTCGGTTGATACTCCTCTGTCAGTGTCTGAAAAGCTGTCTGTGATGGATGGGGAAGTGTTGAGTAGTGAGGATTCTACTCGCTATCGAAGCATTGTTGGTGCGCTTCAGTACATTACTCTGACAAGACCGGATATTGCTTTTTCTGTGAACAAGGTTTGTCAGTTCTTGCATGCACCAACTACAGTTCATTGGACAGCTGTTAAACGGATATTGAGATATCTCCAAGGCACTGTAGTTCTTGGCTTGCGTTTGAGTAGATCTTCCTCTACTGCTGTTAGTGCTTTTTCTGATGCTGATTGGGCTGGTTGCCCTGATGATAGAAGGTCTACTGGAGGATTTGCTGTGTTTTTTGGGTCAAATCTGATCTCATGGAGTGCACGGAAGCAAGCCACTGTGTCTAGATCCAGTACAGAAGCTGAGTATAAGGCATTAGCTAATTCTACGGCTGAGGTGATTTGGGTGCAAAGTTTACTCACCGAGTTAGGTGTGTCACAGGATCGAGTGGCATGTTTGTGGTGTGATAATATTGGAGCTACATATCTCTCTGCTAATCCAGTGTTTCATGCACGGACAAAACACATTGAAGTGGACTATCACTTTGTACGTGAGAGAGTAGCTCGGAGGCTCTTGGACATACGGTTTGTTCCTTCAGGAGATCAAGTGGCTGATGGTTTCACTAAGTCACTTTCAGTACGACAGTTAGTATCGTTTCGTCGCAATCTTAACTTAGATAAGTTATGATTGAGGGGGAGTGTTAAACGATGTAATTATCTCCTGTGTATACCGTGTATGTCTCTGTCGGTAGACAGAGTCCTTGTATCATACGTTGTATGTCCTGTTGCTATATAAAGAAGATCGCGGCCCTTGTCTAGGGTTATGCTGCCCATAATAGTTTTGATACTCGGAACATGCGAACTATAGGAAACACAAACCAAATGTCGCTGCAACTGAGGGATCGCTTGATGTAAGCAAGTGCTAGTGTGCTACCAAGTTGAATTATGCAGTACAACAGGCAAATTATGTAGTGCAGTAAACTTTGTAATCCAGAAGTACCTGACGTTCAGTAATAAGTTACCTTTTTTTAGATGAGAAACAGATTACGTTGAGACATGAAACATTTCCTGGAAAGCAAGCGATTGGAACTAAGATTAGTTGTAAATGGCGTGCGGTAGAAACAGCGGCGCTGGCTTGTGATGATGAGTCAAGTTAAGAAAGATGCGCTGGAAATACTGGTCCGGCTTTTGGCTTAGCTAGCTGAAGATAGCGTGTGAGGAGAAGCAGATCCTGCGTATTTTGTGAACTAGTACTACTATGAAGGGAGAAGTGGTTTGGAAATTTGATCCTGGGTGGTGAGGCTGCCATCCATCCCGGTCCAAACTGCTAAGTCATGTGTGTTCATATCTTGGTAATCGACTACAGGAATTCACTAGGAGTAGTATTTTTATTTACTTGCATGCAATTTGCAGATCTTATAGTTTAGCGATTAAATGTAACAGTAAGCATCACACAGAATCCAGCGCCATATATGATATACCATCGGGGAAGTACGAAGTGAGGACTACAGACTGAAAGCAGGTCTGCTTCATATATGACATATCATCGGGAAAGTAGGAATTGAGAACTACAGCAACAAACATTTGAGCAGCAGTACACTACCAAATCAACATTTACTGATTCAGTCCAACAGTACTTTCATCAACTCATACAACACAACAGTCAACTGCTTACATACACCAAGTAATGGTCCATAACAAGAACTATCCATATGCGGTTCTTATCGCACTGCATATCTACACAGAGATAACTCTCTCCACACTGCACGTCGTGGTTACTTAATACATGCGATAATCGCACTAGGCTTTTCAAGGGAAAAAAGTAAGTGAGCCTGTCGGGTTCTTCCCGGGGCACTTGAAGATCGTCACATGCTTACTGCTGCTGCAGCTTCAGGATGGTAGTGAAGCATCTCCTGCCACATCATTTCCCGGATCATCTCTGCACTGATGTTCTCATCTATGTCGAGGTCGATGGGCACTTGCGCGGGAGGGTTTGCACTTGGGTCGTACAGAGGAGACATGTAAGGGTGCTCGAGGGCCTGTGTGACGCTAATCCTTTTGGTAGGATCGAAGATGAGCATCTTCTGTAACAGATCGATGGCGAGAGGGTGTGCATGTGGGTACATACTTGCAAGGGAAACACCAGGAGTGTAGGGAAGTGTCTTGATGTATCTGCGAGCTTTTGGGTTGTCGATGAACTCTAGATCAGATTCACTCATGGTGCCAAGAACATTGACTATCAGCTTTAACTGATTTAGGCACTCCGTCCCTGGAAAAATAGGCTTGCGGCCAAGTAGCTCAGCAAAGATGCAGCCAACAGACCAAACATCGATGGAAGTGCCATAGTTGTCACAGCAAAGCAGCAGCTCAGGAGCCCTATACCAGCGGGTGACGACATATTCAGTCATAAACTGGCCTTTACTACTGTTTGTGCGTGCAAGACCAAAATCACATATCTTCAAATCACAGTTTGCATTCACCAGTAGATTCCCAGGCTTTAGGTCTCTGTGGAGTATCTCTGCTGAATGGAGATATTTCAGTCCTCGAAGCAACTGCAATGTCATGAAAACAATAGGATCTTCAATTATTAGCAGAAGATGCAGATAGAATAAGTAAATAAGATCTAAATGTATTCAAAGGATCATGAGACAGCAGGTTAAATTAAGCTCAAAGGTAACATGAAAAGAAAATCCATCGGCATGCTTATATTTCTTTTTGAATGCATGCGTATACTTTTTTTTGAATGCATGCTTATAGTTATACTTCATGTAGTCGCTGTTGTAGGTTAATATATGCATATAAGAACTAGATTTGTAAAAAAGAAGTTTTATCAGATAGCCTAATTCATTCCATTCTCGTATTATTTGGATGTGGAGGTCTGACAAAGTAAACTCTAAGCAAGTCTTACCTGATAATATCACCCGGAACAGGAGATCTGGCTTTTACTGCATTAACAAAGTAAGTTGTAACCCATAAACATCTAAACAAAAAGTGCTAATTTTAGATTGCACTGGATATGAGCCCGTGTCTTATCTTCTTTTATGTATTTCTCAGTTACATGACAGTATAAGGTTCGAACTTAAGAAATACAAAATATGTCAAAAAAGGTTCAAGGTGGCCAAGGCACTTAGGAGGCTCCCACCACACTCGACACCGCCAGATTCTTTGGTCCCACTGTAGTGTAGCGTAGCTTAGTTTAGCTTGCTTTCTGTTTCTTCTGTTCTGGTATTGTTTTGGATTTGGTTTTGTAGATCTAGTTAGCTTTGGTTTCGGTATATGACTATTGCCTGCAGTTTTCCTTGTTTTGTTCAACCTTGTGGATTTGGCACCTTCTCAACACTCCTCTTCTAATAAAAAAATATTAAAAGATAACACATTTTGATGTGTGTTCGAGAAAAAAAGTGGCAGCTACTAATAGCCTAATACACACAGCATGTTCAACATTTAGCTTTGTAAATCTAGTTAGCTTTGGTTTCGGTATATGACTATTGCCTGCAGTTTTCCTTGTTTTGTTCGACCTTGTGAATTTGGCATCTTCTCAACGCTCCTCTTCTAATAAAAAAGATTAAAAGATAACACATTTTGATGTGTGTTCGAGAAAAAAAAAAGTGGCAGCTACTAATAGTCTAATACACACAGCATGTTCAACAGGTTGCTAATCCAGACATGCAGAACAGCAAGGTTCAGGTATAGCATATGAAATATGCTATTGTGGCAAACGATAAAAAATTCCCAAGCTAAGTAGAAAAACTCAACAATTTCATGCCATCCAATTTGAGGTTGTCGAAATAGCTGCATAGTGCAGTTTCTGTCCATTCCAAAGTTACTAGAAGCACCCTCCTTAAAGGCTGCAATCTGGACTTATGTCAGTTATCCCAAAATCTAGTGAGTGAAGGAACATATGAAACCAACCACAAACAAGCAGGATGATAATGATATGCCACAAGTTAAATCGACTACTTCAGATTCTATCTAGGTTTCAATTCTCTTTCAGGCAGGCAAAGACATTAAGAAAATTCCGTAAACATGAAAAAATAAGTTCATGGTGAATTGACTTTGATGTTAGAGTAAAATCAAATTACTCAACTGCAAACACTGGTGCTTAACATTGAAGTGCTCACATAGCAGTTTTTGCATTTCAAATTTTAACTGACAAAGAGACCTAGCAGTTGTGTACTGCAGTCACCCCAAACTTGTATTCCAACTAATGTGGAAGAGTGATAGAAAAGGTGTGATCTGAGCATTACCTGAAAAAGAAAATATTGGCAGTGATCATTGGAAAGCCCCTGGGGTGATTTGATTATCTGGTGCAGGTCGGTATCCATGAGTTCATAAACCAAGTACACATCCTTAAAGCTCCTCCTTTGTATAGGCATCATTATATCCTTCAATGAAATAACATTCTCATGGCGGAGATGCCGAAGGAGTTTCAGCTCCCGCAAGGTCCTCAGTGCGTCCACACGGTTGTCGAATACATTATGTATCTTCTTTATCGCTACTTTCTCGTTCGTCTCGCGGTTGATGGACGAGCAAACTATTCCATAAGCTCCTCGGCCGATGGGCTTGATCGGCACATACTTGGTATCGATCTCGAATAAGGTTTGCCACATAGAGTAGTAATGCTTCCCTTGGTTTCCCACGCCATTCGGAGGATCCACCAGCATTGCCATTTTCAACTAAGGGGAGAAAACGATGTAAATTAGTATAGTGCACATACATATATACATAAATATTTTTAAGAAAAAATTAGCTTACAAAGTTACCAAATTACGAAGACACGTTTTAACAATGAGCCCCACTCGATTAACGTACTCTGCAAACTCCAAGCCTCTAACTACAACATATTTTGGTAATAAATTGACATGACCTCGTTTGTCGACACAAGCAACCCCCCTCCTCGATTGTATTTTGGTAAGTGTTTAGGTGAAACTTCAACTAGGATTATTTGGAACCAAAGATAGATTGTACCATGTACCATAATAAGCTATAAGGCTCATAAATTCTAGTCAAACTCTGAAATGTGGTGTCGGCCCTGAAGTGCAAGATGTACTCCCTCCGTCTCATTAAAGTCGTCTTAACTTTGTCGAAATTAGGATGTATATAGTTCCTATTTAGTGTCTATACACATCCAAATTTAGAAAAAAATTAAAGACTCATGGGACAGAGGGAGTAGTACATGTTGGCATGGCATATAAATGCAGTAGCACACACACATGCTTATAAATGCACATTGACACATATCTAACAGAGCTACATCTTTGGAAGGGTGTAAGTGAAGCGGTACAGAAGCCAGTAAGTGAGATGCCGGGTGTTGGATCAGATTCAACTGCTAGCTCAACTCCATCATCTCAAATGTTGTCTGTACGAATTGCACTTATTTAAGACCAAGAGACACTCGAGGTATATCTCTTTTTCTCCAAGTAAATACATTCTATGGCCACCTTGCAATGGCACTTTTCTTGTATGTTTCACCGGCATTCTCAACGTCCTCGATGTTCAAACTCCAAACCCAAAGCACTAATCGCGGAGGCAGGGCACTACACATATCGCGTGCGAGAAAGGCGTAGCTCCTCGACCGCCACCAAGCAACCTACCACCCCAGCAACGGATCAGCAGGCTGACCGGCAAGCACGGCGGCACGATCCGTCACCGGAGAGGTACGGGGAGTCGAATTACTCCCGCTCCGGCACTGGATTACGCACGGGCACGAGCACCCGTTGCGCAGCGGAGCTCGGCAGCTCGGATTGCTCGGATCAGGGGCGCACACACCCCGCGAGGCCGGGATCGGTGGCGGTCCGGACAGGACCCCGCCGATCTCGGACACACGCAGACAGACAGACAACCCAGCGAGACGGATTAGATAGAGGAAGACTTACAGGAGGGAGATGGAGGGGGCAGCTGGAGGGTGGTGGAGGTGGGTAGGAAGGATCAGAGATGGCGCGGCGCCATGGGCATGGTGGAGGGAATTGGGAGGAGAATTGCGCCGAGTGGGAGGGAGGAGGATGCGGGTGGGGTGGGGGAGGACGAGGACGAGGCGAGGAATATTCGTCGGCCCGGTGGGACGGTGGCCGTCGGACGGGGGGGATGGGGCGCGGAGGGCCGTCGGATGGGGTCCGGCGCGGCGCCACGTGCGGGACAAGCGGAGCCGTGGAAGGGAGGCGATTGATTCGATTGTCACTGTGCGCGGCGCGGCGGTCGGTGGCAGGCGGCAGGGCGGCGCGCCTCGTTTCAGACGTGTGTGTTCGGCGACGAGGAGGAGTGTGAGTGAGTGATGGGTCGCTTCATGTTTTTTTTTTTTTATCCAAATATCTGAACTATATTAAGTAAGGAAAATACAAGAACAGTCCAGACATGGGACAGCTGTCCCCGAAATACAGAAAGAACCCTGGAAAAGAAAGAAATAACAACTAGGTCCCTGGGATCTTCTGCGCCAAAGACGATCCGCTGCCGCCCGCACCGGAGCCACATCCTCGCCGGAAGGAGAGAAGAAGCCCCCACAAGCTGCAGCTGAGTCGCCGGAGAGGAACTTTAGAGGAGAACTCCTCGTTGAAGTCGCCGCAGTATCCACCCGACGCGGACGCCGGGATCTAGCAAAGGCCAAAGCCACATCGGCGGGGGCAGCACCCCGAACCTCACCGGCAGTCAGGCCAAGAACACCGGCCCAAGCCAGTCTCCAGGCCTGCAATAGCACCACGAACAACACGGGGAGCAGCTGGAGACCCGCCTCTGCAGACCGAGGCGCCCGGACTCCATGAACAGGACGCCGAGGATCTGGAAGACCAGATCCGTCGCCACCCTCCTCCACAAGCTTGCTGCTGCCGCAGGAGCCGACGGCGACGGCAGCACGAGGAAGAAGCCGGGAGGACCAAAACACGCCAAGCGATGAAGTCCCCACGCCAGGACAACACCGGCGAGACCGACGCCGGAATCTCGTCTGGCAGCACCCCACAGAGCACCGCCGAGATGGGGAACAAGATCCGGCAACTTTATTCCAGAGCGCCGCCGCCGCCACCACCTCGCCAGCGCCGCCCGGAAACCCTACCCTACTATCTACACGCCTAAGACACGGATCCGAGGTCCCCCCACTCTCCCACCACCTCAACGGCGGCCGGAGAGGGAGGGGACCGGCGGACCGGCCGTCGGCGGAGCGAGGGACCTGGACAACCTCCCTTTCGCCTCTCTCGACTGTAGCACGGGAGAGGATAAGAGAACAGAGCGGTGGTTTCCGGGGGTTTGTCGCTTCATGTTCAAGTACAAGGGATTTGTACAACAATCTCAACGGGATTTGCGTGGCTCCAAAGCATGGATTTCGAATCGATCTCATCTAGGAGTACGACTAAGAGGATCCACCATTATATTTGAGAATCCCTTAAGTACATAAACCTTTTAATGGTTAAGAGCATCTCCAGTCGCGTCCCCCAAACGGCGCCGGATCGAGTGTATGGGGTACGTGTTTCGTTCGTGCCGCATTTGGGGGACGTCGCTCCCAGCCGCATCCCCCAAACGCCGCCCCAAACATTAATTTTTTTTTGTTTTTGCATTTTTATTTCAATAAAGAGTAGAAACATTCCACAAACTAATACATAATTAGGAACGTGGTAGCGATCGAACTTCTCCTAGCCGACATGGAGGTACATCTTGCCGCGCGCGTCGTAGATCACGTCCATGATCCACCGGCAGCAGCCGCAGGCAGCCTCCCGCAGATGCAGCAAGCCCGGGCGCCCATCGCCGGCGACGAAGTCTGCGAAGGTGTCCGGCAGCCTCTGGAGGCCGTGTGGGTCGCCCTTCAGGATGACGATGAACTCGAACAGCACCTGCCGCTCCTCCTCCTGCAGGTCCAATGATGAAGACCACGACGTCGCAAGTGACGGCGAGCGTGCAGCGCTGCCGCGGCCACGACCTCGTCCTCCGCCTCTACCAGCAATGGCGTCGACTCTTGAGATGGTGGCGACTAGGGTTGGGGTGAGAGGCGCTATGGCTTGTGTGTGAGAGGGACGATGAGAGGCGGCCCTTTTTATAGGTCGGAGGGAGGCGGGGGAGCGGCGACGCAACGCCAGCACGCAGAGCTAGGCACGACGAGACGCTTCGATGCGCCTCTGCGTGAACTGCACCGTCGCTGCGCGCCAATAACTTCCGTCGCGAGGTAGACGACGGTTAGGTTAAACTTCAATGTGCCGCTGACGCGTCGGTCCCGCCATTCCCCGCCTCACTTTTCGTTGTGTCAGGCGTCCCCGGAGCGTCCACTGTGTAGCGGGGACGAGCTCGGGGCGCCGGACACCGTATCAGGCTGCGCCGGACAAAAAACGGCTTTGGGACACGCAATGGGAACTTTTTTTGTCCGGCGCATCCCAAATTCCTTTGGGGATGGTTTGGGGGACGCGACTGGAGATGCTCTAAACCCACTATTAGCGTCGTGAAAAAACTGTTTTAAGCAACTTTAATAGTTGAGTCAATTGATGGCTATAGCATAGTGACATGTCATCTATAGTGCGTATAACTAACATGTACACCAATTAGCTATAAGAATGTACTACTCTTCATTCAAAAAAGGATGTCAAAAATTTATCTAAATTATAATGTATCTATATACTAAGTGATTTGCTAGTTCTCAGCTAGCTAAGAACTAATTTTGTGTTCAGTTAAGTCTTACACCATTTAATTTGCATCTTGATTCATGCTAATCATGAGTTACAACTGAAATTTGATGATATCATCTAACTGAGAACGAAATTAGTTCTCAGTCGGTAGTTGAGCCAGCTGCTGGCTATAAGATAGTGTCATCTCATCTATAATTAATTTATAGCTAACATGCATAATAATTAGCTCCATTTAAAAAAGATTGTCGAAGATTTATCTAAATTACAATGTATATATATACTAAATACTAACTACATGCATTCAAATTTAGACACCACCTATGTATGAATGAATCCATAGCGGTTGCATGTTGGTACATCTGGTGGCAACGACGAGAGAAAGTGAAAGGAGCTGAGATTGCTTCTCCGACTAGCTCCGCGTTTGCTATCAATGCACTAACAACAAATTTTGGTGAAGTGAAGCATGATGCCAAGCCGAAGGAGGTAATATGGGCTAAGCCACCACATGGTCTACTTAAAATGAATATTGATGCATCTTATCATGTTGATGGCTCTGGTGCGGTTGGAGCAGTTCTTCGAGATCATCGAGGAGAAGTTGTTGCAGGTATGGCATGTTGGAATTTCGGTCCATATTGAATCAACACAATAAATATTCCATAAATTTCTAATAAATTCTAGAGATCCACTTGGCCCATTCATGCATGGCAGGGGGTGGGATAAAAGTTTAGTTCCACATTGCTAGTTGAAGAAGAGTTGGAGCAGCTTATAAGGAGAGCTCTTCATACCATTTGTATGAGAGAAATAATAGGAGGAAATAGGAGCTGACCACACGCGCGCTCCTTCGACGACGATGCCTCTCGCTCGCCTCGTCACGACGCGTCGCGCCGCGGGTTGCGGGAATGCCGAGAGCCTCTCCACTCGGTTCCAGAGCTTTGCGCCGCCACTCAAGACTTCTCCATCCCGTCTACCGGCGTCCACCGCTGGACGGGACAGCAGGCCTCCGGAACCCCGTCTCTTGTGATCCTGTACGGGAGAGAGGCGATAAGGTTTTTGGGGAGCGCTCTAGCGCGACTGCTGGGGGCCTCCGGAACCCCGTCTCTTGTGATCCTGTACGGGAGAGAGGCGATAAGGTTTTTGGGAGCGCTCTAGCGCGACTGCTGGCTTCAACATCGACACGGAGGCCGACGAATTCTTCCCCGACATCAGCGACATGGCTCTCAACGGCAACAACACCACCGCTGGTTCCTCTTCTGGACCGTATGTGTTCTTGCCTTCTTTTTATGAGATTATGATGTTCTTCCTTCTCCTACCAACCTGTTCAGGCTCATTATCAGGAAACACATTGCTTTTATCAATCTGTTTAGACTTGTTGCTCCTTTACTCTATGGTGATTTGCATGACTAGTTTAGTCTCAATTTTTTTAGTCATATTTTATCTACTATTTTCTTTGATTAAATCATGGAAAAATTTGCTAATATATTCAACATGGCACACCCGATCGATCATGTGCTTGATGCGACAACGACAAAGGCACTTCCCTGCTGCATGGCCTCGGTTTGTTGGAGCAGATCGGATGTTCTTCGGTGGTAATTGAATGGGATTAACTTGAACTGACTAATGCATGCAATGCGGTTATCGAAGTCTAGAGCCCCTGTACTGCTATTATGGCCGAATGTTTTTTAATGGCAAGCACAATGCAAAAAGTTACGATGTCCAAGGGAAGCAAATGAAATGGTACATCAATTAGCAAAATCGGTTTATTTGTCTAAAGATTTTGTAGTTTGGGATGGTAATCCTCTAGGTTTTATTTTGCCTTTTTAATAAAGGATTCCTACCCATCAATAAAGTGCCACTAAAACTTGCGACACCTTTTTGTGGTCGGAGGGAGTACTTTTTTTGGCATATGACCCACCGACAGGCATGTTTGGAACCTGGGTACGCGCGTACCCAGTTTTCTAAAAAATGAAAAAACAATATTTAAAAGTTTCAAAAAAATGTGAAGTAAAATTTTGCATGTACATATTATGTTGATACTTACTCGTGTGCGTTTTCACGAAAAAATATCATTGTATGTGGCCTACACAAAAATGACAAAATGCCCTAATGACAATAGTGAATAGGAATTTGTACTATTCACAGGATCCGAAAATTGCATTTTGTCATTTTTGTGTAGGCCACATACAACGTTATTTCTTCGTGAAAACGCACACGGGTAGGTATCAACATAATATGAACATGCAAAATTTTACTTCACATTTTTTTGAAACTTTTAAATAGCATTTTTTTGAATTTTTCATAACTGGGTGCGCGCGTACCCAGGTTCCGTTTGGCATTTTCGTATGACCTACCTTCAACTCTCACGAAGTGTCTAGAAGCATGTGTTGGTGTTTCAGCTGGCTCTTACTTGAGAGCCTATTACCCCTACTTTTTCATGTCTCTCTACTCAAAATATGAAAAAGTGACATGTAGACGGGCTATAAACCTACTATTATAGTTGCTCTTAGCGGGATGTATTTGGCATGACACTGGTAAATGTTACTGCTGGCGTGCCATCACTAATACCACTGCTAAGTGAAATGTTGGTGGCATGATATATTTGTTTGTGCCACTCCATCGGTAGAAACAGGGTCGGTCCATAGACTTCGAAGGTCCTAGGGCGAAACGACATCAAAGGGCCCTTATTCACAGTAGCGAAGTTTTCTTAGGGCAGGGGGGCATGGCCCCCCTACTATAGATTTTTTGTTTGTGCCACTCCATCGGTAGAAACAGGGTCGGTCCATAGACTTCGAAGGTCCTAGGGCGAAACGACATCAAAGGGCCCTTATTCACAGTAGCGAAGTTTTCTTAGGGCAGGGGGGCATGGCCCCCCTACTATAGATTTTTTTAAAAGATATTTGTTTATGCTATTTTTTATATATTACTTAAAGTTTAAGCAAGATTGGTGTTCTGACCCCTTAACAATCTCCATCACACACAAAAGACTTAAAAAAATATTAGTATTGGGCAAAAAAAAAATATTAGGGTAATGCAATAATAAATTAAATAATATTTACATTTGAAAGATCCACGGTCTTCGAATACTGAAGAAGATGCTTGAAAATATTTATTTCTATTGATCAAGCGAAGCATACCATGATTATTATTTCTACAAATAGCTACTTGTATACATGTGTGTATATATATATCGCGTTATTTGACTCCCAGGGAGTAGAATAGTTATTCTACACCCACCCTCTATCTTTGCAACCGTAAATGATTTTTATATCACCTAAATTTTTTCTTACTTCACTAGTTGAGTAGAATATAAGAAAAAATAGACATTTCAATTTTTTTTGTTTATGTGACATAAAAAATATGACATAAAATAAGTATTTCCATCGTTTTTACACTACAATCATACAATCGTTTTTTTATGTCAATTTTTTGTGGTAAGTGAATGTACAAGGACGTCGCCTAGAGGGGGGGGGGTGAATAGGCGGGTTATAAAAACTTCTACTTGAGAGCTAAACAAGGCGGAATAAAACTACTCAAGGTTTACTTGTTTAGCTCAAAGCCTAACAACTAGGGGTTTGCTTATGTGCACCAACAACCTATGCTAAGCATGATAAGCAATAAGGTGATAACAAGCTAGATATGGAACAACAAGCATAAGGGCTATCACAATATAAAGCGCATAGGTAAAGGAGCTCGGGTTGAGAAGTAACCGGTGCACGAGGAGACGACGATGTATCCCGAAGTTCACACCCAAGGGTGCTACGTCTCCGTTGGAGCGGTGTGGAGGCACGAGGCACTCCAATGAGCCGGTAGGGCCACCGTATTCTCCTCGAGCCTTTTTCCCAAAGGGAAAGCGGAGCCGTGGGAGGGATGCGATTGATTCGATTGTCACTGTGCGCGGCGGTCGGTGGCAGGCGGACGGCAGGGCGGCGTGCCTCGTCTCAGGCGTGTGTGTTCGGCGAGGAGGAGTGTGAGTGAGTGATGGGTCGTTTCAAGTACAAGGGATTTGTACAACAATCTCAACGGGGTTTGCGTGGCTCCAAAGCATGGGTTTCGAATCGATCTCATCTAGGAGTACGACTAAGAGGATTCACCATTATA
Source organism: Lolium rigidum (assembly GCF_022539505.1). NCBI lineage: Eukaryota > Viridiplantae > Streptophyta > Magnoliopsida > Poales > Poaceae > Lolium > Lolium rigidum. The sequence continues at coordinate 12,909,978 of NC_061509.1, read as the reverse complement.
TTGGGAATCCAATTACATAAACCTTTTAATGGTTAAGCCAGCTGGCTATAAGATAATGATATATCATCTAGAGGAGTATAAGAATGTACTACTCGCTTCGTCTAAAAAAGACGTTGGAGATTTGTCTATATTTGGATATATCCATATACATCAAATTTTTGACATACTTGCGACTTTTTTTTTCTGGACGGAGGGAGTACTTTTTTGGTATACGGGCCACCTCCAACTCTCGCAAAATGTCTAGAAGCACATGTTGCAGCTTGCACTGTCTCTAGATATGCAAAACTGCCACGTATGCGGCCTATAATCCCACTATTGCTCTCAGCGGCATGTATTTGGCACGACACCGATAAATGTTAAAGCTAATGGGCCATCACTTGTACCACTACTAAGAGCATCACTAGCGGGGCGACCCAACCGGTCCAATTCTGTCCATTTGGGTCGCATCACGGACAGAAATTGGACCGATGTTCAGTGACGAGGGTGCTTCCCGACAATGCCCACCATGAGAGGCTTAGGGTTGACGGAATCCTGCAGGCTGACACGAGATATCGGATACCAAACAAACGGGGAGAGAGATTTACCCAGGTTCGAGGCTCTCGATGAGGTAAAACCCTTACTTCATGCTTGTCTGATCTTGATTATCGAATATATCGGGTTACATTGAGGTAGCCGATAGGCTATGGTTGTTGTCTCGTCGAGAGGCTAAGGGGCTGTTTGGATAACGCCCACGCGAGCCCTACCAAAATGGGGGGTGCTAAATATTTGGCGTGGGTTTCTGCCGCCGCCGGTTCGCCCCAGAGTTGGCTGTAGAAATGAACGCGGTGACCAAAAATTTGGCATGGATCTGAAAACTTGGCGTCAATCCAAATGGATGCCCAAGCACGCGGTCAAATCCAAAAAATTGGTTGGGCAGTGTTAGGCTACAATCCAAACATACCCTAAGACTCTAGGGTTCTAATTCTTGACTTGGGTGAATCTATGTGTTGAAGTTGTGTCTCGTCAGACCCTCTCCTGGCCTTTATATAGCAGGTCAGGTCTCAAGAGTTTTGTCCGGACTCGACTAAGTTACAAAGAGATATATTCTAATCTTTCCTTGTATATCGTCTTCTTGCCTTGTTCGTCAAGAATCCTTCTTCGGGTGAGTCTCCTTTACTGGAACCGCCGTATAGGCCCACCTTGATCGTTGGGCAATCTTCATGGGCCCCTGGTTGGACCGGAGGAGGTAATCTAATGTTGGTTACCCGAAGGGTAATGCCCAGATCATTCAGCTTGTCATGCCAGTCTTTCCAGCCATGTGACCCATTTGGTTCGTTATGGCCATTTTGGGAGGCCCCGGAGTGGCCAGACGAAGGACTCGCTGGCCAATTGTGGAGGCCCCAGAAGGACGCAGGAGGACGCGCGCACTGTCCGACTCGACGCATCCGTGACCCAAATTTGGTGAATTCATGGGTTTGTCCACGCGAGTCGGTACGTTTGGGTCGCGCCACTGAAGCGTGCGTTGCCTGTCCGTCAGTCCGCGCAGAGGTTTCAAGCTGGCTAGGACAAGACGATGGGGCGCCCCGCTTGAGATGCCCTAACTGAAACGTTGGTGGCGTGAAATATTTGTCTGCGCCACTCCACCGGTAGAAACTAGATTTGTGAGTGTCATCACAAAAAACACGGCACCAATGTTTTCTTCAGAAATTGAAAAATATATTGCATTTATCCCAAAATCCACTACACTAATTTACACTACATTAAAAATAGGTCATCTAACAGTTTACACTACACTGATATAGATCATCACAACTACAAGTTTTTACCAACAACACTAACATATACACTAGCTAACGCTACATAAACATTCCACAAAAGGGGGGTGGACTGCGGAGAGGCACCGCACGGATCAATAGAGATCAATGATGGTTAGGATGGAGGCGGTGACACGAGGCAGATGGAGACGTTGACATGGGGAAAGGGACAACGGAACACCACTATAGCCCAACCTTCAGCAACTCCAGGTTCATCATCCTTGGTAGCTACTGGTACCGTTTCTGTCGCGCGGGAGATGTTCGGGGGAATGCCCCATTCTTATGGTTCCCATAATCTCAATACTCAAAGTATAATTCGAGCAGATGGAACGGAGCACGACTATTTTACTCTGCCGGTAGATTATCCCTTAGAGCGAGCTGTTCCTGAGCCGGTGTTTTCTCTCTATGATGACAAATCTGGTGACTGCTCAACTGAGTATGTTAATGTGTTCACCAGTACTCTTGAGCAGCAGACATACAAAGAAGAGAAAAAGGAAAGTGAACAATCTCCCAAGTGCTTCAGTAGGCCATGTGAAAATCCATCAACTGAAGTTGTTTCAGAATTTGCACCTCCATATAAAGTGGATGTTTTTGAAGGAAGATACATCAAATTTAGACACGGGCAATGCATCCAACAAGTACTAGAGTCTGGTCTCATATCTGGTTATGCATTGGGAGATGTACAGCTCCTTAAAGACTATAAGTGGAACATGTTAGTAACTGAAAAAGGAAGAGAACTCTGGAGGAGCTACAAAATTCCATATGTTCATGACTGCTGCTGGTGCTACAGAATTGCAGTGTGTAGATGTCTACAAGTCTGCAATGGTACAGATACTAGATGTGCAGATTGGTGCAAGGACACTCATTTTTGAATCTGCTATGATGTGTTCTATGCTTTTGGTCTGGGATGGACAGAAGTAAACGTATAGCAGCTAAGAGACCCGTCGTTGAAGGTGTTGGTAACTCATGAGAGTGGAAAAGAATGGGATCCAGGAGACATTACAGTTTTGAGTTCAGCACTGAACAGAGCTATGGTCGTTGTTCTTCAAACCTCAATACTGACAACAACTGGAATTTTTCACTTCCTTATATGCTTACAGTGAGAACCCAGTTTAGAGAATTTCAGTTCTCATGGGATCCAGGCATTTTGAATCAAATGGATATGATGCTAGTACTCTCTGCAACTCTGCAAGTTACAGTGAAGTTACAGACGATTGTCTTGCTAACCAGGAGCTCATGACAAATGCTTCTTGTAATGTGACAACGCTTACAAGGGCACCGCGCAATAACTGGGACTCTATTCCTACTACTGAACAATACCAATTACACATGGGACCCTGGTGTTCTGAAAATCAAAGATACGATGCTAGATAAATGTGCAGTGCCACATCGAGTTTAGTTCATCCAGCATACCTAAACTGCCAATTCTTATTTCGAAAGACTGGATCCAGTATTATGCTCCAAATGGCATCCACTTTGTACTGCATGGTACATCCTTTGTGCTGCTGAGGACTACACATTCATCTCCAGATAATTACTTTTGTTCCTTCCATTGCCAAGCTGAATATTGCCAGATGAGATATGTGTGGGAGTTACTGTACTTATGCTCTCATCTACTGCAACCTATTCTATTCTCACACATTTCAGTACAAGCAAATGGAAGCCACTCTGGATTGAAGGTAACATCTCTATGTTCAGTGATATGGACTATTGTGCCGCCTTTCAGCAAACCAATCAACCAAGTGCTTATCAATCCTTACCCATGTATCTTAATTTGTGGGAAAGTGATGTCTACTTCATTACATATCTACCTCCTTGAAAAGACTGAATTGATTCTGGAGGATGATTTCAATTTCCCTTGACGGACAAGGCTATGCACTGCATGTTGCTAGATTTTCTAGAAATGCAAACAGTTCTTAGCTTGATTGGCAACAAGACATCAAGTTCTGTAGTGTTGCATTTTGGCTGATCAAGTTTCAAGGATAAAAGTTTCTGAAGAAACTTGTTCCATTGCTGAGCAATGGTCTCAAGGGGAGTAATGTCAGAGACTAGTAATGCTATGGAGTAGTAGTATGTTGGTAGGTAAGGACATATTAGGTATTGCACCTAAATAGGTATCTAGTAGTTGGTTTGGTCTATATAAGCTACCATTGTATCCTGTGATCCAATCAAGAAATATGAACCCTAATTTTATTTTTTATTTCCTGCAATTTACCATATATTTAGTTCTAGCAATTTATCCCTTTTTATCCATAATTACCCTCAAATTCTTGTTCTTGATGATCCTCTTCCGGTGACACATGGCTTCGTATATAGTACTACTAACTGCCATTTCATAAATAAATAAACGGATCACAAAATGGTAACATAACCGTGTACTCGCTGGAGAAGGAAGGACGCATAACTGTGAGAATTCCTTATTTGGCCCTGTCTGAAGTTTGCCTTCCTTTTTTGGCCTTGGCAAACTTTTTCTTCCTTTCATGACCCATAAAGTTTGGTTGGTTCCTTATTTGGCCCTCTAGTACAATTTAAGCACTAAGATGACCATTTTGCCCCTACTACAATATGTGATGAAATTGCACTAAAAAAATTGTGATATACTAGTTGGTTATTAAAAAAAACGACCTGCACTGTGGCTGGCACCAGCGCACCAGTGCACGCTTTATTTGAAAGTTTTGAAATTTGAAAGTTTGAGTTTCAAAAAAAATCTCAAATTTATTCCGGAAATTACTCCAATTCTTTTGTATTTCCGCAGCTCCAAAAAATTTGATATTAAATAGGCACAAACATAGAGACAATCCGCAGGCACGACAGAAATTTCAGCCCCAAATACATTGTATTTTGGAAGATACAAAAAAGACAAATTTCTAACAGACTATACGTACACTATATGCCTATATAATGTCAGATTTTTATTTTTTTTCACAGCCCAAAATAAAAATAGTTTGTGCCGGAAACATTGCACGTACATCCCAAGCATCTACATGTATTTCCAGAATAAATTTGAGATTTTTATGAAACTCAAAAATTAAAATTTCGAAATTTTCAAATAAAAGTTGCACCGGTGCGCCGGTGCCAGCCACAGTGGGGTTTGTTGGCACGATCAGCAGAAGTTCAGCACTGAGGTTGCCGGTCAATTTTTTTTTAATAACCAACTAGTATATCACAGCTTTTTTTAGTGCAATTTCGTCACATATTGCAGCGGGGGCAAAATGATCATCTTAATGCTTAAATTGTACTAGAGGGCAAATAAGGAACCAACCAAACTTCGTGGGTCATGAAAGGAAGAAAAAATTTGCCAGGGCCAAAAAAGGAAGGCAAACTTCAATTAGGGCCAAATAAGGAATCTCTCCATAACTGTTGCAGCGTGTTATGGCATAGTTTACCTACAAGTCCTTCCCTCTCCCGTATCAAGGCCATATCAACCCCATGTTCCAGCTCGCCAGGCACTGGAACTGGAACTCAGAAGATTTTGCTTATGTAATATAAGGCACTGGAACTGGAACTCAGAAGATTTTGCTTATGTAATATAAGGCACAAATACTCACTGCTAAGACTCTATGCTACAGAAGCAAAATCGTAGCCCACCAAAGCAAGGTGACTGATCAGATGGGGTGAGCTATTGAATACGTACTGAGCTTATGTGTTTAGAAATGAACCCTATCTAACTTTAAATGAAAACCGTTCAAACATTTCGGAACTAAAACGCATGTAGCTCTGCGCACTGTGACAACTGATGCATCTGGTAATAAGGCATTATGAACCAGATTGTATGGTTCTACAATGTAGTTCCACACACCATATGTTTGGCATGACACATCTGGTAAACATGCATTTTTAACTGACTTCTGGAGAACCCACACCCACAGGAAGAGATTAGCCACTTCGTCCGTATATGATCAAAGCCATACCAGCAGAACACCTTGAAGCAAATGTCTCAATATATATGATGTGAAGCCCCCTCTGCCATTGCAAAAGAAAAGTGATTAGGTACTGTTCCAATGGAGCTGGCAGCCAAGCGTTTGAAGCTTTTCAGCATAAACAACCATCTGTGTACAGTAATCCCTCTTCTATTAAGCAGAGCTCCTACTATTCCCCGTAAAAGAGAAGTATGAACAAGCAAAGGGTGTACAAGAGTGAACAGTGATGGATACATGCAATCAGTGAACTAGCTGATAAGAAAAGACTAAAGAGAAAGAGAAGCCAACACTTAACATAGTTGAACAATCAACTCTCTGCGAATGTTAATTCCTAAAAAAACCTATCTGCAAATGTTATAAGAATCTATTACTTTGTACAGGGCGCTCTGGTTAACATTTACTTTTTGTTACTTTTGTTTACTATCAGCTACCTGTAATCTCCAGTAACCCGTTACCTCCAAAATTTATCTCGCTACAAAAGCACGTACCCAAATTATAGAACTGTGCATGTTGCAGGCATGGCAAGTGAAAAGAGACTCTAATCCATGAATTAAAATTCCAATCAAAGCGCAAAACCCACAAATGCAGGATGCACTGAGCAAAACACTACATGTTGTGTAAGTGGCAAGTTAGCAACCAACTTCACAACATAATTGCTTTCACTGTGAGTTTGTAAATTTCCTACTGGAAAAAATGGGCAAGAAGTAAATCTGTAGAGATTTCCACCCTTAACACCTGCCAGCAAAAAATGGTAAAATAATTCCAAAAATGACTGTAGTGAGCTTGAACACTAAGTGTCGGTCCTGCTAAAGTGTTGCACTGGAGATGTTCCATTTCAATGTAACAGAACAAGCAAGTCTCCTACTAATTGCTTATACTCCATCCCATAAAGGATGTCCTAGATACATACAAAATTAGACAAATCTAAGACATCGTTTATGGGATGGACCTTTATGGGACAGAGGGAGTACAAAAACTCTCAAACTTTCACAATTCAATAGAGCAACACCCTTGCTCATGTAAAGAGGCTGACTAATAACCTGGTAATAGTAATAATGAACAATCTATTCTTGCTAACTATACCATTAACAAACCAAAAGTGAAAAAAAAACAAGAAATAGTGTAGCAGTAGAAAGCCTAACACCGACTAGATCACATTGCAAGTTTGAGAGTAAATTTTTTTGCATGGCATACCCTGTCGGAAATTACAGATATTTTTTTCAGTACAATGTAAATAGAGCAGCCAAGACGTTTTGGACAAAATGACAACAATTTTTGGCCAGTAACCCAGTCTACGAAATGACTAAAGACAATACAATCTTCAAGCATCAACTCCATCTACAAACCAAGCAATCAAAGGCATTGGCAATTAAAAATCATGGGCACGCTTCTTCTGAAAGAGCATCACCTCATTCAGAACATAAGCACTCGAAAGGATCTGTCAGTGACAAGTCATGGATACCCAAGTAGTTAATGAAATCATCCAAACCACATTCGAATTCAAACTCAGCGTCTCGAGAAGCCCTATTGTTCACTTCAAGCAGACGCCGTTGGATAGCGACCCATTCGTTGTTGTAGTTCCTAGGGACTCCAAATTTGATTTTCTTTAGCACCGCTGCATTCAAAACAAAGAACTTGGCAAAGCCAACATCTTGCTCACAGCCGAGGTAATTCACAAACACCATTTCTGTGAGATTGGTCTCAAGACATTTGACTTGATCTAGCGGGTCATGGTGAAACACATGTTTCACATCCATCTTTAAGTCTTTCTGCAGCTAGAAAATGAAAGAGGGTGTATATGTCAAAGCTAATCCAGATTACATGCCAATAAAAATATCCAATGTTGACATAACAGAGATGAATACTCACAATAACGTAGAGCTTTTCCAAGCAGGGAAAGCACTTGAGGACGTCAAGAACAACATTCAGCTGGGGGGCAGAGGTAAGAGCTAAAATCTTCACGGTGTGTATGGAGTTTGCCGAGCTGACTGGGATCATCCCCTAGAGAACAGAGTGAGCATTAGAAAAAAGCTAATCTGCAGAGGAATGTGCAATGCAAGATTTATTAACAAGGCTGCTGCTTCTACCTGCAATACTTGAACGGTAGGTGACAAAGGGCCCAATACCTCCAGTCTAGGTGCATCGGTTACCCGGAGAGTGTCACCACCGCTGCCCACGAAAACAGTTAGCAGCCTTTCAAGGCGAGGGGTGTTGTGGACGACAAGTTCAGCACGGCCAGCACAGAGGCGGAAGCCAATGCTCCGAAGAGTCGGCGAGGCGATAGAGATGCGGCCAGTAGCAGCGAAGACGTTCCACAGCAAGAGGCTCTCCAACACACGGCAGCCAGAGAGCAGGCCATGTAAGAATTCCTCCGACAAGGAAACGTAATGTAGCTCGAGGTCCTTCAGCCGGGGGAAGATAGAGGAGGATGGCACGATCTGTTTGGAGAAGTTGCAGCCCCCAATTCTGGCCATGACGAGGGTGGATGATGCCAGGCGGAGCAGAGACGACGCCACCGCGTCGTCCGTCTCGGGCCGTGGCGACGGGCGCAGGAAGCTGACGTCGAGCTCCTGGAGGTTGGCGAGGGCTCGGAACCAGCCGTCGAGCAGGGCGCGGTCGTGGTCGTCGGCGAGGCGGATGGAGTGGCAGCGGAAGCGGCGTGCGGGGCCGGAGTGGTCGGAGAGGATCCTGGAGACGAGGGAGGCGCGGGCGCTGTCGCTGGGGAGGGCGGCGTCGAGGTCGAGGTTGAGGGGCGCGGAGCGCCAGAGGGGGCGCCATCGGAGGGAGATGGCCTGCGTGCGGGCGCCGTCCTTGGTTGGGAGGAGGGAGATGATGGTGCCGAGGATGGCGTCGGGGAGGCCGCTGATGATGTCGCCGTTGCAGCTGCTGCTCTGAACCCACTTCCATAGGCTGCGTACCGCGGATTCGCGAGTCTTGGCCGTGGGTGCTGCCGTTGCCTTCTCCATGGCCGGCGGCCGGCGGCCGGCGGCCGGAGAGAATGGGGTTTGGTCGGTGGAATGGGGTTTGGGGATCGTGGCGTGGGTTTGGGGGAGCGGTTGGTCCATTAAGCGTCTTCAACCTTTCCGTTTTCTCAGATTTGAAAGCGTATTCTAATATCCAACACTCCGAGATAGGTACCCGAGCCCTGAAAGGAGGGGATAGTGAAGGACGAGGCTCAAGGGCACCCTATCTCTAACGGGGGCCAGGGTATTCCGGACGTCTAAAGGGGCGCGTCTATTTAGGTCGGCCGTGGATATATCGAAATGGTGATTATTCGTTTGCGTCGAGGGGCAACCTTAGCGGCCCGACGGATTTCGTCGGGTGAGTCCGCAATGTGAGATTTCTATTCCTCTTGTTGTGAAGAGGTGAAGAGGAAGAGATTTCTATTCCTCTAGAATTGGGCTTGATATCATTTCTATGGTAGACACGATTGAGACATTTAAATTTCTAGGTAGAATCGATATTTTGAAATTAGTGCAACATGTTTAAACAAATTAAACATACAAATTACGAAAATAAGTTAAAGTTGTAAACTAGGTACTTCTTCTTTGAAGGCCCCGCTTCGCCATCCTCACAGAGGCGCTTCCTGCTCGTCACCTCCTACGAAGAGGTACTGGCGGTCGACGCGCCTGACAAGCTTGAGTCGCCCTCCGATGAGTGTTCATTGGGGTCTTCGTTGTCGTCCGTGAACGGATGATGCGCCTCCATCCTCGCCCGGGCCCTTGCCTCCTTCCTTGCCGCCGCCGCCTCCTACGCCTCCAGCCGTGCCCCCCTTGCATCTTCATCTTCTTTCCTATCCTCCTCGTCCTGGCCGTCGTGGCCAACGGCGTCCCCCTCATGGACGACGGCCTCCCCCTCCTCATACAGCCCAGCCAGGAGACTCCCAGCTAGGCCAACAGGAAGGACTAACACGGATGACAGGGAAAGACACGTCTTGGTGGCTAGCGCGCGCTAGCTTTCAATGTTGTTGGTTCCAGGGCGAGCTAGACATCGACGACGACGGGCACCTGGGCGAGGGGATGGCAGCAACGGCGTGGAGATCGTGGGCCTGCGGACAACATCAAGGGCTTTGCTTTTCAGCACCTTGGCGCGCAGCTTCGGAGAGCAGTCAATGAGGGAGTCACGTAGACCGCGGCGCTTGATCGCACGCGACTCCACGACAGCTTCCTTACCGGCGAGGCGGGCACTGAGACGACGGGCAGCGCCCGCGCGGTCGTGCCGTTTCCTCATGTCTTGGCTGCTCTATTTACGTCGTAAGCTCTGAAATATATCTGTAATTTCCGACAGGGTATGGCATGGAAAAAAAAAATACTGCTCAAAGTTGCAATGTGATCTAGTTGGTGTTAGGCTTTCTACTGCTACACTATTCCTTGTTTTTTTTTTAATTTTTTTGGTTTGTGAATGATATAGTTAGCAAGAATAGATTGTTCATTATTACTATTACCAGGTTATTAGGTTATTAGTCATCCTCTTTACATGATCAAGTGTGTTGCTCTATTGAATTATGAAATTTTGAGAGTTTGTGTACTCACTCTGTCCCATAAAGGTCCGTCCCATAAAGGACTGTTTCATTGAAATGGAACATCTCCAGTGCAACACTTTAGCAGGACCGACACTTAGTGTTCAAACTTAGTCATTTTTGGAATTATTTTACCATGTTTTGCTGGAAGGTGTTCCCTGAATAAGGGTGGAAATCTCTAGAGATTTACTTCTTGCCCATTTTTTGTAGTAGGGAATTTACAAACTCACAGTGAAAGCAGTTATGTTGTGAAGTTGGTTGCTAACTTGCCACTTACTCAACATGTAGTGTTTTGCTCAGTGTGCCCTGCATTTGTGGGTTTTGCACTTCGATTGGAATTTAATATTCATCGATTAGAGTCTCTTTTCAGTTGTCATGCCTGCAACATGCACAGTTCTATAATTTGGGTAGATGCTTTTGTAGCGAGATAAATTTTGTTACCAAAATTTTGGAGGTAACAGGTTACTGGAGATTTACAGGTTGGCTGATAGTAAACAATGGTAACAAAAAGTAAATGATAACCAGAGCGCCCTGCACAAAGTAATAGATTCTTATAACATTTGCAGATAGTTTTTTTCAGGAATTAACATTCTCAGATAGTTGATTGTTTAACTATGTTAAGTGGTGGCTTTTCTTTCTCTTTAGTCTTTTCTTATCAGCTATTTCACTGATTGCATGTATCCATCATTGTTCACTCTTTTACACCCTTTGCTTGTTCATACTTCTCTTTTACGGGGAATAGTAGGAGCTCTGCTTAATAGAAGACGGATTACTGTACACAAATGGTTGTTTATGCTGAAAAGCTTCAAACGCTTGGCTTCCAGCTCCATTGAAACAGTACCTAATCACTTTTCTTTTGCACTGGCAGAGGGGGCTTCACATCATATATATTGAGACATTTGCTTCAAGGTGTTCTGCTGATATGCATTTGATCATATATGGACGAACTGGCTAATCTCTTCCTGTGGATGTGGGTTCTCCAGAAGTTAGTTAAAAATGCCTGTTTACCAGATGTGTCATGCCAAACATATGGTGTGTGGAACTACATTGTAGAACCATACGTCTGGTTCATCATGCCTTATTACCAGATGCATCAGTTCTCACAGTGCGCAGAGCTACATGCGTTTCAGTTCCGAAATGTTTGGATGGTTTTCATTTTAAGTTAGATAGGGTTCATTTCTAACACATAAGCTCAGTACTTATTCAATAGCTCACCCCATCTGATCAGTCACCTTGCTTCTGTAGCATAGTTTAAGATAGCGGCTACGTAATATAACACTAGAATCTTAGCAGTGAGTCGGGGCTCAAAATTAATTTTCATAAAAGTGAGATTTTTTGTTTTGGAAAGGCAAAGGAGGAGAATGACCAGTATAAGCAGATCTTTGGATGTGATGTTAGACAACTCCTATTTAGGTACTTGGGTATTCCAATTCATTACAAAAAACTCAAAAATTCAGATTGGTATCCGGTAGAAACATGGTTTGAAAGTAAATTAGGATGCTGGAAAGGGAAGTTACTATCCTATGGTGATAAGCTAGTTCTTATTAATTCAGTGTTAACTAGCTTACCGATGTTTATGTTGTCTTTCCTGCAAATACCTGTTGGGGTAAGGAAACGTTTGGACTTCTATAGATCAAGGTTCTTTTGGCAGTCCGACGAAAACAAAAGAAAATACCGGCTTACAAAGTGGAACATTGTCTGTAGACCCAAAGATCAAGAGGGTTTAGGCATTGAGGTCCTCGAAATTAAAAATAGATATTTATTGAGTAAATGGATTTTTAAGCTTCTCAATGAAGACGGGGTGTGGCAGGAATTGCTGCATAATAAGTACCTAAGACAGAAGACATTATCAGAGGTTCAAGCGAGACCCTCTGATTCCGCTTTCTGGAAAGGTTTAATGGAGGTCAAACAAGAGTTTTTTGCTAGGGTTTTTTTCAAAGTGGGTAATGGGTTGAATACCGCTTCTGGGAAGATACTGGTTAGGAAATACTCCGCTGGCTCAACAGTATCCGTCTCTCTATAATATTATTCATCATAAGAATGTTACAGTGGCTCAAGTGTTAACCCAATCCCCTATAAATATTACATTCCGACGTATGTTGACTGGTAATAAATGGAATTCCTGGTTGCAATTATGTCGGACACTTATGATGGTACAATTGAGTGAAGAGGGTGATTGTTTTGTCTGAAATTTGACAACAAATGGATTGTTTACAGTGAAATCGATGTATGAAGATTTTATGTGTGACCATACCCCTTTCCTCGTAAAAATATCTATGGAAGGTTAAAATCCCACTAAAGATAATTTTTTTCATGTGGTTCTTAAGTAATAAGTGTTATTAACTAAGGATAATTTAGCTAAACGTCATTGAAATGGGTGTACCAAATGTGTTTTCTGTGGGGAACAGGAGACTATTCAGCACCTTTTTATTGAATTCCCCTTAGCTAAGCTCTTATGGCATACGGTTAACTTTACATATGATCTTCCACCTCCAACCAATGTTACTAATATGTTTGGTAATTGGTTAAATGGAGTAGATAGACAATCTAAGGATTTTATCCGGATTGGGGTTTCTACTTTATGTTGGTCTATTTGGAGGGTCAGGAATGATATTATTTTTAATAACAAAACCTCTTTTCATTTCTTGCAGGTTATCCATATGGTTTCCCAGTGGGTCTAGCTGTGGGCTCTACTCTCTCCAGAGGGGCAGCGGGATGCCATGGTTTCTGGATGCACACGGCTCCTGATAGTCGCTCAGGATATCTTGTGCCATACTGGTTGGCGACATACTAGAAGGCTATGTTGATGTGTAGTCCTAGTATGTTTTTTTGGGGTCTTTGACGACGGTTGATTATTGTATCGATCTTCGAGGTTGCGTGAATTGTAAACAATGTTATTTTGAACCTTCTTCTAATAAATGGCTGTGTGCATCGTCATGATGCAGAAGCCGGGGACTACCCCATTTCGAAAAAAAAGTATTTGTGTCTTACATTAATACATAAGCAAAATCTTCTGTTTCAGTGCCTGGCGAGCTAGAACATGGGGTTGATATGGCCTTGATACGGGAGAGGGAAGGACCTGTAGGTAAACTGTGCCATAACACGCTGCAACAGTTATGCGTCCTTCCTTCTCTAACGAGTAGTACCATTTTGTGATTTATTTATTTATGAGATGGCAGTTAGTAGTACTATACACGAAGCCATATGCATGTTGGACAATAATTACTTCAGTCAGGAGGCACTGGGAGCTCCTTGAGGATTAGAGGGAGGCCGCCTCCCTATGCAGCGCTCCTTGTTGCGTGGAAGGAATAGAGGGATGAGATCAGAGGCTTCAGTTCTTTCTCCTGACAGATGGATTGGTTGGGTTTCGTCTCTCATCTCCAACCAACCACAACTTGTTGTCTTTTTTGTTGCCACATATCAAAAGAATCAACTGATCTTGGCTAAGGGGCAAGAGTGTCATTTCGTGTGCCATTATTGGAAAATAATTGAAATAATTAAAATGGCATGTAATAATTGTTTGCAAAGCAAATAGGGAAATATGACCAATTGAAAATAGCTGAAAAATATTATCAATGGTTTGCATAATATAGGGCATGTGATCAAATCCTCCAAAATAGCCCCTGCCTCCGGTTCGCAACCACTTCCCAAACCCTAGGTCGATCTAGCCGCCACCCATGGAGAAGGCGGCGGCTGCAAGGAAGCGTAGATCCAAAGAGACCGCCGGCAATAGAAAAAGGAAAGGGGCACGCGATGGCAACAATGACGGCGTTGGGGAGGCAGAGGATCACATCAGCAACCTCCCCGATGTCATCCTATACATCATCATCTCCCTCCTCCCCACCAAGTATGGCACCCGCACACAAGCCCTCTCTAGCCGGTGGCGCCACCTCTGGCACTCCGCGCCTCTCAACCTCGAGGCTGATGGTACCCTGTGTGGATATGTTCGCAAGCGTGTCCCCATTGTCTCCAAGATCCTCTCTAACCACCCAGGTCCCTGCCGTCGCTTCTACTTCCCTTGCATATACGTGAATTACAATAGCGTAGATAGCCAGCTCGATGAGATTGATAACTGGTTCCAATCTCGAGCACTTGATAAACTCCAAGAGCTCGATATCGAATACGCGCATCATTGGTGGAATCCTCCTGATATGAGTTTCCCCTTGCCGGCATCTGTGCTACGATTTGCACCCACCCTCGTCGTGGTCAGAATCGGCGGGTGCAATTTTCCCAGTCATATCACAACATCAGTGATTTTCCCCCTCCTCAAGCAGCTCACCCTAGAATATGTTTCAATCTCAGAGGATGTATTTAACAGTGTTTTGTCCGGATGTCGTGTCTTAGAAAGCCTTTTGTTGTTTGACATTTTTACTTCTGGTCGCCTCCACATTAGCTCGCTAACTCTTAGGAGTATTGGCTTCCGTGCTCGTAGGACTTCCACACAAGAACTGATCATCCACGATGCCCCCTGCCTTGAAAGGCTTATGTCACTTTATCCTCCAGACATGAGTTATGAGTCTATTAGGGTAATATGTGCTCCAAAACTGAAGATACTGGGACTTCTGTCACCCTTTCTCTCCAATCTAGAGATTGCCACTCTATTCTTCCAGGTAGCCCTTTTTGAATCTTGCATTCTCCGTACCTGCATGCACTGCTATTATTTTATTTTATTTTCATTTATTTTATCTAGGAAATGACCCCAATCAGCATGACAAACCCGATATGCACTGTGAAAGTTTTGGCTCTTAACTCATTTGAACCTCAGTTGGATGCACTTCTAGACGTCCTTTGGTGCTTCCCCTGCTTGGAAAGGCTCTATGTCAATGTGAGTATTTATCTTTTCTAATGCCAAAATGATGTTTTTGGTAAGTCCAAATCTATATTTGATTGAAAATGATATAGTCTAGTTAGAACATCTTTAACATACACCTCTTCTTTCCCAGTTATGCCAACACTCAACGATGGATATGGAAAACATGCTTCAGTGTGACACACTAGGTCCAATAGAATGCCTCGAGACCCATCTAAAAAGAGTTGTGTTTGAGAATTATGAAGGCCATGACCAAGATGTTGATTTTGCCAAATATTTCATTTTGAATGCAAAAGTGCTAAAGGAGATCAAAATTGCAGGCCCTAAGAGCCACCATACAGAATGGGTGGCTGATCAACACATACTACTGCAAGTGTGATACGTCTCCAACGTATCGATAATTTCTTATGTTCCATGCCACATTATTGATGATATCTACATGTTTTATGCACACTTTATGTCATTATTATGCGTTTTCCGGAACTAACCTATTGACGAGATGCCGAAAGGCCGCTGTCTGTTTTCTCGCTGTTTTTGGTTCCGTAAAGGCTGTTCGGGCAATATTCTCGAATTGGACGAAATCAACGCCAAACCTCCTATTTTTCCCGGAAGGCTCCGAACACCGAAGAAGAGTCGGAGAGGGGCCGGGGGCCACCACACCACATGGCGGCGCGGGCCGGGCCTAGGCCGCGCCGGCCTAGGGTGTGGCGCCCCGAGTGCCCCCTGCGCCGCCTCTTCGCCTATAAAAGCCCTTTCGACCTAAAAACGCAAGCACCAATTGACGAAACTCCGGAAAGACTCCGTGGGCGCCGCCACCGTCGCGAAACTCCAATTCGGGGACAGAACTCTCGTTCGGCACCCTGCCGGACGGGGAATTGCCCCCGGAGCCATCTCCACCGCCGTCTTCACCGCCATCTTCACCGCCATCGCTGCCCCCATGATGAGGAGGGAGTAATTCACCCCGGGGCCGAGGGCTCCGCTGTAGCTATGTGGTTCATCTCTCTCTTGTGATCAAGTTGAATATTATCTATGTGCTACTCTAGTGATGTTATTAAAGTAGTTTACTCCTCCTCCATGATGTAATGTTGGCAGTGTGTGCATCATGAAGTACTTGGTTTATGCTATGATTGTGATCTCTTGTAGATTATGAAGTTAACTATTACTATGATGGTATTGATGCGATCTATTCCTCCTTTCATAGTGTGAAGGTTACGGTGTGCATGCTATGTTAGTACTTGGTTTGGTTGTGTTGATCTATCTTGCACTCTAAGGTTATTTAAATATGAACATTGAATATTGTGGAGCTTGTTAACTCCGGCATTGAGGGTTCGTGTAATCCTACACAATGATGTTCATTATCCAACAAGAGGGTGTAGAGTAGTCCTATTATGTGATCATTGTTGAGAGTGTCCACTAGTGAAAGCGAGGATCCCCGGGCCTTGCTTCCAAGCATCGAATCTCCGTTTGTCTACTGTTTTGTTGAATGTTTGCTCGCTGCCATATTTCATTCAGATTGCTATTACCACTCACACTCATCCATATTACTTGTATCTCACTATCTCTTCGCCGAACTAGTGCACCTATTAGGTGTGTTGGGGACACAAGAGACTTCTTGCTTTGTGGTTGCAGGGTTGCATGAGAGGGATATCTTTGACCTCTTCCTCCCCGAGTTCGATAAACCTTGGGTGATCCACTTAAGGGAAAACTTGCCGCTGTTCTACAAACCTCCGCTCTTGGAGGCCCAACACCGTCTACAGGAAAGGAGGGGGAACGTAGACATCAAGCACTTTTCCGGCGCCGTTGCCGGGGAGGAAAGGTAAAAGGCACTCATACTTCGGTTCCGTGTAAAGTACTTTCTCGGCGCCATTGTGTTTGTGCTCGAAGCTATTTCCTTTAGATCCTCGCAATTGCAACTTTTTGTTTCTTGTTTACACTAGTTAGGCATAATGGAAAACAACAAAAAAATTAGTGAGCTTTTTAATCTTTTTCCTGATTTAGAATTGTTTGATGCGAAAATTAAAAAACCTATGGAACCTTATTTGCATGCTAGTAGCGATGTTATTAGTATGAATGCAATTACCGCTAATGCTATGAAGAAGTCTAAGCTTGGGGAAGCTAGTTTTTGTGGTCTTTTTAGCTTCCCATCTTTAGGGGAGAAAATTTGTTCGATAATGCTTTATCTCCCATATGCGATAACTCTAATAATGCTTCGATATTTTAAATCCACCGCTGAAAGTATTCCGTATAAAATACCCATGAAAATTATTGAACGTGTTATGGACAACCACTATAAAGGGGATGGAACTGTCCATCCTAGAGATCATTTATCGTTTTTGCACGAATTATGTGGGTTATTCAAGTGTGCGTGTATCTCTATGGATGAAGTGAGGAAGAAGCTATTCTCTGTTTCATTGTCCGGTAAAGCAGTCGCATTGGTATAAATTGTTGGAGAATAGGCATTCTCTTGGTTGGGAGGAAATTGCATCTCTCTTTTATTCTAAATTTTATCCTCCGCATGAAGTGCATATTGATAGGAATTATATTTATAACTTTTATCCTCGTGATGGAGAGAGTATTTCTCAAGCATGGGGGAGATTGAAATCACTAATGCTCAAATGTCCCATTCATGAGCTCCCCGTAATGTTATTGTTAATAATTTTTATGCGAGGCTTTCAGGACAACACAAGGACTATCTGGACGCGTGTTCGGAGGGATCTTTCACAAGCAAGGAGGTTGAAGCTAGGTGGGATCTTCTTGATCGGATTGAGGACAACGCTGAAGGATGGGAGAACGACAAAGGTAAAGAGTCAGGTATAAATTATGATTATGAATGCATTGAAGCTTTTATGGATACTGATAAATTCCAAAATATGAGTGCTACTTATGGCCTTGACTCTCAAGTTGCTGCAAATCTTTATAAAGCCTTTGCTTCTCATTTTGAATTGCCTAGGAAGAATTTTGATAAGTATCATGAACCTTTTAAAGAGGCTTGCATGAAGAATGAAATTGTTGTTAATTATTGCCATAAGCATGCTCAAACTCCTAAGAGTGCTATTTCCTATAAGCATGTTAATTTTTGTGGAATACATAGACCATGTGGAATTAATGAAATCAAAGATGAATATTGTATCCATCATGCTAATGAAAAAACTAGAAAGTGGTTTAGGGCTCTAGATGATCTTGGTAAAAAAGTTTGTGCCCTCTATCCTTTTATTTGTGAAGTTTGCCATGAAGTGGGTCATTTTAATTTTCAATGCTCCTCCAATGATAATTTGAACCCAATGAGTGCTACAAATTTGTATTGTGATGATGAAATTACTCCTAATCAGCATGATGAACTTACTTTATTTTTGGGGTGTGAAGAACTCGTCGAGAAAAATCTCTTTGTTACATATGAGTGATCTTGATATTGATGATGTCCTGCATGGGTGTTTTTCTTATTGCATTGATAATAGCCATACAAATACTTACATACAAAATATTTTAGAAGATGACACCTTGCCAAAATATGATAGGACCGCTGTGTGTTTTCAACTAATTAACGAAAAGGAGGGATCCTCCCAAGTTTCTTCTATTGTTTCGAAAGTAAATCAGGTTATGCGGACAAGCCACCCTTCAAGCCTCTTCTTCCTGAAGAAGGGAACGAGGAGAAGGAAGAGAAAAAGAAGAAGAAGGGAATGAAGAAGAAGAAGAAGAAGAAGAAGAAGAAGAAGAAGAAGAAGAAGAAGAAGGGGAATAAAAAGAAAGAGGTAACATCATATCCCCGCGTATATGAGATAACAATAGGTAACCGTAAGTATGTTGCTCCTAATGATTATTGTGATAATGAATCTGAATATGATGATCTTCCTATGCCCTTTACATACATTAGCAATCATGATTTGAATGAGCACACTACTTTTGATATTGCAAATCTCTGGGAAACTAATTCTGAAAATGATGATGATAATAATTGCCATAGTGTCAGTACTATCCATGCTTCCTCCCATAATGATATAGAAAGCTCTAAGCTTGGGGAAGAGGTGTTTGCAAATCCTTTAGCTACTGGTCATTATGTTCTTGATACATCTCCTTCTAATAACAATAATGGTGTGGACACAGATAAACCGATTGTGAAGGATAACTATTCTATTTCTTATGATGACACTATGCCTCCGATCTCTAATGATTATTATAAAAAATGCTATGATATAGGTTCTAACTATCCTTATGAAACTTGTCATAGTCATGATTGGATTACCAAAAACAATTCCCTTAATAGGCAACTTGTTTACCATGTTCAAATTCTTGATAATAATCTTGCTCCAATTACTATTAATGAGAATAACTCTTCTTATGCCAAATTTAATGATACTTCTATGCATATGAACCATGATAAGAATGTTTTAAGTGATGGGTATATTGTGGATTTCATCAATGATGCTACTGAAAGTTATTATGAGAGAGGGAAATATGGTTATATGCATCTTAATAATATTAAGTTTCCCTCTTTATGTTGAGAATCTTGAAGTTACTCGTGTTTTATCCTCTTAGGCTTGTCACTTTGTTCTTCATGAATTCATTTGTGTACAAGATTCCTCTTCATAGGAAGCATGTTAGACTTAAATTTGTTTTGAATTTGCCTCTTGAAGCTCTCTTTTGCTTCAAATACTATTTCCCGCGAATGGATTATTAAAACTGCTGAGCCCATCTTAATGGCTATAAAGAAAGAACTTCTTGGGAGATAACCCATGTGTTATTTTGCTACAGTACTTTGTTTTATATTTGTGTCTTGGAAGTTGTTTACTACTGTAGCAACCTCTCCTTATCTTAGTTTTGTGTTTTGTTGTGCCAAGTAAAGCCGTTGATAGAAAAGTAAGTACTAGATTTGGATTACTGCGCAGTTCCAGATTTCTTTGCTGTCACGAATCTGGGTCCACCTCCCTGTAGTTAGCTCAGAAAATTAAGCCAATTTACGTGCATGATCCTCAGATATGTACGCAACTTTTATTCAATTTGAGCATTTTCATTTGAGCAAGTCTGGTGCCATTTTAAAATTCGTCAATACGAACTGTTCTGTTTTGACAGATTCTGCCTTTTATTTCGCATTGCCTCTTTTGCTATGTTGGATGAATTTCTTTGATCCACTAATGTCCAGTAGCATTATGCAATGTCCAGAAGTGTTAAGAATGATTGTGTCACCTCTGAACATGTTAATTTTTATTGTGCACTAACCCTCTAATGAGTTGTTTCGAGTTTGGTGTGGAGGAAGTTTTCAAGGGTCAAGAGAGGAGGATGATATACCATGATCAAGGAGAGTGAAAGCTCTAAGCTTAGGGATGCCCCGGTGGTTCACCCCTGCATATTCTAAGAAGACTCAAGCGTCTAAGCTTGGGGATGCCCAAGGCATCCCCTTCTTCATCGACAAATTATCAGGTTCCTTCTCTTGAAACTACATTTTTATTCGGTCACATCTTATGTGCTTTACTTGGAGCGTCTGTGTGCTTTTGTTTTTGTTTGTGTTTGAATAAATGCTTGTGTGGGAGAGAGACACGCTCCGCTGGTTCGTATGAACACATGTGTTCTTAGCTCATAATATTCATGACGAAGGTTGAAACTGCTTCGTTAATTGTTATATGGCTGGAATTGGAAAATGCTACATGTAGTAATTGCTATAATGTCTTGGGTAATGTGATACTTGGCAATTGTTGTGCTCTTGTTCAAGCTCTTGCATCATATACTTTGCACCTATTAGTGAAGAAATACATAGAGCTTGTTAAAATTTGGTTTGCATGAGTGGTTTCTCTAGAGTCTAGATATTTTCTAGTAAGATGTTTGAACAACAAGGAAGACGATGTATAGTTTTATAATGCTTGTAATATGTCTTTTATGTGAGTTTTGCTGTACTAGTTCATGCTTGTGTTTGCTTCAAACAACCTTGCTAGCCTAAACCTTGTATCGAGAGGGAATACTTCTCATGCATCCAAATCCTTGAGAAAAACAACACTATGCCATTTGTGTCCACCATACCTACCTACTATGTGGTATTTCCTGCCATTCCAAAGTAAATTGCTTGAGTGCTACCTTTAAACAATTCAAAATTTATCACCTCTGATTTGTGTCAATGTTTTATAGCTCATGAGGAAGTATGTGGTGTTTATCTTTCAATCTTGTTGGGCAACTTTCACCAATGGACTAGTGGCTTCATCCGCTTATCCAATAATTTTGCAAAAAGAGCTGGCAATGGGATTCCCAGTCCCAAATTAATTAACAAAAATAGACACTCCTCCATGGTATGTGATTGTTGGACGGCACCCGAAGGATTCGGTTAGCCATGGCTTGTGTAAGCAAAGGTTGGGAGGAGTGTCATCATAATAAAACTAAAATAAAAAGGCACTCCTTCATGGTATGAGATTGTTGGCAGGCACCCGAGGATTCGGTTAGCCATGGTTTGTGAAAGAAAGGTTGGAAGGAGTGCCACCCAAAATAAAATAAAATGGGAGCCGCTCTTTGAAGGTTTGTCTGGCAAGGGGGTTAGAGTACCCGCTACCATTCGTTGACAACGACATACACCTCTCAAAACTTTATTTTTATGCTTTCTTTATGTTTTCAAAATCAAAGCTCTAGCACAAATATAGCAATCGATGCTTTTCCTCTATGGAGGACCATTCTTTTACTTTCAATGTTGAGTCAGTTCACCTATTTCTCTCCACCTCAAGAAACAAACACTTGTGTGAACTATGCATTGATTCTTACATACTTGCTTATTGCACTTATTATATTACTCTATGTTGACAATATCCATGAGATATACATGTTACAAGTTGAAAGCAACCGCTGAAACTTAATCTTCTTTTGTGTTGCTTCAATACCTTTACTTTAAATTATTGCTTTATGAGTTAACTCTTATGCAAGACTTATTGATGCTTGTCTTGAAAGTACTATTCATGAAAAGTCTTTGCTATATGATTCAATTCTTTACTCATTGCATATACATTGTTTTGATCGCTGCATTCACTACATATGCTTTACAAATAGTATGATCAAGGCTATGATGGCATGTCACTCCAGAAATTATCTTTGTTATCGTTTTACTCGCTCGGGACGAAGCGAACTAAGCTTGGGGATGCTGATACGTCTCCAACGTATCGATAATTTCTTATGTTCCATGCCACATTATTGATGATATCTACATGTTTTATGCACACTTTATGTCATTATTATGCGTTTTCCGGAACTAACCTATTGACGAGATGCCGAAAGGCCGCTTGCTTGTTCTGCTGTTTTTGGTTCCAGAAAGGTCGTTCGGGCAATATTCTCGGAATTGGACGAAATCAACGCCAAACCTCCTATTTTTCCCGAAGGCTCCGAACACCGAAGAAGAGCTCGGAGAGGGGCCGGGGGCCACCACACCACATGGCGGCGCGGGCCGGGCCTAGGCCGCGCCGGCCTAGGGTGTGGCGCCCCCGTGTGCCCCTCGCGCCGCCTCTTCGCCTATAAAAGCCCTTTCGACCTAAAAACGCAGTACCAATTGACGAAACTCCGTAAAGACTCCGTGGGCGCCGCCACCGTCGCGAAACTCCAACTCGGGGGACAGAACTCTCGTTCCGGCACCTCGCCGGACGGGGAATTGCCCCCGGAGCCATCTCCACCGCCGTCTTCACCGCCATCTTCACCGCCATCGCTGCCCCCATGATAAGGAGGGAGTAATTCACCCCCGGGGCTGAGGGCTCCGCTGTAGCTATGTGGTTCATCTCTCTCTTTGTGATCAAGTTGAATATTATCTATGTGCTACTCTAGTGATGTTATTAAAGTAGTTTACTCCTCCTCCATGATGTAATGTTGGCAGTGTGTGCATCATGAAGTACTTGGTTTATGCTATGATTGTGATCTCTTGTAGATTATGAAGTTAACTATTACTATGATGGTATTGATGCGATCTATTCCTCCTTTCATAGTGTGAAGGTTACGGTGTGCATGCTATGTTAGTACTTGGTTTGGTTGTGTTGATCTATCTTGCACTCTAAGGTTATTTAAATATGAACATTGAATATTGTGGAGCTTGTTAACTCCGGCATTGAGGGTTCGTGTAATCCTACACAATGATGTTCATTATCCAACAAGAGGGTGTAGAGTAGTCCTATTATGTGATCATTGTTGAGAGTGTCCACTAGTGAAAGCAGGATCCCTGGGCCTTGCTTCCAAGCATCGAATCTCCGTTTGTCTACTGTTTTGTTGAATGTTTGCTCGCTGCCATATTTCATTCAGATTGCTATTACCACTCACACTCATCCATATTACTTGTATCTCACTATCTCTTCGCCGAACTAGTGCACCTATTAGGTGTGTTGGGGACACAAGAGACTTCTTGCTTTGTGGTTGCAGGGTTGCATGAGAGGGATATCTTTGACCTCTTCCTCCCTGAGTTCGATAAACCTTGGGTGATCCACTTAAGGGAAAACTTGCTGCTGTTCTACAAACCTCTGCTCTTGGAGGCCCAACACTGTCTACAGGAAAGGAGGGGGAACGTAGACATCAAAGTGGAAGATAGAGCTTCTAGAGACCTTGAATTTGTTGAGTTCATGAGCGAGTGTAAAAATTTCGGTTACAACAAGCATATCCATGATTTCATCGATGATCCATTTGAATGCTCATGTTGTAGACGTGAGCTGGATTGATGCTTTTTTTCAGATGATTCATGTTCTCGATGTTGCGATGGTACATTTTTCAACTCATGTTGTAGAAAGGGGTTTTCCCATATATTGTGTAGTATTTGCTGGATCCTTCTCTAGAACTAGAAGAGATTGATACTTGAAATTTGTCTTGTCTTTTGACCATACACCAAATTGATATGGCTGCCCGATTTCTAGTTTGAATTTATTTCTTGTGTTTGTGTCTCATTAAGTTACCTCTACTAAAATTGCAAAATGTATGGATGCAAAAATATTTATCAAAGTCATTACTGTTGATCTGCCAACTGCTCGGTTATGGCTCTAGTAATTCAGTTATCTTGGTGATTGATGAATTGTTAACCGCATAGTATAACAACGAACATTTGTTTTGTACATTCCTCGGATTGTTTATGTTGTGCAATTTATACAGTTCCTGGAAGCGAGTGCTTTAATCTTTGAAAGCTTAAGTTGATATATGAGGTTCACTAAGTTGTACTTATGCAAATCATAAGCAATGTAATGTAGGTCCGTGCACCAGAAATATCGTGTGGTAATTATTTTTTTTGCTGTCATAGTTTTGTCAGATTTGAAGATTTTACTTTTAATGGCTGAGAAGACTTCAGATGTTTTTAGCAACCTTGGTAATCCTACATCCTGCTGGTATGGTTGAGGCTATTCCAGGAGGTACACCATACATTTCAACCCCACTTTCTTGTGAAAACATAGTAGGACATGTTAAAATTGTTACCTGCAAAAAAAACTATTAAAATTATTTTTTATTATGAAAAGTGTTTTCTGGAAAAAATCTATACATATGATTTCCGCACATCCAAACAAACTAGTTTGAATTTATTTCCCGTGTTTGTGTCTCATTAAGTTACCTCTACTGAAATTGCAAAATGTATGGATGCAAAAAAGATTTATCAAAGTCATTACCGCTGATCCGAATACCTTTTAGCTGCCAACTGTTTGGTTATGGCTAGTATACATGATTCAGTTATCTTGGTGATTGATGAATTGTTAACCGCATAGTATATCAACATTTGTTTTCTACATTCCTCAGATCGTTTATGTTGTGCAATTTCTATAGTTCCCTGGAAGCGAATGCTTTTATCTTTGAAAGCTTAAGTTGATACATGAGGTTCACTAAGTTGTACTTATGCAAATCATAAGCAATTTAATATAGGTCCGTGCACCAGAAATATCGCGTGGTAAACCTTTTTTTTTTTGCTGTCATAGTTTTTTCAGATTTGAAGATTTTACTTTTAATGGCTGAGAAGACTTCAGATGTTTTTAGCAACCTTGGTAATCCTACATCCTGCTGGTATGGTTGCGGCTATTCCAGGAGGTACAACATAGATTTCAACCGCATTTTCATGTGAAAACATAGTAGGACATGTTAAAATTGTTACCTGCAAAAAAAGAGTATTTAAAAAAATATTAGTGGTACCAGTTCTAAATGCTGTCCACAAAAGGATGTTCATCCTCTGCGTCGATATAAGATTTGTGGACAAACACAACAACTAAGGAGGCCAGTCATGATATATCATCAAAACATGCAGACAAGAACATGAAGAATGTCAATGACCAACCAAATAACGACAAACTTACGAAATAACTATAAACTAGCATCATTAAAAAGTAGAACCTTAACAAAATACTATCTCCAGAAGGATGGAGGGGATCATCTACTATTTGAAATTTAAGGACATTATGTAACACACTTGTTTTTGAGTGGGGAAGGAGAATAATAAGCGAACAATTGAACAACCAATCTAAGTCTGAATTCACAGGATTAGGACATGAGTGAGAAAAAAGCTTTCATTTTCGTCATTCAGCAGTAAGAGCATCTCCACCGGCGGTCCCGATAGCGGCCTCGATAGAGTTTTGGGGGCCGGTGTGGTTTTTCGGCTCGCACCGGTGCGCCCCAAACGGCGCCGGCTAGTTTTCGAGTCCAATAGAATCGCCCGCAACCCCGTGTCGGCCCCTTGGCCAAGGGCGCGAATTGGGCACGCCGGCGCCTCGCGGAACGACGGTTTTCGCGGGTGGGGGTGCTTTGTTAGCGACAGGACGCGACGGTTCGCATCGGCCGCGACGCGGGAAGGTTGGTCGTCGGCGTTTAATGGTCTCTCGCGCGGAAACCGAAGCGGCCACGAGGGCAGAGACTGGTCACACGGCGTCCAGTCGCGACATCGCCGTTAATGCGGGCAGTTGTCACCGCTATATAGTACGTTCCGCGGTGCTATCCTCTCATCTCCACCACCGCCGCCGCACTATCAAGAGGGGCTTTCGGTTGGGTAACTTGATTGCATCGTCTTAGGGAGTTCAATCATTTGCATATTTTGCATCCCTATATTCTTGTTGCTTCTTGGTGTTTCTCTATGTGAGATTCTTGAGCTTGTTGCTAACTTTTCAACAAGCCCAAGTTCATCGAAAACGGAATTCGTATGCATCTTCTATTGCATTTAAGAGTTTGGACGTCTTTACCATTTCCTTACGTTGGGAGGCTTCGTCTATAAAATCATCTAAAAATACTCTGTGAGGAGTCTCAATATTTCCAAAAAAATTGGTTTCATATCAATCGGAGTTCGGGAATTTTGTCAAAGTTAAATTCTTTCGAGAAAACTGCGTTTGTGGGGTTCTTGCGATTTCGGCGCTGAAACCGGTGGTGCCGGCTCTCCTGCCGGAAAATCTCGGCGAGCCAAAATGGTTCTGATTTCGTACGTGTTTCGGATAAACCGGTTTCGTTCCGGTGTGCTGGTATCGTTCCGGCGAGAGAACCGGCGTTCCGGTTTCAGAACCGCTCCAGCCTCGTGTGCTGGAGATTTCCGGCGGCGGTTTCGGTCAGCCGGTTTGCTCGCCGGACCATTTCGGCGTGTAACCAGTGGTGCCGATTTTACCACCGGTACGGGTCGCATGAATTCCCCAAACGGCTAGTTTCCCCCCTTGGACTATAAATAGTCCTTCTTCTTCTTTGAGGAGGTAAGGTCAACCGTTATATTTGCTTTCTCTCTCCTACTCCATTGTTGAACCTCAAAAGTTTTCTTCCTCTCCATCCCTCCCATGATTCTTGCATATTCTTGAGGGATTTGAAATATCAGATCTAGATCTACAACTCCACCAATCCATTCCTCCTCTTTGTGAGGGGAACTCTTGAGATCTAGATCTTGGAGTCATGTATTGATTTCCTCCATTGATATTCCTCTCTAATTCCTCCCTAGCACTTGTTGCTTTGGTGGAATTTAAGTGTGAGGGATTTGAACACCTTTGGTGTTCTTGCTTTTGCATCGACTGGAAATTATCTCGAGCCCATATCCATGTACTATTCACGCTATATACCATAGAAATCATCTCGAGCCCAAACATTTTTATACGAGTACACTACTTGATCATCTTTTGTTTTCAGGAGGATTCAGATTTGTTTATCAACATTTGAAATTACTAGTTTGAATTTATTTCCCGTGTTTGTGTCTCATTAAGTTACCTCTACTGAAATTGCAAAATGTATGGATGCAAAAAGATTTATCAAAGTCATTACTGCTGATCTGCCAACTGCTCGGTTATGGCTAGTAATTCAGTTATCTTGGTGATTGATGAATTGTTAACCGCATAGTATATCAGCAAACATTTGTTTTGTACATTCCTCAGATCGTTTATGTTGTGCAATTTCTACAGTTCCCTGGAAGCGAATGCTTTAATCTTTGAAAGCTTAAGTTGATATATGAGGTTCACTAAGTTGTAATTATGCAAATCATAAGCAATTTAATGTAGGTCCGTGCACCAGAAATACCGTGTGGTAAACTTTGTTTTTTGCTGTCATAGTTTTGTCAGATTTGAAGATTTTACTTTTAATGGCTGAGAAGACTTCAGATGTTTTTAGCAACCTTGGTAATCCTACATCCTGCTGGTATGGTTGAGGCTATTCCAGGAGGTACACCATACATTTCAACCGCACTTTCTCGTGAAAACATAGTAGGACATGTTAAAATTGTTACCTGCAAAAAAACTATTAAAATTATTTTTTATTATGAAAAGTGTCTTCTGGAAAAAAAAATCTATACATATGATTTCCGCACATCCAAACAAACTATTTAAAAATATATTAGTGGTAACAGTTCTAAATGTTGTCCACAAAAGGATGTTCATCCTCTGCGTCGATATAAGATTTGTGGACAAACCCGACAACTAAGAAGGCCAGTCATGATACATCATCAAAACATATGCAAACAAGAACATGAAGAATGTCAATGACCGGCCAAATAACGACAAACTTACGAAATAAATATAAACTAGCATCATTAAAAAGTAGAACCTTCAAAACACTAGCTCTAGAAGGATAGAGGGGATCATCTACTATTTTGAAATTGAAGGACATTATGTAACACACTTGTTTTTGAGTGGGGAAGGAGAATAGTAGATGATAGCCTAGAGCATGTCCCTCAGTATGTTAATAGCCGCGGCATGCTTCTCCTGCAGACAGGGAAGGGGAAAAAAACCACCCTCACATTAGTTGGGTATATATGTGATTGATGCATGAAGTGATGGATGAGAGGGATTCATTGAGTGAGAGCATGTATTTGTGGACAGAGATATGTGGATGCGGTGGATCACTCACCTGGTCACGAGCTCTGTCCCGGACGCCGCCGCACACCGGCCGTCCGCGCTCGTCGTACAGAATCATCCCGCTGAACCTCGGCAGCTGGCACTTGACGCCCATCAGCACCCTCCTCTGCCAAATCGGCCGCGCCGGCGTGCCGCCCGCCCTCTCCAGCACACCCGAAGCCGAAGGTCTCGGCGGCGCCACCGCTTCCTCCGCCTTGAACGCTCCAGCCCCCACGGGGAGCCCGTAATCAGAGACGCCGCCTCCCATCATCATCATCACATCGTCGGCGACGTCGTCATGGCCTCGGCGCCGGCGGTCGGCGTAGACCTTGTCCTTCCACAGAGCCACGGACAGGCAGAGCCCCATGGGAGCAAACACGGAGCTGTGGTAGGCAGCAATGGATCAAGATGCAGATGTATACAAGTGTAGGCCAGTGCTCAGTGCAGTGGGCTTCTTATGCGAGTGCGGCCAAGAAGAACCAGGCGGCATCGGTGCACCGTGCGCCCACCGGCTACCCGTGAGCGCGCGCTTGATTGCTTGCCGCCTGTGCCGTGTAATGCTGCTTATTTACGTTTCACCGCTGCGTCACCGGCCGCACCGCAGCCTCCGGGTCCGCCGGTCCGGGTGTGCATGTGAAGCATTCCTTTTTTTCGAGAGCACGCGAACGCGTACCTTAATTTTATAGAAGGCAGAATGATATATACAAAGGAGGCTCCCACTGCGAACAGGGGGTGCCAGCAACTCCGGGTACAAGGATAACTCTACTCACCCATAATCTAGGACTCCGACTCCATCAGCTACCCTAAACCTAGCCAATGTGAAGCATTCCTACTCCAGCGCTACAGACCCAGACTGGACCTGCGAGTAACATTCTCAAGACCATGAAAATGGTGTCTCTGTTTGGTGCCAGAAGAATTGCTTCGTGTCTTTGTTTGCTTAAATAATTGAGCTCCCACCCACGACCAAGGCATCTGATAGCACGTCCCCTTTTTTCCCTCTATTCTTGTGTGTGTGTATCTTATGGTTTTCCATGTTCAATTGTGAACAGAAAATGATCCTACACTACAGGTTTGGAAGGATTTATGCAGGAACGCACCACCTGTAAGGCTGTAACCAACTGAAGCAAAATGATTTAACGAAAGCTTGAATCTATAGAATGTTGGTCATCTTTTAAACCCAGCCCATCAATGAGAATATGCATGTCTAAAGGGAAAAAAAGGTATCCTTCAACCAGTATTATTGAGGAGAAAAATTATGTTCGTTGAGCCTTAAGCTCATTATATATATTACAAAGGGTGTCGACCAACCTCAAACTTACACTCCAAATACCTTGCAAAGCCAGTTTTTCAGATAAACTGCAACAAGGAGCAATCGGATCAATGGTCTTCAAATTCGGCTTTTTAAAAGTTTCTCCCACGACCCAGAACTGGTGTTGACAAAGAATTTCAAGATGGCCCTGGTTTGCTTTTAGAGATCTCAACTAGCATCCAACGTTCCCGAGGCAGATACTGATGAATATGAGAATTCCCGTGGACACCATGGTTGAACTATGGCAACATAAGCTAGCACTGTAATCTTTAACCCATCAGCCTTGACACTCATGATTGTTGTGCAGTTCAGTGCTTGAGCGTTTATAGTGCTACAGAAAGAAAAAGAAAAACCCGATGGAAGTTTCGAACAAAGGCAGAAACAGAGAAAATTAGCACTGAGCCTTACACAGAACCAGGGCAGCACATTATGACAACCTGCCACTCGGTATTAAGAAAGGTAATGGTGACACCTAACAGCGGAAATCAGGGGGTACAGTTTCTTCTGTGAAGTACTCTTTTCTCACAGTCTCAGCATCACAAAATCTCACCTTATATGAAGAAACAAAAACAACATAAGTGGGAAAATATTAGATGTAAAATCATTTGATGAAATATGTTGAGAGAAACAAGTACTGACCAGGGAGGCATATTGTTTCAACAGAGGTTTAACAAGCTGCCACATTGGCTGAAACACAAATGGTGCATCCACAAAAAGAACTTGGCCAAGCCGCTTCGGATAGTAATAGTAGAATACATCAATCTGGAAATCGCAGGAAATTAACTCTGATCTACCAGATTAGGGAACAATAGTTGTATGTGCATGTACACAAAAGCTCATCAGCCAGTAAATATGCTTCACAATTTTGGGAGTTACAACTATACAAGGTTGGACCTCAAAGACCAAACTATATGTGGGCTCACTAGACAGCCCGAGCATGTTAATTTACTTCCTATTTAGATTGATGAGTCTCAGCATGCCTTTGCATGTCAAGAACTTTTCTCTTTTGAGTGTATCTGGAAACCAACTTTCATTTTCTGTTCGGTAGATCTAGTGAAAGGTCTATGCATAATTCTCAAACAGCATGCTGGTCTCATCTGAAATGCTTTCTTATAGCTGCCAACACAATTAGGGGGAGCAATAACTTCGGGAAAAGACTGAACTTACCAAAAACTTTAAGAATTGGAGATCACCATTTTCTACACGGAAGCCTCGAAGATCAAAAATTCCAAGTATGTTCTCTGTCCCCGTTGGAAGTTTATTTAAAGCCTTTTCGACCAAAAAGGCGCATAGCTTCTCATTTTCAAGTGGATCTTGTTTCTGTAATAGCAATACTGTTTACCCATCAGTCATATAACTCAGAACAAAAGGCATCTAAAACACAAAAAAACATCAGCATGATAAATTGCATAGAATAAAATAGGGCCAATAGGTCTGCCATGTCAGGTTGTAGTCAACAATTCAGATTTCTCCTTTCTCTGAAAAGTTTGTCCTGATAGTTCACGACATAATTCTGTATCTTTACCTTTTGATTTGATACTTTAACACTTCCCAAAGGCGTATGATTTCATTCAAGCGAAGGAACATCAGTTTGTTCAAAATATGTCTCAAGATTCAGAGCATGAGAAACTTACAGAAGGAAAATGTTTGGCTGCCACTACGACTAGCACAGGTCTGCCGTAGATGTCAAAAGAAGAATGCACATATGCCTTGCCAGTTTGATACAACCCTTTCACTGATTCTTCCGATAATTCTGACACGCGAAAATCTTGACGCCATTTCTAGTGCAGATGAAAGGAAAGATGAAGGTTCCAAAAAATGGGAAAAACAAGTCTTTGCCGTCAATAATTTGTTGGACAAAATGTTAGGTCCTCAATGAAGATACAAAACAGAAGGCGTGACAAAAGGCAAAACATTCTAAAACAAAAAATCTCACACTGGAACAAACCCGGCTCATTTTGTCATGGATAAGAAGTTCCCTCCCACAAACTGAGAGAGGGGATGAGGAGAAAATAAATTGGACATAATATAAGAAGGGTGATCCACTTGGAGTATGCAAGTTAAGAAGAAAGAATAAGAAGAATAATTTCACTGCAACCATTCAAAACAACTTGTCAGAAATGTAAATTTTACATCTAGCTTGGGAAAATTTGCCTCGGTTGTTCAGTTTCTCAGTTGAGACTGTTTCAAAATTCTTGCAAATAAAAAAACATATACACAAAAGATCCCGTTTATTTTTATGTTGCTTAGCATGATAATTTAGCTTGCTGCCATTGTCTGAGAGAGCGAGAGACTATGAGAAAACAATCAAAGTTCACCATAAGAACATAGGAAAGGAAACAGGAGGATTGTCTGTTTTTCTTTGGAAACATGAAAGGAAGGGGCTACTATTTATCAGCTGAACACAAGTTGTAGGATACAATGGCCTTGGTCAACTTGGAGACGGCCTCATCAACGGCGAATTTCCTGTCCTTTAAGAACCAGAGGATCATCTCGTCGTCATCCCTCCCGCTTCTGCCAGTCGGGAGGCCTGGATGCTCCCTTTCCAGCCTCTCTTTAACCTCCATGACGAGCTACACACATGGAACAAAACAACCAACGCGCGATAATGTAAGTCCCAGCTGTGTGTAGCCGCTTCTGGTATTTCCGACGAATCAGTGCCATCCAGCAGCAAAGGAGTCGAGGAAATCCTTTGAATCGGGAGCTGCACACGTGGTACGGGCTTGCTAACCTTGGAGGTGGAGGCGCCACCGGGAGCGGTGCTGCAGCAGAGCACTGACCTCCTGGCGAGGCCCCGCGGAGGCGGAGGAGCCCGGACGATGGAACGGAAAGAGCAGGCGGCGGCCATCGCCTCTCCTCTCCTCTTGGATTTTTGGATTCGCGGCCGCAGCGCTAATGGAAGCGTGCGACGCCGGATCGGGGGGCGACGGCCGACGGGTCCCCGGATAGGGTCTCCGATGGAATGAGGCAGTGAGATGCGGTGAGCAGGGCCGATCCTGCCGTATCAGCGCCTCGACGCACATAAAAGTCGATATTCACCGCATCAACAAATAGCCAAATAGGCACATGGCTGGTCGGTTATCTACTAATATCTATGCCCTGAAGTTTTGTTGTCTTTCGCTTGGTACAGCTGCTCTATTTGATTCTGAAGATTGTATGTCTTCTCATTTTCTGAACATGATTGATGCAACCATACTGACTTCCAGTACTCTAATTGATAT
The DNA here is from genome assembly GCF_022539505.1 of Lolium rigidum. Taxonomy (NCBI): domain Eukaryota; kingdom Viridiplantae; phylum Streptophyta; class Magnoliopsida; order Poales; family Poaceae; genus Lolium; species Lolium rigidum. Next base: position 12,877,153 of record NC_061509.1, on the reverse strand, counting down.
GGCTGATATATTTTTAGTCCCGCGACCGTTTCTAATTCTTGACATAGTATGCCAGACACCGCTCCCTACGCATGTGTGTGTGTTTGGGTTGTGGCCAAAGTGTTCCCTGCCAATTTGTTTTGTCATGACCTAAAAAATAATACTCCCAAAATGATAAAACCTCAACCAGATGGCTAGCCAATCTTTGGTAGGGTAATATTGGAATCAAACACATTCTGTGTCTTACAAATAATATGGTTTTGCAAATATGATTTTGTCTAAAAGAAGAATATGAATGCATCCTACTGTGTTACAATCACGAAACGCATGGACATTTAAGTTGTGCCCCTGTATACAAAATCATATGAAGAGCACTAAAATGACTTGCGCAAATTCTCAACATTCAGAATATTTCCTTCTCTGATCACACAACTGCATGTTACATTTGAAGACATTTGAATCACAGTGTGCACCTTCTCATTGCACATGCAAAATAAGAATCGTCTCCTTAAAACTGAATATTTAGCGTTGATATCTACCAGTATAGAGTACATGGTATTAGCCTTCTCTTCCTAAAAAAATACATCATGGTACACAGATAGCCCAGATTATACAACATGTGGAGTCAGCAAACAACTATCCTAGAACCAAACCAGAACCAGTTGTATTGTAGCCTTTCCTCGTGTCCAGCTTGAAGTGAGTTCTCATCCTTACAGGAAAATATCCAGTTCTTCAGCAAGTAATTATTTCTTTGCCTTCTTCCCTCTCTTTGTTGATTGGGTTTTCTTTGCTCCCTTCTTAGCAACCTTTGCCTTCTTCTGTCCCTTTGCCTAATATCACAAAAAATAATTCAAGTTTGCCATTAGAGGCTTTATGATATTGCGATGTATGCAACAAAGTATAGTAACATTTCCTACTTCCATGATTATCTGTTTGGTAATAACTACATGCTCTAGTAGAGCTGCTCACCAGGAAGCAAGGCTTCAGAGATACAGCTAGCGAACACTTCCCGATGAGGGCCATTGTGCCATTGTGGTCTAACTACTCAACATTGGGCACGGAAATGACAAACAAAGAAGAGTGTCTCCAACAGTGAATGCAGTAAAGGGCGTGCAACAAGATGTGTAATTGCTAAGAACTGGAAGTCCTTAAAAGCACATCAAAAGATGCACTGACCTGGTTACGCAAGTAAGATCCAGAGAACACAGCTATGCGAAAATGGGTTAGCAGTTGCCACATGGTAATATGCCAAGGCAAATGATAATTGATGGGGATCAGGTACTCATGATTTGCATTAACATACGCAATGATGTATTACTGGGGACATGACAATATCCGAATACCATGAATCAGTGAAACGAAAATAAATAAGTGCAACAGAAAGATAGGCAAGAAACCATACCGCTGGCTTCGCGGCTGCTTTTCTTTTGGTTTTCGCTTTAGGTTGATCTTCATTCTCATTGTTCTGATCATTTTGAGAAGCATGAAGTTCATGAAGCCTGTCACCCTCTCCATCTGAATCAAACGTGAACCCATCAAGGGTACCTATATAGACGATACCAATTGTTAGAGACCATAGGTCTACAACTTCATGCAAATGTACTTCTTTTACGCTAAAAACTGTAATCAAATGCATAATAGCTCCCAAAACATGCTATATTAGGAATGACGACTTCTCCCAAATAGAGCTTAAGGCAATAAATTCAATACCAACAAACTGTTGACTGCAATTGGCAATAGATAGTCCAGCAAGATAAAATGCTAACCTTCCATCATAGTCTCTGCTTCAAATAAATTGGAATGGGGTTCCAACTGAATGAAGTCATTCATTATAGCCTCTATCTGCACAGGAAGAGGAGGATTAAAGTAAACACTTGCATCTTTTAAAGCAGAATGCAATTAATCCATATTCAAATTTACTAGTGAAATGGGACATTAGGTGCTAGAAATTTTGACTCAGCAGAGAAGTTCAATATGCATATAGAACTCATGTTATGGTTGACAAACCTTTGCTTCTGTTTGTCCCATGCTGACCTGAAACAAAAGAGGCAACGCACAAAGGACTAAGAAACATACCGAAAAGCACAAATGCACAATTGCACTTAAGTTTGGGTGTAACTTACAACACAAAATGTCCTGGATGGCACTATAGTTGATTTGTATACTGTTCCTGTATGAGCACAGAAAGAAAAGAAGATGCTGAATTGTTTGTATTATTGTAAAGGATAAATGATTTTCAAATAATTTATCTGCCAGTGCAGATAAATTAGTTACAATATTACATAAAAATTGATACAATAATGAGATTAACCTGGCGGTACCTTTCAGGTCCAGTAACAAATCCTGATTTCCAGTCGGACTGTTTGAAATTACTATCCTACCGACAGCTCCAATATCTCCGCTCAAGTCTATCGAGTCACCATCACATTCAACCAATGCCTAGAATGGAAGATGATTATAAACTTGGGGGATATATTAATAACAAAGTCTCCCTCGCAGGAAATCTGTTATTTCCAGAAAGCAAGATGTCGATACATTAAACTTAAACACATACTACACATTTTCTTAATCTATTTTCACAATGCATGCATGCCTAATTTGTATAGCCTGTACTTATGTAACCCCTATTATATCCTATTAGGGAACACACAATTGTAGCCTGAGGAAACATGCATGTATGGTCAAATCACATAAATCATGATTGTTCCTCTGTTGATACATAACATACATTCCTTTCCAATCCCTTCATGCAAATTAGACAGCTTTCCCATGAAGAGAATACAAGCCAGAGAACAATTGGGATGTTCATAGTATTTCAGGTTTCTCGTTGCAGACAATGAACTTTTATGATGAATGTTCTTTGCAATTAAGCGACACTAGTGCGAAAATTAGAGTTTACCTTTGAACGTTGAACTTTATCAGACAGGATCAATGGCAACCTCTGGGAGACCTGGAATTCAGAACATACACTCTGTAAGTAAATCCAGGTTTATAATTGTTACAGAAATATCAAATCACAGAACACAATACCAGAAAATTTGGTGATCTAGGAATCAGCTAGAACTTGTCTGGTGTTATTTATTCATATTTTGCATCATGACTTGGAAATTTAGTTTTATGAACCCAAACAGATAGGAGGGGATCTTACAGAGTTTCCTGCAAGCTTGTCCTGCATCTTTTCCTCATTAACTTCATCTTCGAGTTGTTCCAGGGTATCTATGTTTGTTTGACAAAAACACTAATTAAACCTCACTGGAAGTATGGAATTATATTACCTGAAAGGCATATTATTAGGCACTAACTAGAATGGTGTGTCTTTTCATTAGTCTTACCATTTCTTTTATCCAAACTATCTTTTGTTCCAGCAACCTTTGTTTTCTTCTTTGGAGTCTACATAAGAAAACATTTTGTACATAAATTAACAATGTTTGCAACTAGTACATGTTCCCTCAAGAAATTAATACATGCATTGAAGTTAAAGGTGACTGATCATCAGCATCAAAACATGCAAGAGAAGTCTAAAGATATGATCCATGAAAGTTGTTGCTAGCAGGAACCAAAGTATCAAACATCTTCACACGAAATAGGTACCTGCTCAACTTGATTGGTGAGCAAATTCAAAGGTACCATAGTACCTTTTAGTTTCAGCATGATATTTATTCTATCCGTTTACTTGGAGGTAGCAGATATCAGTATTTAGTAAGATAATAACTGATACAAGACAGCTGGCAAGCTATCACGAATTCAATCTAGGTAAGTTGCAACAAAAATGAAATCTGTACCGCGCGTTTAGGAGGTTTATCCTGCTTTCCTTCCATGGATGGTCCTTCCTCATGTTTACTCGAAGTACCTATGAGCGGCCATGTGGGGAAAAATATGATCAAATTGTTAAAGCGAACTATCACTAGCTTGAAATTTATCATACAAAATACAAAAAAGTACGGGCATTCCTCCTAGTAGGAGGTGGGCTGTTTGCCCTTAACTTGTGCAGCAGCATCTGTACTACCTGCACAGTCTGAAGAATTCTTCTTTTCTTCCGGTGGTGCAGTTCTTTTTGGGCTGTTTTCAGGAGAAGAATCAGAAAGCATCACCGTAGCAGTACTTGGTGCCTGTACCCCACCCAAAACATAACACCCATATCCGTGTGTTAGTAACTAGCAACCATGTAATTGCAAAACAAGAGCTATCAGTTATACAAAACATTGGTCTTCACAAGAATATGTCACAATTACGAAAAGCCAAAGTAGATCTAGAACAACACGTTGGCTTTCAGCAAAGATAGCCTTAGTAATATGAATTGGTGACACAGCAAGGTATTCTTATTCAGAACAACATGAAGCATATCGGAGAAAGACATATATGCTAGAAATGGTGGCCATTTACAGCACCGTGCAATATGTTCTGAGAACTTGCTGCAGGACTCGATTTCTAACTGAATTCTGCACCGCGGTCACATACATCGCAGAATTTAAGCAACAAAGTAGTGACATTCCGCATATGCACCTAACCCATGAAAATGATGAATCTATTAGTAACGCCAAGCATTTGAGTAAGCAATCTTCTATAAATGGTGGCCATTTACAAGAATGTGCAATCTGTTCTAAGGACTTGCTGTAGGGCTCGATTTTAACTGAATTCTGCACCGCAGCCACATACATCGCAGAATTTAAGCAACAAAGTAGCGCCATTCCGCGTATGCACCTAACCCCGTGAAAATGATGAATCTGTTATGCAAAAAATCTTGGTACAGGTTTGTTCCCAAAGAGATAAGAGCTCATTTTCCCACGACTCAAGCAGAGGTTAGGTGAGATGGGTACCTTGAACGCGACAAGCCAGTCAGGGTCGCCTTCTTCGTCCGCCATGCCTGCCTGCCTGCCTGCCGCCGCCGCCGCCGCTCTGGTTCCGATTGGGATGGAACCCTAGGCTCGCTGAGACTGGGAGGGTTTCGGCCGCGCCGAGATTTAGGGGGTTTTGCCTCCGGGAGGAAGCGGCAGCCCTGCCTGTGCGAGTTCAGCGAGCCGCCGAGACCGTCTCCGTCGGAAGTGGGGCGGCTGCCACTAGACGCTCGGGCTCCGGCTAATCCGCGACGCCGTGACCACGCCGCCGCCGCCCAAGCTTGTCTGGTGTTTGGTGTCTGGTGTTTTTTTTTTTTTTCTTTTCGAGATGAGGGTGTCGGCTCCACATCTGGGCATGGGCAGCCCGGCCCGACCCGACACGGCCCGGAAATCCTGGGCCGGACAGGGATTGCATGTCAGGCTGGGTTCGGCATGAATTTGGAGCCCGATCATCAGACCAGGTTTGGGCTCGCAGAAAATGGGATTTAGGCTGAGTTTCGGACAGGTTGGTTGGACTGTCTTTCTTAGTTTGGGTCAAGTTCGGGTCTGGTTTGTAAGCCCGGAGATCGGGCCGGACTAGGCTTGGGCTTAGGAATTTAGGTTCGAGCGGTAAGCAAGACACAACGACGGATCAGGGCACAAGCGGACAGACAATTGGTTTGACATGTGTGCATAGGTGTTCAAGCAATGTTGGCAAGTACCACAATTAAATTGGGCACTAAGTCTATCGGGATTGGCGTCAAAGTGACGGACAATAGTCAGCCACGGAGAACTTGCGAAAGTGTTGATGAGACTACTGTGAATTTGACTCAAAGTGACTCAAGGGCGACGGTGAAATCTCTTCAAGTTATATAACTTCCACGCAAATCAATGGCTGGTAAGATATAGTGTTGATCGGAAAGAAGGGACTAAAGTTCAGCTCGAGTCCGTAGTACATGGAAGTTTGATGCTTGGACCACCTCAAAGTGGTGGACTTTGTTGTGTTTGTGTCCAATATTATGTACGAGTTGAGTTGCGTTTGGAATCTAAGTTTAATAGGTGTGGATATGATACGTGTAGTGTTCGAGTCGTACATTAGTAGCCTGGGCCTCTTATATGATGAGGGGGCACCACATATTGTAACCTATGCTAAGAGGAGCTGGTGGCATGTGTCGATGCCAAAGGCGGGCATGTGTTGCGTTATCAATGGAGGAGTGTTCGTAGTCATGGCTCGCGGAGTAGTAAATTCACCGAACTGGATTAACACATTTCAACGTCGTCATCCTGTTTTATGATTTTGGTCCTCTGTAGATCTACAGATGCACCTATGACGGTGATAGAAGGGGATCCTCAAAAATTTCTCCAAGGAGGGAGCGATGTTTGAGAGCACCGCCATGGTCAGCATCAAACAATGTTGTTGTAGGGTTTTCACCTAGAGCTCACTAATTCTAAAGTTGCATCTGACGTTACCAATGTTGCCTTAAGCTAGCCACCGTCGACCACCATATCCCTCCACGGGTCCCACCAGTTGGCAGAAGCTCCAAGACGAAGCCCTAGGAGGCAAGTGATGGAGAAGCGCCACCCTCGCCCGATCTCACGTTGGGTTTGGCATTTCCCCTAGAGGTTGCATGGTGGAGAAGTAAGTTGAGTGACAACATTCTCTTGACAATGATTTCAAAAAGGTTATGACTCTTAAGGGTGTAGTCACTGTTTCTCTCTGTCGGTTACTAGGGAAAGGCTTTCGCCTCGGCAATGAGACCCATATGAACGCCATCGGAATAATGACAAGATCAGTCCTACACGCAAATTGTCAGCCCACACACATGACAGTCTACATCCACAAGCAGAACTAGGCCTCGACCGATGCGTAGAGAGACACCTTCTAGCACACCTCGAATCCAAAGGAAGTTAGATTTGAATAAGCCTCATACTTTAGTTATGGGCTTAACATCATATCATGTTTGTTGATTGTGGCTACAAAGGAACTTTGGCTACAAAGGCACCCTGATATACTTTCTTCAATGACCTAAGGACATCTGCAGTCGCTTCACTATAACCGTTTAGAGGATTAAAATTTCGGTTTTGCTCCTATGAACTGCACCTAGCAAAATCCCTATACGGTTTGGGGAGTAAAAATTATATCCGCTCAACCAAGAAGGTAGAGTATGATTATTCCACTCCCGCAGCTCACCGAAATACTCCCCAATAGAGCCAACGCCGCCCACGGGATCCTTGGCACCATTGTGCCACCCTCCATGGTCGCTCCGCCTGCTGTCCGTCCCCTCCGCCGATTCAGAGCGCCAACCAAGGCTGCTTCCGCAGCGGCACATCTTCCTCGTGGTCGAGCGGCAAGGCATGCAACATTTTGCTGCCGAAGCGAAAGTACAACATCGTGTGCCAACACGCGTGGAGGAAGTGGGTGGCGGAAATCACCGACCGCAACACCCGCGAGCGTATTTTGATGGGAAAATTTCACTCAACGGTGAAGGCGTATATCATCTATCGGTGCGCCTCCATGGCTCCGACACTTGGTTCAAATGTCCCTTAGACAACGCCGATTGGCTGGAGTCGAACATGGTTGTTCCCTCGTGATGTCGGCACATGCGAATTACGAGAGGACCGGGTGGCCCGCGAGCGCCTCAAGACGAAGTAAACCTACGAGGCATACATGGAGATACTCCGGACCAAGCATCTGGAGCTTGTCGAGGAGGACTTGCACCATCGGTGACACCGATGGTTTGGGGTGTGCTGGTCATCGACCTCGACTCCTACAATGATACCAACGACTTGTCGAAGAAAGTGACCGACGAGCTCTTTAGTAGCACTGGCGAATATTTTTAGTTTATATTTATGTTGCTTGGAGTAATATATCTATTAGTGTAATCAAGTGTATGTACTAATGTGAATCGGATAAGTACGAATTTGTTTCAAATTGGTACAACTTATAGTTTAAGGAGTTAGATATATATAAGGGACATGCTAGAAACAACTAAAATTTTAAGGAGAAAATATACTCCTCTAAAACATAGGAAGGTGTTTACTCCTCTAAAATATAGGGGATCAACTAGAGATGCTCTAACCTAGAAGTTGAGAAATCTGTTTTCCATGTGCTCCAACTTGCATTGCAAATTACTGTACTCAACAGTGAACATACAGAAATGACACATATTTCGAGTCCAATTGATATGGAAGTATCTATTCTAGCTAAAGCACATGTATAAAACCTATAGTTTGTGCCTTCTAGCCAAATCACATATATAAAACCTATGGTACTTTGTGCCTTACAGCTTCAAGCAGAGCAGCGGCGCGGTAGACCACGAAGAATGACAACTCTCTTATGTGCCCACAGAGACATCGTTTAGGCTATATTGACGGCAAGGCAGACTCAAACCTTCGATCAAGGATTTTTTTTATTGTTTTTTTAGGGATTTGGGATGATCAGGTTCAGCTATATATTGAAGGCAAGCCACAATCACACCTTTCACCTAGGAATTTTGATTGTTTTCTTTTTTTGGATCAGGTATGTGGTTAGTTGTTTTCTTGGTGGAGAATGGGCAATACAATGTGCAGCTATACTGGCTTCTTAATGGGATTTGGGTTCGACAGAGTGGTTGATTGTAGTTGAACGTCCAAGAGTAGAACATGCACATCGGGAAGTTCTTCCAATATCTCGGTGTTGTTACTATACCTATTGTTGATAAGGTATTGTACACATCGATACCCTGTTATACATCTTTCCTATAGTGATTGGGGTTATCTCTGTGTAACTTTTGGACTTTTCTTAATGTACCCATTGATTTGATTTCAGTATCTTCTTGCATTATCCTCAAATCGCACATGGAGGTGACTACATGTTCTATCTATCAAGCCTTTGTTTGGTGCATTTTCATCTCCACTATTTTCAACTAAATTTTGATCTTTGTCAATAATATTAAGGAAGAATTCTTGGAGGCTGGAGTAAATACTGATGTTTCCAACGGTTGGGGATAACACTTGAAGAAACATGGCAGGAAAACCAGTCTAGGATATCCTTGCATATTTCATCCTTCTCATAAGTGTAAGTGAGTATATTGGCATCAGCTTTTAGTGTCTAGATGACCTGTCAGGTGAGTTTCACAGCGTAGATAACTGAGCACTGGCTTCTATGTTTTCTATGTTGTTGTTTTCGAGCAATGAGTGTTGAGAGGATTGATAAAAGAGAGAAGCCTCGCTCCCATCAGCTTTGGCAGCAGTATGGTGCCCAAGATGTTCCTGTTATATTATGAGGTCAGAGATATGCCTAGAATTACCAATTCTCACGTGAGATATTTTTATACTGTGTAGCTACTCATTGCGACTTTGCAACGGGTGGGGTTTGTTTCTAATGGTGTTTACATTTGTATTGGTACAACAGTATTACTACATAGTATTACAGTTTATGCTGAGATAATATATCCTTTAATCCAAGAATTGAATTTTAGAATTACAATACCATTTTAAACCAAGGGGAAAGTGTGGTGGAGCAGGTGCGCTCCACGCACACCCACCCTTTTTTTGACTTTTTCTTTTTTATATCTTTCAAATTACGTAATATTTTGATTAGATTTTTTTGCAAGACACTAAAAAATACTAACAAATAGAATGGGGGGCAATAGTTTGGAATTTTTTGTGCAAATTTAAATTTTAAATTATTTAAAATTCTTAATAAATTCCTGATATATTTATATACATTATGACATAAAAAATCCAAAATATTTTTCTCATATTTTAGTTGTTATGTCTAAGTGATCTGCAAAATTTTGAGTTTAAAAATTGTTTGGTGTGAGAGATATAAAAAAGAGAAATTGTTTGAGAGAGGGAAAAAATAGCTGGCACAGCTCTTGATGCGTATAGACGGTCTAGATACGAGTGCGCACCAAGCACATGCTCTAAAAGTCCAATCTCACCAACTAACTTCCGCAGGCTACCATCTTGTTCTTTTCTGGTGGCTAAACTTGATTTTCTTATAAAGAGAATATATTAATATCAAGAAGATATCAAATACACCCAGACTCTTCAACTACCTAATACCGGTACCGTAATGGTAGTACGGATGCACTCAGCCAAAAAATAAAAAGAAAGCAAAAAAAAAAAAGTCTCGCTACGGTGGCTAAACTTGTGCCTTGTTTGATCAGATTCATCTGAGCTAGGCGTGATCAGATGAGATTTCTTAATTCAGAGCGACCGTGATTTCAATAGCGTGGAAGTCTAGCTGAACTGATCCTAGTTCTTGCAGAGTATATCAAAATTTACGTCGCTTCACCTGACGGCGATCACATCCAGAATGCAGGCCCGTCAAAGCTGGTAGCACTGGAGATCAAGTAGGAGCGAGTAGCTCGGGGCGCCGCGGCAATGACGAGCTCACCGTTGCTACGGTACTTGGGGCGGAACATGGTGACACGGAGGATGCGGCTGTGGTCATCTGCCCTAGCGTCGTCGCACGAGCAGCGGCGCCCTGGGGTGGGTGGCTCTAGTGATGCGGTCTCGACGAAGCATAGCCTGCCATGCCCTGTGTGGACGAGCACCGGGGCGTGCGCCGTGGCAGCTAGAGGCGCCTTGGTGAGCGTCAGCTTCTCCCGGCCCAGCTTCCATGTCGGTGGCGGCGCGGAGCCGTTGCTGAGCTCTGGGACGTCGCACGAACAGAGGTAGTAGCACCGGGGCTCACCGCCCGTGCCGAGTGTGACCCCGACCCACGCCTCTAGGTCACTGTCGTAATAGCCCTTGCCATGGAACGGAAGGCGCCAGTTGCCGCGGTGTGTCCACTGGCCGCCCTTGGTGTCCAGGGAGAAGGTGTCGTGCTCGTGCGCCTTGCTGAGGTGATCCAAGGAGACGAAGACGGTGCAGCCGTCCGGGTGCACCGCGTGCGCGCTGAGTACATAGCCGGCGCCGTCAGACATGGGAATCGGAGAGCGGCATTTGTCGTACGCCCAAGTCCACCCCTCCTTTGCGTCCATATATCCAGACGGCGGCGCCTCCCAGAGGTAGATGGGGGCGTGCAGCGCGTGCAGTTTGCCGCCGACGACCACGGCGTCGTAGTTGCAGCGCAGCTCGTGGGGGAGGTCCTGCCCGATGTCCAGCTCCCCCGTGTCCGTGTCGTAGACTAGCGTGAGGCGGTTGCCGGTGATGACGATGTTGCTACCCAGGGCGTGGATGCGCGCGCTCGTGCCGATCCCGCGGGAGCCGATGCGGAGGATAGGCTCCGGAAGGCGCCGCGGGTTCTGTGCTCTGTCCATGCCACTCCCTTCTGAGGCGCCGGCGTTCATCTCCTCCAGGGAGTCGTCCAAGTTAAGCTTGTGGAAGCTGTACACGTCCTGCTTCTCCATCCAGTCACGTAGCACCACGTACAGATGCCTCCGCCGCGGATGGTGGCGGCTCGACCGCGACGGCCCCTCGCTGCCGGCCCCGCCGCCGGCCTGCAGCCCCCTACCGGTGTATGCACGTGAAAAGATTGGATCTGCGCCGCCCGGTAGAACGGCATGGCTCCGGCCGCCGAAGACGGAACGGAGAGATCGAGCGAGAAGCGGTTTCCACATGATTTGCACCCGGCGGAGGATGGGCCGACGCTGTGGACTAGCTGGGAGAATTGAGAGTCCAATTGATCACCTCGGGGAAAATAAATCTCTCCTTAGAGCCACCCACATGTTACCTTTTGCCATTAGCACGCATCTCAAAGCTGCTCCTAATAAATCCCTAACCACTTGATAGGTGCCTGTACACAGGTCGTATCTGTAGAGGATACGAGGGAAATAAATCAGCTGCTGGATGACCCCGGAAATTCTGGGCACATGACCATCGGCCAGTCACGTGCTGGTGGTGAGGCGACAAAAACCATGGCGTCGCCACCATCGGCAGCTACCTCCGCCATGGAGCACGCAGCGGCATAAAAACCGTGAAACCGAAAATCGAACCGAAGCCGAAACCGAACTAACCGAAATCTCAGTTTTTTCCATTAACCGCTATTTTTTCGGTTTCCATTTATACTAACCGAATTAAATTTGGTAGAATTCGGTTTTTAGCCCCACCAACCGAACAAGACCGAATAGACCGAATTGAGTAACCTACCATCAATTTGTGCATAAACTGATCATTCCATAGAAGCCCAATTGCGTTTGATGTTCCAAAAATTGTTCATTCAATGTATGACTTTGGTCTTTGATATACTAGCTTTTTCTGAATATAGCGTGAAGCCTGCATAATAGAACACGTCGCTCGAAGTCTTAGCTACCTCTTTTAATCGCTCACGAGTGATGCACCTGTACCACGAGTGTCGCGGCCTACCAAATAGCATCCCTCCACGATTGGTGCTCATTTGTCGATTTCTTACGCAGTTGATGCTTTTTGTGTTGATATATCAATCACTATTTGCTTTCTTCGGTGATGCCTACTATTTGTTCAAGTGAGTAGGTTCATTCGGTTTTAACCGAAAACCAAACCGAATTTGTCGGTTAACCGAATCTTCGGTTTCCTAAATTTTCATGCCAATTTCGGTTACCATTTTTGAAAACCGAATTTGTTCAAAAACCGCAAAAACCGAACCGAAATTTCGGTTAAAACCGAATGCCCACCCTGAGCCCTAGGTAGTGTCTACTGTACCTGGGCAAAACTTGAGCCGGGCTTCGGGCTGGCCTGAAAAAGTCCAGAAGCTGAGGGATGTAATTTTTTTTCGCTTGGTCAAGAAGAAAAGAATTTTGGACAAAGATGTTAAATTTGTGCTGAACCACATGAAAGAGAAGTAGAACAAGATGTTTTTTTTGAACACAAAGATTATATTAGCATTAAAGATCATAGCACATCATTACATGGCTCTCAAGAACAGAGCAAGAAAGGGATGTGCCTAGCTGCACAAAATAAGAGAAGGATGGTCTACACCGGTAAAGAACATGAAGAAACCAAAGATTGCCAATGGAGCCAATCAGCCATCGATCATCCGTCGACAACTCGGATTCGAATATGCCGCATCGGAAATCTTCAAGGGCCTCTGTGCTCCATACTAGTTGATGCCCCGCATGTGGCTCTCCCGACGGTCTGTCTGACGTATGCACTTGAGGTTGGGAAGAGTTGAGCTGTAGATATCTGTGAACCATCACCGAGCTCAACCACGACATGTCCCCGCTGTTGAATCTGGGGATCAGCAACGGACATGTTGTCATCCACATCTGGTGAAAGAACCAGAACAACAAGAACAGCAAGAGGACGGCTTCTTCAATATAATCACCACCACCTCCCCGCAATGCCTCGCCTCCTGGTACGACTTGGGTAAAGTCACCCACATGACGCCGCCTCCTCCACCGCCACCTCCACCCTGACCCGGTGCACTCTTAAGATTATGCAGTATGAAGTGAAGTTTAGTTACGTTTGTAATAAATAAATTATTTGTAAAGACAAACCAGTTAATATTGCAATACATACATAAATTTTTGTACATGTTGAATGAAAAAAAAATGGAGCAACAGATACGACGCTGCCACATGCATACATGTCTTGAATTGCGTTTCCTTTTTCACCACGTGTCTAAACAGATGTTATTCTTCAAGTTCTAGAACATGAACCGCCCGCCTGTAACTCTCCCGGATTAATAAATTTTATTTTACCCGCAAGAATAAAAGATCTATTGAGTGTAGTATTAATCTAGGCAAACGATTTACAGATTGTTTTGAGTCCGACTCCAAGAAAGGCATAAATCCGTTGTCTCACACCAGCTAGCCAGCCAGCAAAATTATGGAAACACCATCTCAAGACTCACACGCAACTAGAAGTAGAGCATGTCGGTATGTGTGTCAGTGTCCGGATATGATTAGTTACCATCTTGTAGTCGGATAGAGATTAGACCATAAATAGCAGTGTAATCTCCAGGTCGTGATCACAAAAGTTGAAGGGAGAAACCGAGGCCAGTTACGATCCTCTCGTGATACATCGATTCGGAGAGCTACCAGGGTTAGCTTCTCGTCCTTGGATCAGTTTGCAGCGGCTGAAGAAAATCGGGGCGTGTAGCAACAGCTGCAGCAGCCGATCCATGGAGATGGAGATGGAGGACGTCTACAAGTATAGCCGCTTCGATCCTACCCCCAAGGAGGCCGTGACCTACTACCTGCCGCGTCTCATCGCCGGCTCCTCGCTCAACGGCGCCGAGAAAGTCATCCACGAATTCGACATCTACAGCTGCGAGCCCAAGGATCTCGCCTATAAGTACGACCCGGCGCCGCACGCCGTGTGTACCGGCGACCGCTTCTTCTTCACGACGTGCAAGCGCAAGAACGGGAGCAGCAACCGGAGCGCGCGCGTCGCCGGCGCCGGCACCTGGACGGGCAACAAGACCCAGAGCGTCTTGCTCGCGGGAGTCAAGGTCGGCGAGGTCAAGAGCCTTTCGTTCAAGAAGGACAAGGCGTGCACCGGCTGGGTCATGGAGGAGTACCGGTGCGTGCTGCCACAGGCCGTCGTCGACGACGGGGAGAAGGTGCTGTGCAAGATTCACTTGTCTTCGTCTTCAGGGTGCGCCGCCGCCCGCCAAGAATCCGCCGCGTACATGCTTCGTCAAGAACAAGAAGCAGCAGAGCTGCCCATGCCAGAACCAGATACGGTCAACGTGTCCGCGAGCCTGCAACTACAGAAGAGGCCAGCGCCGGTTGCTGCCGACGATGTGTCGTGCTCTAAGAAGTTGCGGATGGCCGACCACGTCCAGGAACTTGAGGAAGAGTACCAAGATTGCCCTGATTGGTGCGCGCCTGATCCGATTGAAGCTGAAGGGGACATGGACCGGTTCACTTGCACTGTGGAAGAACTTCTCGGGGAACCCAAGGAAGAGAATAAAGAACAAGCTGAGAACAACATCCAACAGTTTGTGCCACCTTTTCCCGAGCCTGCTGCCGACTTGGAAACGGAGGAGTTTGAGGAATTGGAAATGCTTTTGGCTGATGGTGATGACAACGAAGAACTTCTCGGGGAAACTAAGGAACAAGCTGAGAACAACATCAAACAGTTTGCGCCACACTTTCCCGAGCCTGCTTCCGACTGGGAAACGGAGGAGTACGAGGAACACTTGCAAATGCTTTTGGCTGACCTCGGCGACGATGACGAAGAAGAGCGCGATGCCAAAGCGGTGGAAGAATTCATGATGGGGATCGACAATATGTGCAAATCCCGCAGCGGCCGATCTCCACTCTAGAACCAGTTTTTCTCGTTTGCCCATCATGTAAATTGAATCCGATGTTGTAGTTCTTACCACTATGTACAATATGTATACCATGATGCTGAGTGTTCATGCAAACTATAGCTACTGTTGTTGTGCTTACTGATCTATATATGTTTCTGAAGCTTGTGCCCTAGAGTACTATTTTTCTTTTTGTTTTGCTCTGTTCCAGATATGTATACAATCTTATTTTCTATTTTGGGTTTGACTGTTCTGATCCCTAGTTAAGCATGCAAGATAATTCTGCACGAATTTTAGTTGTTCAATATGCCATTTGTGCATACATTAGTCAGTAGTATGATTGATGATAATACGTGATATTGGGCCATTACGCTGAAGAAAGTTCAGATCATTTTAGAATGGATTTTCGGGGAACTCCTAAACGGAATTGCTATTTCTTAGCTGTTTCATATTTAATATAGTGCTTTAATATAGTGCTTACTTAAGTTTAAACGACAGATTTACATCACGATCCGTGCGTCCTATGGATTATAAGTGGATATGCAAATGAGATTTTTCTATCACAACTCAGGCTGCAAATGGAAATTTTCAGATGCACGTCAAATTGCAACAAAGATTTTTTAGTCGCAAATCCGGTTGTAAATGATATTTTTAAAGTTATAAACGAAAAAGTGGTAGCCCCGAGAGTATACAAAATATTATTATGATATTTTTTATATAGTATAAAATTATGGTGATGACATTACTCCCAAAACCATATTTCTAAGCCATCCTTAATTCTGAACAAACCATATGTGAAGAAGTACTTATTTTTTGTCATTAGGCCAACCCAAAAATACGAGTCCCCCGTTTTACAATAAATCCAAGATAATGCACGTGAGCCTGCCTATGAATTTTCCTTTTAGAAAGGTTTGCCACACTCCATCTTTGGTAAGAACATATTAGAGCCATTTACATAGGAGGGCTCTGTTCTTGACCTCAAGGTCACCAATCCCAAGACCCAATTGATCTTTAGGGCCACACACTACGGTTTCATTAGTTAGTCGATATTTCTTTTTCCGCTATCTTATTGCCAACACAACTTTGATCGTAAATAATTCAATCATTATACAAAATATATTAACACGATAAAAAAATGTTTATATCGTATAAAATTGTGGGGATGACATTACTTCAGCTAATTCTCAGTTGAACAAAAATTGGCCACACCAAATGCATATTGTTCAAATCATGAGCATTTGGCCATTTTAGGTGATAGTAAAATAGTATGGATGAATGGACCAAGGCGGCCTTGTTTAGAAGCATGCACATCTATATTGTGATCATTCAACATCATTTTCACTTATCCCAGATCTAGGCCCGGATGTGTCTGGGGTTACTCCCATCGAAAACGCTAATCATGCATCCGATAGAACAATAACTCTACAATATGTAGTGGCAAACAAAAATAGAAGCAAAAGAATGTAAAAGTTTTGAGTTCATGTTCAGTGGTAAACACTTAGAACATAATCTCGTCCTTTACTCCCATCGGGAGGGAAGATTCCGCACCCGATGAATATAACTCGACAACTTCGGCTACTGCAAGAGCCAAACAAGGCATCCGATAAAAATTCTCGGACCTCGTCAGTCGCGATAATATGTATGGATGTCGTGCTTTTCAGCATGAAGCTAAGACCCCGGGATCCGTCCCTGATATCGCACAAGCTGCGATTTGCTAGAATATTTGCCATATCAACGATATGATGAAAAATCCAGACGGATGTGGGTAGATGCCATCAGCAAGATAATATGGCTTGTCATATTCATTTCCATTGATCTCGTACCTCACCCGGGGAGCTTTGCCTTGCATAAGCCTATTGAAAACCGGTGATCGGTGCAACTGTTATCACCAGAATTTGACCGAGTCAAAGGTGGGCCGCGATCAAGATGGGCTTGAAGAATATACATGGAAGAATATATGTGAATCGGCCTTATATGCAAAGTTTGGGCTAGTTTGCCCTTCTATCTGTAATATAGTAGGATACGTGTTGATTAGTTAGAGTTTGGCTCGTGCACGGTTGAGATTATTCCCACGATTAGAAAGTCTACGGACTATAAATATGTATCTAGGGTTTATGAAATAAACAACAATCACGTTCACCACAAACCAATCTAGGCGCATCGCCAACTCCCTTGTCTCGAGGGTTTCTTCCGGGTAAACATCATGCTGCCTAGATCGCATCTTGCGATCTAGGCAGTACAAGTTTATTCGTTGTTCATGCGTTGCTCGTACTGAAGCCTTTTTTATGGCGAGCAACGTAGTTATCTTAGATGTGTTAGGGTTAGCATTGTTCTTCGTATCATATGCTATCGTCGTGCAACCCTTAGACATCTAGCCGCCCTTACGCCTATCTTAGGTGTAGGGGCGGCACCCCGCTTGATCATTATTTAGTAGATCCGATCCGTTATGGTTGCTCCTTGTTCTTCAAGGATTAGTTTAATATCTGCATAGTTAGGCCTTACAAAGGGTTGAAGGATCCAGCGGCGCGTAGGGTGTAGTTTGCTAGCCCTAGACAGGATGTTCCGGGGATCAACCTCGTGTTGGTTTTTAGGCCCTGTCTAGGATCGGCTTACGATCACCGTGCGCGGCCGCGAGGCTCAATCACGAGTAGGACGTTCCGATTATGCGGTGAAAACCCTAAATCGTCGTAGATCGTTTTAGCTTTATCTTGATCAAGCAGGACCACCATATATTCGTACACCTCGTGCGAATCATGGGTGGATCGGCTCCTTGAGCCGATTCACAGGACAACCTCGAGAGCCGATCGAGACTCGTATTTAATGTTTACGTGTATGCCATGCAGGGAAACTAAGCGAGGCATCTCCATCACCTTCCCGACCGGGTATAGGTCGGGTGGCACGCCCTTGCACCAGCATCGGACGTGCGTGCCGGAGTCTTTGCGGGCCGTCGCTCGGAGGGACCAGGGCCAGCCGCAGCCCTAAGTTGCTCCCGGCTCTCCTGTGTTGCCCGTCGTTGCTCGCCGGTGGGTTTCTGACCGCAACATATTCTGGCACGCCCGGTGGGACAGCCGGTGATGAGACATCGGCTGGCACAAACGAGATGTAAGCCTCTTTTGAGCAATACAATCAAGATAGGGGCCAATTCCAGCAATCGCCCCGTATTATCCTTGCCATATGCTTCGCCTGTGTTCAGCGTCGATCTAACAGGTGACGGAAAGCTAGGGTATGGGCTTACATCGGCTTGCGAGCTCGAGGAAATCGGCATTGGTCATGACTGCAGAGCCGATGTTCAGGTATAGTCCTATCGATAACTGCAGAGCCGATATCTGCAGTAACCTGACAGATTCGGCTCGGGGGGGCACATAATCAGATAGACAGACGCTATGAACATGTGCGATACATGGGCAATAAAATATTAGGGACCGATGGAAAACCGATGGAAAATCGGCCAGTAAAAAAAAATCAGTACAGCCGAAGCGGAGTCATCGAAAGGCCAAGTTCAGTAAAACATCGGTCTCTAAGGGCTCTACTGAAGAAACACGCTGAGGGCGTGAAGGGCGTCAGCACGGATGCGATCCACCTCGGCGATCTCAGCCTCGTCGTCCTCATCTTTGCCCGTCACCAGCTGACTGCTCAGGGCACGAATTTCAGCCAGATCGGTCTTCAGATCGGCTGTGAGGCCCTGTGCTTCCTCTTGAGAGCGGGCAATAAGGGCTTCCTTGTCTTGGATAAGCTGCTTGGTCACCCTGACCCTCTCTTCAAGGTTCTCCAGTTCCTTGCGCAGGGTTCCGAGTTCGGCACTGTGAGCAGAAGTGTCAGTTTTGGCGTCTAAAGCGACCTTCTTCTCGTTGAGCCGTTGACACTTGTCTGCAATATCGGCTCTCAATGGAAGCTGGGTGCGGCGAAGAGTAATCCTTTGGCGAGCCGATTGCACCCTTGACTTGAAGACCGACAGAGTAACAGCTGGCCAAAGCTTCACTTGCAGTGTCATAGGGAGATGGGGCTGGATATATTCGAGGATGCCTTTGACTTCCTCGGGATCTTCAACCAGGGTCTCAATTGAGGAAGAGAGCAAATCCTTGAGACGCTGGAGTGGACCATGGACCGTGCTAGGACTGGGCTCTCCACTTGCCTTGGAAGTAGTTGGTTCGATGGATTCTGGATCGAACGTCAGCAAGCTCGAGAGATCACAACCCTGACAAGGCAAACAAAGTGGGTTTAGCATACAACGAAGAAAGTGATAGAGCCAAGGAAAGGGGGTGTACCTCTCCCAAGGTAGGAGGAGCAGCCGATGTGGTGATAATCGGCTTTTCCGTGGACTTGGCCGGGTCAGCCACTTGGTCAGACGCGATCGTCGAGGTGGCTAGGTCTAGCGTGGCGGACGGCATCAGTACCTCCTCGACGTCTCCGCTAGAGGTTTCGGTCTGCAAGAGGAAGTGGTTAGCCGATCCAAATGGCAATGGGTTAGCATGAAGTGTAAACCAGGGAGATAATTACATTTGAGACCTCCTGGCTTGATGGAGAAGCTCGTGGGTTTTTACGAGCCCTTTTGACGCATCGACGCTTCACGCGTGACCCCGATTTGGTCGGGGCTTGGGGAGCAGGAGGCTCGGGAATCGACCTTTTCTTAGAAGCCGGCGCTGGCGAAGCCGTCTGGCTCTGGGTGGTGGACCTCTCGGAATTGCCCGAGCTCGAATCCCTCTGGCTGGATTCTGCGGCCCCGCTGGAGGTTTCTTCGGTGGAAGTCTGTAGAAAAGAATACGAGCGTGTTGCAAAAGGCTGGGAAAGCGGATAAATGTGGGCAGGGCACAAATCAACTTACGTGCAAGCTTTCTTGGGCAGGAGCTTTGCGCTTCAGGGTCTTCCTGGCAGCCACCTTCCTCACTGCCGTCCTCGCCTGAGTCGAGGCTCGGGGGGCAACTGGCCCCGAAGATGCTTTACTCTTGGGAGCCGATTTCGGTGAAATCGGCTGACTCTGCATTATGACTTTCTTCAGGGGTGGCGAGCTCTGGCAGAACCACTGGGGCCGGAGGAAGGAATGCGAAGGGGGAGCCATCGGCTTGCGTGGGAGCTGGGCCATCTTGTTGCTGCTAGGAGATGGAGTCAGGTTACAGACAATTGATGTCTACGCCTCCTCCTTTTCCTGTAGACAGTGTTGGGCCTCCAAGAGCAGAGGTTTGTAGAACAGCAGCAAGTTTTCCCTTAAGTGGATCACCCAAGGTTTATCGAACTCAGGGAGGAAGAGGTCAAAGATATCCCTCTCATGCAACCCCGCAACCACAAAGCAAGAAGTCTCTTGTGTCCCCAACACACCTAATAGGTGCACTAGTTCGGCGAAGAGATAGTGAAATACAGGTGGTATGAATAAATAGTAGCAGTAGCAACGGCACCAGAAAAGTGCTTGCTGGCGTGTAGTTGATGGTGGTAGTATTGCAGCAGTAGTAACGCAGTAAAACAGTAAACAAGCAGCGATAGCAGTATTTAGGAACAAGGCCTAGGGATTAGACTTTCACTAGTGGACACTCTCAACTTTGATCACAAAACAGAATAGATAAATGCATACTCTACACTCTTGTTGGATGATGAACACATTGCGTAGGATTACACGAACCCTCAATGCCGGAGTTAACAAGCTCCACAATTCAATGTTCATATTTAAGTAACCTTAGAGTGTAAGATAGATCAATACGACTAAACCAAGTACTAACGTAGCATGCACACTTGTCACCTTCATGCTAAGAAAGGAGGAATAGATCACATCAATACTATCATAGCAATAGTTAACTTCGCAATCTACAAGAGATCATGATCATAGCATAAACCAAGTACTAACACGGATGCACACACTTGTCACCATTACACCGTGTAGGAGGAATAAAACTACTTTAATAACATTGCTAGAGTAGCACATAGATAAATTGTGATACAAACACATTGCAATCATAAAGAGATATAAATAAGCACTTCACTATGCCATTCATAACAGTGAATAAGTATTCTGTGAAATATAGCCTAAGAGACCCACACGGTGCACACACTGTCACCTTTACACACGTGGGACAAGGACTCTCCGGAGATCACATAAGTAAAATTCACTTGACTAGCATAATGACATCTAGATTACAAGCATCATCATATGAATCTCAATCATGTAGGGCAGCTCATGAGATTATTGTATTGAAGTACATAGGAGAGAGATGAACCACATAGCTACCGGTACAGCCCCGAGCCTCGATGGAGAACTACTCCCTCCTCATGGGAGCAGCAGCGGTGATGAAGATGGCGGTGGAGATGGCAGCGGTGTCGATGGAGAAGCCTTCCGGGGGCACTTCCCCGTTCCGGCGGCGTGCCGGAAAGGAGACTCCTGTCCCCCAGATCTTGGCCTCGCGATGGCGGCGGCTCCGGAAGGTTTCGTGGGTTTCGTCAATCGTATCGGGGTTTTCGCGACGGAGGCTTTAAATAGGCGAAGAGGCGGCGCCGGAAGGGTCGAAGGGGTGCCCACACCATAGGGTGGCGCGGGCCCCCCGGCCGCGCCGGCCTAGGGTTTGGTGGGCTCGTGCCCCCTCTCGGCGGCTCTCGGGTGTTCTGGATGCTTCCGGGCAAAATAGGAACTCGGGCGTTGATTTCGTCCGATTCCGAGAATATTTCGTTACTAGGATTTCGAAACCAAAAACAGCAGAAAACGAGAACCGGCACTTCGGCATCTTGTTAATAGGTTAGTTCCAGAAAATACAGGAATATGACATAAAGTGTGCATAAAACATGTAGATAACATCAATAATGTGGCATGGAACATAAGAAATTATCGATACGTCGGAGACGTATCAACAATCACCATAAGCCATTGCAAGAAATGTTAAGTAATGGTACCTGGTCTGCAGGAACGTCATACTCGGCATCAAGTTGTCTCAGCAGCGGTCCTAGAGCCCTTCTGAAGACATGGGTCTTCCACATGGACCACCAAGTCTCGAAACCATCGGTAGTGAAGGAGAAACGGAGGTTGTGGGGGATTGGAATGGCCAAAGCATCAAAGAAGGTATAACACCTTTGGCCAGTAAGGATGTCAGGCAGTTCAGCTCTGCTTGCTGTCAGGTGGTGTAGGAAGAAGTGTGGAGGCACCTGCCCGAGGCCAAGCTGTCGGGCTACCACTACCGGTTGGTAAGACTCGTAACCAGGATTGATGATCCGGTTCGAGGTACTCATGCCAACGGGAAGGAAGCAGTGACGAATCATGATAGAATACAGATGCTGGGTGCTAGCGTCATCGGCAAAGTTATCCAATCGAAAGGAGACTGGGTTCTCAAAGTTCTCCGATTCAGTATAAGGAAAGAACAGGGGGTTGTCCAAACCTTGGAAGAAAATCTTGAACCACCCTGCTGCTTCCTTAGGGATCAGCCTGCTGCCTGGGAGACCATACAAAGCTTGGCCATAGCTGGTGCATCGGATCTCCTTTCCATTAGCATCCGAAAAGGTGCAGGTGTCCAAAGGTGGGAAGTCTGGGATCTGGTTCTGAAAGTATAGCTGAGCCCATAACTGAATAAACCACTAGGGGCCGCCAGTTTTAACTGTCTTTTGAGAGAATAGTTTGACAGACATCAGTTGAAGAGATCGATAGACCTCTCCAAGAAACAGTTTGCCTAGGCCAAGTTGGGTGCCTTTGGCAAGTTCATAGGCCAGGGAAAGGTAATTCTTGGTAGGGGCGAGTGATGGGCCACAGAATATGAAGTGCTCCAACCAGAAGTTCAGGAAGGCTGTGTGTTCTCTCTCTGTCACAGGGCCTTTGGTTTTCATATAACGATTGAGGTAGGCTCCCCAGCTGGTACACTCTTTTTTAGAGGAAAGGGTGAAAGGGACTTTCGGCAGTTTGAATGCAGAAGGGCTTGGGGATGCAATGTCTAGGCCTGTGATCATGGCCACATCCAGCAGAGTTGGTGTCATAGGGCCATGGCCAAACATGAAGCAGTTCAGTGCATCAGACCAGAAGTAGCCGATGGTTTTCAGAATATTTTCATTCTTCTCAAGGGGAGACAATGATAATGACAAGGCATCGGCTATCCCTATGGCTTCCCAGGTGGCATAATGGGTTTTGGATACTCTATTGTACCATGCCACCCAACCCTCAGGAGGATTAGGCCAGGCTCGCAGGCAGTCGGCCCAGGAAGTCAGATCTAAGTTCTGATTCACGAAGGGGATTACTGTTAGCTTCGCATGAAATTAAGAGGGCGGGACTCTTGGAAGAACGAGGACCGAGGCACATAGAATTTGCGAGAGAAGGATGTGGCAGTAGGATGTCTGAAACCTAAATTAATAACGGAACAAAACATTAATTCAGGTGTTTGCTATTAATCCTAACGTCGATTCG
Organism: Lolium rigidum; assembly: GCF_022539505.1. Classification (NCBI taxonomy): domain Eukaryota; kingdom Viridiplantae; phylum Streptophyta; class Magnoliopsida; order Poales; family Poaceae; genus Lolium; species Lolium rigidum. Next base: position 12,853,833 of record NC_061509.1, on the reverse strand, counting down.
AATGGCGAGAGGAGGTTAAGGATTACCTTCAGACCAGAGACCATGGCATTGGTATTGGGTGATTCCGCCATTGGATGCGCTGTAGAATTGGGGGCGGCGCGGTCGAGATCTGGGATGCAGGTGGCCGTGAGTTGGAACTGCTCAGGCGGCGATTTGGGGATCTGAGTTTGCTTTCTCAGACGGGGGTCGCAGGTTACCGTTTGGAGGAGCAGCTAGGTCGACCTTACTCGTGTTTTTATGGTAGAGACCGATGCGATGCCATCGGCTCTTTTGGGAGATCGTTTGACTTTGACTATCGGCAAAAAGTTGACTGGAAATACTTCTTCATTAATAAAAGGAGGGTTTTTTACAATGAAGAGCCGATTGCTCAAGAAAGGGGGAACAAAAGAAGAGCCGATTGCTCGCGTACTACTGATCCTACTTTACTAATCCTCGCTGCCCTCGTCATCGGCGTCGTAGCTGCCGCCGGCGCTGCTTCCGGAGAACTCCTCGTCACTGCTGCCCCAGCCTTCGGCCGGAGCTTCTTTCTCTTCGTCATCATCGTCATCTTCACTGTCCGCCCAAGCGCGGAAGCGCTTCGCCGGCGGGTACCCAGCGGAGGAGGAGGAGTCGTCTTCCTCCTCTTCTTCCTGTTCCTCCTCTTCCTCCTCGTCTTCCTCTTCCTCCTCCTTATCGGAGGAAGTGGGGTTCCTCCAGGAGTGGAGGTCATCCTCGCTCTCGCTCTCCAGTTCCCCTTCAATGAGGAACTGGAGGTCGCCCTCCCCATCAGTCAGGGGCATGTCGCCATCTGATCCGACAAGGGCTTCTGATGGGCCATCTGACATGAAGTCGAAGTCCCACTCTGGCTCTGACATCAGCTCACTCGAGGAAGAAGATTGGAAAGAGAGGCCGGAGGAGACGGAGGAAGAAGAAGACATTGCTACAGGGAAAGAGGGCTTTTCGGTGCCGATAGCTAGAACAGAGGAGGGGGATGAAAAAGCGAATCAGTCGGCACAGTTAAATAAGGGAGAGCCTAACGGAGATTTAATGCCATTGCAGTTTCCAAGGAAGTGGTGCTAAAGCTATCAAATTTTGCAGAGAAGTTGAGAAGGCAAGGCATCATGATGAAGAATACTGCGACGGTTCTGCTCTGCCACGACATGACCCGACGAAGAAAAAGCAGAGTGATTTTGGAATTATCAATTCCAAAACCAGGGGGGCATGTGTTATCACCAGAATTTGACCGAGTCAGAGGTGGGCCGCGATCAAGATGGGCTTGAAGAATATACATGGAAGAATATATGTGAATCGGCCTTATATGCAAAGTTTGGGCTAGTTTGCCCTTGTATCTGTAATATAGTAGGATACGTGTTGATTAGTTAGAGTTTGGCTCGTGCACGGTTGGGATTATTCCCACGATTAGAAAGTCTACGGACTATAAATATGTATCTAGGGTTTATGAAATAAACAACAATCACGTTCACCACAAACCAATCTAGGCGCATCGCCAACTCCCTTGTCTCGAGGGTTTCTTCCGGGTAAACATCATGCTGCCTAGATCGCATCTTGCGATCTAGGCAGTACAAGTTTATTCGTTGTTCATGCGTTGCTCGTACTGAAGCCTTTTTGATGGCGAGCAACGTAGTTATCTTAGATGTGTTAGGGTTAGCATTGTTCTTCGTATCATATGCTATCGTCGTGCAACCCTTAGACATCTAGCCGCCCTTACGCCTATCTTAGGTGTAGGGGCGGCACCCCGCTTGATCATTATTTAGTAGATCCGATCCGTTATGGTTGCTCCTTGTTCTTCAAGGATTAGTTTAATATCCGCATAGTTAGGCCTTACAAAGGGTTGAAGGATCCGGCGGCGCGTAGGGTGTAGTTTGCTAGCCCTAGACAGGGATGTTCCGGGGATCAACCTCGTGTTGGTTTTAGGCCTCGTCTAGGATCGGCTTACGATCACCGTGCGCGGCCGCGAGGCTCAATCACGAGTAGGACGTTCCGATTATGCGGTGAAAACCCTAAATCGTCGTAGATCGTTTTAGCTTTATCTTGATCAAGCGGGACCACCATATATTCGTACACCTCGTGCGAATCATGGGTGGATCGGCTCCTTGAGCCGATTCACGGGACAACCCGAGAGCCGATCGAGGCTCGTATTTAATGTTTACGTGTATGCCATGCAGGAAACTAAGCGAGGCATCTCCATCACCTTCCCGACCGGGTATAGGTCGGGTGGCACGCCCTGCACCAGGCATCGGACGTGCGTGCCGGAGTCTTTGCGGGCCGTCGCTCGGAGGGACCAGGGCCAGCCGCAGCCCTAAGTTGCTCCCGGCTCTCCTGTGTTGCCCGTCGTTGCTCGCCGGTGGGTTTCTGACCGCAACAGCAACACACTGATGTCACTGTTGGAACCGGACATGCCAAAGAATGAATGCCAAATCCATAAATCTTAAGATATCACTGCTTCACAAATGATAATGCGTCCCTCCGCATGGCCGATGTACTGACCCTCCCATTCAAATGAACAGTTCTTCCACTCCTAGTGCATGCAATCTATGCTGCCAATCATGCCTGGGAACCCTCTAGACTCGTTGATAGACAACAACCGCCTTGTATCCTCAACTTTTGGCTTCCTACAGTAATGTTGTCCGAACGCGGCAATCATGGCTCATCAAAACCAGTACATGGACTCAAGGCAGGTGCTCTCACCCATTCGAAGATACTAATCGAATATATCATCAACTCATTCCATATGATAGCATGCGAATAGCCATGGAACATTTTGGTACGAGGTGAAGCCTAGCACACCTGTTGCATCGGGCCTGCATTGGAAGTAGGGGTCGTAGTCTTTGACGCCCTGTAGAATGACTATGAACAGGTCCCTTGACATCCTGTACCAGCGCCGGAACAATTATTCTGGGAACACCGGATTGGTGCGGTCGAAGTAGTCCGCGTGGAGCCGGTGGTTCCCTTCCACTCTGTTGCGCGGCAGGTTTTTTAAGCGGCCCTTCACAGAGCCCCAGTGCACTGGGATTTGGCTGGCATTGCACTCGTGGAGGATGGAGGCCGCAACAGTAGCCATGGTCTGCGGCGACTGATCGGACTCTTTGTCGGAAGAGGAGTCAACAACCTCCGCCCGGAACTTGTCTAGCATCTTCCACATGTCTATCTGTGTGGGTACCAACTGCGGATCAATGGACGCACACAATAGCGCCTAAAACACGAGTAAGAAACGTACTGGCGCAATTGACCGAACAGATCGTGGGCGGCGAGGCTGGACGGCGCAACCAGCAGAGTTTGGCCCCCAAACAGGCGACATGTGCACGCCAGAACCTACCCCGACTGAGATACGAGGACCGAGCACACGGCGTGTAATGCGGCGATGCGGAGGGGTGGGTTGGGGTGCTGGCGTCGCACTAGGGTAGCAAAGAAGGGGATGAGGAAGCAAATCCGCGAGGTCGATTTCGCTCTCCCTGACGTGCGGGACCAGGTAAGAAAAGGAGGACGCTCGGCGTGACCGTGCATCGTCCGCGGAGACACAAACCTGCCGCGTTTGCGTCGCCGTGGACGGCCCGGTCACTTTACGTCGCCCCGCTGGAGCAGAATCTTGACGCATTTTTGGTCCGCGCGGACGCAAACGGTCGCTCAACGTCCATTTGGATCGCTCCGTTGGAGATGCTCTTTGGCTAGAAGCTGACCCCGGAGTCGAGGATCGCGGGTGCAATGGTGGTGTGTGACCAGCGGGTAGGAGATCAAGGCTGAGTGTACCAAGAAGAGCAAGAGTTGCAGACCATGCCGAAACTAGTACCTGTTCTGTTATGTTGGCTGTTGCAGTGACTAATCTGAAAGTAAACGATGTTGTTGCTGTTATTGATGAACATGTGACAAAGGCGATGATACGTCTCAAACGTATCTATAATTTCTTATGTTCCATGCTACTTTTATGATGATACTCACATGTTTTATACACATTATATGTCATTATTAAGCATTTTCTGGCACTAACCTATTGACGAGATGCCGAAGAGCCAGTTGTTGTTTTCTGCTGTTTTTGGTTTCAGAAATCCTACAAAGGAAATATTCTCGGAATTGGACGAAATCAACGCCCAGGGTCTTATTTTTCCACGAAGCTTCCAGAAGACCAAAAGGATTACGAAGTGGGGCGACGAGGCGCCGCCCTGTTGTGTGGGGCCCTCGTGTCGCCCCTAAACCTACCCTTCCGCCTACTTAAAGCCTTCGTCGCGAAACCCCCAGTACCGAGAGCCACGATACGGAAAACCTTCCAGAGACGCCGCCGCCGCCAATCCCATCTCGGGGGATTCAGGAGATCGCCTCCGGCACCCTGCCGGGAGAGGGGAATCATCTCCGGAGGTCTCTTCATCACCATGATCGCCTCCGGATCGATGTGTGAGTAGTTCACCCCTGGACTATGGGTCCATAGCAGTAGCTAGATGGTTGTCTTCTCCTCATTGTGCTATCATGTTAGATCTTGTGAGCTGCCTATCATGATCAAGATCATCTATTTGTAATGCTACATGTTGTGTTTGTTGGGATCCGATGAATATTGAATACTATGTCAAGTTGATTATCAATCTATCATATATGTTGTTTATGTTCTTGCATGCTCTCTGTTGCTAGTAGAGTCTCTGGCCAAGTTGATACTTGTAACTCCAAGAGGGAGTATTTATGCTCGATAGTGGGTTCATGCCTCCATTGAATGCGGGACAAGTGACGTAAAGTTCTAAGGTTGTGGATGTCTTCGTTGCCACTAGGGATAAAACATCAATGCTTTGTCTAAGGATATTTGTGTTGATTACATTACGCACCATACTTAATGCAATTGTCCGTTGTTTGCAACTTAATACCGGAAGGGGTTCGGATGATAACTCTGAAGGTGGACTTTTTAGGCATAGATGCATGCTTGGATAGCGGTCTATGTACTTTGTCGTAATGCCCCGATTAAATCTCATAGTACTCATCATGATATCTCGTATGTGCATTGTTATGCCTTCTTTATTTGTCAATTGCCCAACTGTAATTCGTTCACCCAACATGCTATTTATCTTATGGGAGAGACACCACTAGTGAACTGTGGACCCCGGTCCATTCTTTACATCTGAAATACAATCTACTGCAATACTTGTTCTTTCATCGTTCTTCGCAAACAAACATCATCTTCCACACTATACGGTTAATCCTTTGTTTTCAGAAAGCCGGTGAGATTGACAACCTCACTGTTACGTTTGGGCAAAGTACTTTGATTGTGTTGTGCAGGTTCCACGTTGGCGCCGGAATCCCTGGTGTTGCGGCGCACTACACTCCGTCACCAACAACCTTCACGTGTTCCTTGACTCCTACTGGTTCGATAACCTTGGTTTCTTACTGAGGGAAAACTTTCTACTGTACGCATCACACCTTCCTCTTGAGGTTCCCAACGGACGTGTGTTAACTGCACGCATCAAGCTCTTTTTCTAGCGCCGTTGGCGGGGAGATCAAGACACGCTGCAAGGGGAGTCTTCCACATCCAATCTCTTTACTTTGTTTTTATCTTGCTTTACTTTACTTTATTTACTGCTTTGTTTGTTATCTATATTAAAAATACAAAAAAATTAGTTGCTAGTTTTACTTTATTTACTGTCTTGTTTGCGTTCTCTATATTAAAAACACAAAAAATTAGTTACTTGCATTTACTTTATTTAGTTTGCTTTATTTACTACTGCTAAAATGGGTACTCCTGAGAATACTAAGTTGTGTGACTTCACTAGCACAAATAATAATGATTTCCTATGCACACCTATTGCTCCACCTTGCTACTACAACGAGAATTTTTTGAAATTAAACCTGCTTTACTAAATCTTGTTATGAGAGAGCAATTTTCCGGTGTTAGTTACGATGATGTTGCTGCCCATCTTAATAATTTTGTTGAACTATGTGAAATGCAAAAGTATAAGGATGTAGATGGTGACATTATAAAATTGAAATTGTTTCCTTTCTCCTTAAGAGGAAGAGCTAAAGATTGGTTGCTATCTTTGCCTAGAAATAGTATTGATTCATGGACTAAATGTAAGGATGCTTTTATTGGTAGATATTATCCTCCCGCTAAAATTATATCTTTGAGAAGTAGCGTAATGAATTTTAAGCAATTAGATAATGAACATGTTGCTCAAGCATGGGAGAGAATGAAATCTTTGGTGAAGAATTGCCCTACCCATGGACTAACTACTTGGATGATCATCCAAACCTCCTATGCAGGATTGAATTTTTCTTCGCGGAACCTATTGGATTCAGCTGCTGGAGGTACCTTTATGTCCATTACTTTGGGGGCGGCAACCAAGCTTCTTGATAATATGATGATCAATTACTCTGAATGGCACACTGAAAGGGCTCCACAAGGTAAGAAGGTAAATTCTGTTGAAGAAACCTCCTCCTTGGGTGATAAGATTGATGCTATTATGTCTATGCTTGTGAATGGTAGATCTAATGTTGATCCTAATAATTTTCCTTTAGCTTCATTGGTTGCCCAAGAAGAACATGTTGATGTGAACTTCATTAAAAGTAATAATTTCAACAACAATGCTTATAGGAATAATTACGGTAACAACTATAGGCCATATCCTTCTACTAATGGTAATGGTTATGGTAATTCTTATGGGAATTCTTACAACAATAATAGGAGTGTACCCCCTGGCCTTGAAGCCATGCTTAAAGAATTTATTAGTACACAAACTGCTTTTAACAAATCTGTTGAGGAAAAGCTTGATAAAATTGATATTCTTGCTTCTAAGGTTGATAGACTTGCCTTTGATGTTGATCTTTTAAAATTGAAAGTTTTGTCTAATAAGGATTATGATAATAAAATTGTTACTACAGCAAACGCCATCCAAGTTCGAATTAATGAAAATATTAGATTGATGGCTGAATTGCATGCTAGGTGGGATAGAGAAGAAAACGAAAAACTTGCTAAAGAGAATAATATAGCTAAAGTTTGGACTATTACCACCACTAGTAATGATAATGCTTCACATGTTGCTACACCTCCTACTATCAATGGTAAAATAATTGGTGTTGGCAATGTTTCTACTCCTAGTGCAAAGCGTGCAAAATTGCCTGAAACTGCTAAAACTGCTGAAACTGTTTGTGATAAAACTGCTGAAATTTTTCAAAATATTGGGGACAATGATCCCATTGCTGTAGATCATAAAACTTGCTAAAAGTCCCAATGCTAGTGCTATAAATTTGGCCTTTAAAAAACAAATTACAAATGCTCTCATAAAAGCTAGAGAAGAGAAACTAAAACTTGAAACTTCTATTCCTAGGAAGTTAGAAGATGGTTGGGAGCCCATCATTAAGATGAGGGTCAATGATTTTGATTGTAATGCTTTATGTGATCTTGGTGCAAGTATTTCTGTTATGCCTAAGAAAATCTATGATATGCTTGACTTGCCACCATTGAAAAATTGTTATTTGGATGTTAATCTTGCTGATAATGCTATAAAGAAACCTTTGGGGAGGATTGATAATGTTCGTATTATGGTTAACAATAACCTTGTCCCCGTTAATTTTATTGTCTTGGATATTGAATGCAATGCATCTTGTCCTATTATATTGGGAAGACCTTTTCTTCGAACTGTTGGTGCTACCATTGATATGAAGGAAGGTAATATTAAATATCAATTTCCTCTCAAGAAAGGTATGGAACACTTCCCTAGAAAGAGAATGAAGTTACCTTATGATTCTATTATTAGAACAAATTATGATGTTGATGCTTCGTCTCTTGACAATACTTGATTCACACTTTCTGCGCCTAGCTGAAAGGCGTTAAAGAAAAGCGCTTATGGGAGACAACCCATTATTTTACTTCTGCACTTTTATTTTATATTTGAGTCTTGGAAGTTGTTACTACCGTAGCAACCTCTCCTTATCTTTATTTTATTGCATTGTTGTGCCAAGTAAAGTCTTTGATAGTAAAGTCAATACTAGATTTGGATTACTGCGCAGAAACAGATTTCTTACTGTCACGAAATTGAGTAGCCCCGTATGTAGGTAACTCAGAAAATTCTGCCAATTTACGTGCGTGATCCTCTGATACGTACGCAACTTTCATTAAATTTGAGATTTTTCATCTGAGCAAGTTAAGTGCCTGATGTCTACGCACGCTTCTATTCCTGTAGACAGTGTTGGGCCTCCAAGAGCAGAGGTTTGTAGAACAGCAGCAAGTTTCCCTTAAGTGAATCACCCAAGGTTTATCGAACTCAGGGAGGTAGAGGTCAGAGATATCCCTCTCAAGCAACCCTGCAATTAAGATACAAGAAGTCTCTTGTGTCCCCAACACCTAATACACTTGTCAGATGTATAGGTGCACTAGTTCGGCGAAGAGATAGTGAAATACAAGTGGTATGAATGAATATGAGCAGTAGTAACGGCGCCTGTAAAAGTGCTTGTCGGCGTGCGGTTGATGGTAGTAATATTGCAGGAAGTAAAGATGCGAGTAAAACGATAGAATAAGCGATGATTGCGGTATTTGGAAACAAGGCCTAGGGTTCATACTTTCACTAGTGGACACTCTCAACATTGATCACATAATAAATAAGTTCTCTTCCTTTGTGCTACATATACTCTTGTTTGATAATGAACACCATTCGTTGTGTAGGGCTACAAGAGCACCTCAATGCCGGAGTTAACAAGCTCCACAACATTCGGCATTCATATTTAAGTAACCTTTAGAGCATAATAGATCTTTGCAATTTAAACCGAGTACTAACATAGCATACACACCGTCACCTTTACACTATGAAGGGGGAATAAATCACATCAATACTATCATAGTAATAATTAACTCCATAACCTACAAGAGATTATGATCATAACCTATGCCAAGTACTACACGATGCACACACTCGTCACCATTACACCGTGAAGGAGGAATAGACTACTTTAATAACATCACAAGAGTAGCACATAGACTAATAGTGATACAAAGCTCATATGAATCTCAATCATGTAAGGCAGCTCATGAGATCATTGTATTGAAGTACATAGGAGAGAGATTAACCACATAGCTACCGGTACAGCCCTTAGCCTCGAGGGAGAACTACTCCTTCCTCATCATGGGAGACAGCGATGGCGATGGAGATGGCGGTGGTGTCGATGGAGATGACTCCGGGGGCAATTCCCCGTCCCGGCAGGGTGCCGGAACAGAGACTTCTGTCCCCCGAATTGGAGTTTCGCGATGGTGGCGGCGTTCCTAGAGTCTTTCTGGAGTTTCGTCAATCGGTATCGATGTTTTAGGTCAGGACGGCTTAAATAGGCGAAGAGTCGGAGTCGGAGGGGCCACGGGGCCTCCTCACACTAGGGGGGCGCCCCCCCTTGGGCCGCGCCGCCCACACGTGTGGGCCCCCCAGGGCTCCCCTCTGGTCCCCCTCTGACTTTCTGGAAGGTTCCGGGAAAAATAAGATGTTGGGTCTTCGTTTCGTCGAATTCCGAGAATATTGCCCGAATAGCCTTTCTGGAACCAAAAACAACAGAAAACGAAGCAATCGGCCCTTCGGCATCTCGTCAATAGGTTAGTTCCGGAAAACACATCAAAACGATATAAAGTGTGAACAAAACATGTAGGTATTGTCATAAAACAAGCATGGAACATCAGAAATTATAGATACGTTGGAGACGTATCAAGCATCCCCAAGCTTAGTTCCTACTCGTCCTCGAGTAGGTAAACGATAAAAGAATAATTTATGTAGTGACATGCTACTTACATAATCTTGATCATACTATTGTAAAGCATATGAGATGAATGGAGTGATTCAAAGCAATGGTAAAGACAATGATTAAACAACTGAATCATATAGCAAAGACTTTTCATGAATAGTACTTTCAAGACAAGCATCAATAAGTCTTGCATAAGAGTTAACTCATAAAGCAATAGATTCAAAGTAGAAGGTATTGAAGCAACACAAAGGATGATTAAGTTTCAGCAATTGCTTTCAACTTGTAACATGTATATCTCATGGATAGTTGTCAACATAAAGCAATATAAAAAGTGCAATAGGTAAACATGTAAGAATCAATGCACACAGTTGACACAAGTGTTTGCTTCTAAGATAGAAAGAAGTAGGTAAACTGACTCAACATAAAGTAAAAGAAAGGCCCTTCGCAGAGGAAAGTAGGGATTAAATCATGTGCTATAGCTTTTTAAGTTTTGAAATCATATAGAGAGCATAAAAGTAAAGTTTTGAGAGGTGTTTGTTGTTGTCAACGAATGGTAGCGGGTACTCTAACTACCTTATCAACCGGACTTTCAAGAGCGGCTCCCATGAAGGACGTTATCTCTACCAAGCAAGGTAGATCATCCCTCTTCTCTTTTGTTTACACATGTATTTTAGTTTCATTATTGATGACACTCCTCCCAACCTTTTGCTTACACAAGCCATGGCTAACCGAATCCTCGGGTGCCTTCCAACATTCACATACCATGGAGGAGTGTCTTATTTGCAAAAATTAAGTTGCTTACTGATAGATCAGGGCAAAGCATGTGAAGAGAATTATTAATGCAAGTTAATTAATTGGGGCTGGGAACCCCATTCCAGCTCTTTTTGCAAATTATTGGATAAGCGGATGAAGCCACTAGTCCATTGTGAAAGTCTGTCAGAAGTAAATGACAAGATCGAAAGATAAAACACCACATACTTCCTCATGAGCTATAAAACATTGACACAAATAAGAGATAATAGATTTTGAATTGTTTAAAGGTAGCACATGAAGTATTTGCTTGGAATGGCAGAGAAATACCATGTAGTAGGTAGGTATGGTGGACACAAATGACATAGTTTTTGGCTCAAGGATTTGGATGCACGAGAAGAATTCCTCTCAATACAAGGCTAGGCTAGCAAGGTTGTTTGAAGCAAACTCAAGTATAAACGGTGCAGAAAGACTCACATATGAACATATTGTAAGCATTATAAGACTTTACATCGTCTTCCTTGTTGTTCAAACACCTTAACCAGAAAATATCTAGACTCTAGAGACCAATCATGCAAACCAAATTTTAACAAGCTCTATGTAGTTCTTCATTAATAGGTGCAAAGTACATGATGCAAGAGCTTAAACATGATCTATATGAGCACAACAATTGCCAAGTATCAAATTATTCAAGACATTATACCAATTACCACATGAAGCATTTTCTGTTTCCAACCATATAACAATGAACGAAGCAGTTTCAACCTTCGCCATGAACATTAAGAGTAAAGCTAAGAACACATGTGTTCATATGAAAAAGCGGAGCGTGTCTCTCTCCCACACAAGCATGAATTTATTCAAACAAAACAAAAACAAACAAACGCTCCAAGTAAAGTACATAAGATGTGACCGAATAAAAATATAGTTTCAAGAGAAGAAACCTGATAAATTGTTGATGAAGAAGGGGATGCCTTGAGCATCCCCAAGCTTAGACTCTTCACTCTTCTTGATCATAGTATATCATCCTCCTCTCTTGACCCTTGAAAACTTCCTCCACACCAAACTCAAAACAAACTCATTAGAGGGTTAGTGCATAATCAAAATTTCACATGTTCAGAGGTGACACAATCATTCTTACCACTTCTGGACATTACCCAAAGCTACTGGAAGTCAATGGAACAAAGAAATCCATCCAATACAGCAAAAGAGGCAATGCGAAATAAAAGGCAGAATCAGTCAAAACAGAACAGTCCGTAAAGACGAATTTTTTAGAGGCACTGGACTTGCTCAGATGAAAATGCTCAAATTGAATGAAAGTTGCGTACATATCTGAGGATTACGCACGTAAATTGGCAGCTTTTTCTGAGTTACCTACAGAGAACCCTACCCAAATTCGTGACAGACAGAAATCTGTTTCTGCGCAATAATCCAAATCTAGTATGAACCTTGCTATCAAAGACTTTACTTGGCACAACAATGCAATAAAATAAGATAAGGAGAGGTTGCTACAGTAGTAACAACTTCCAAGACTAAAATATAAAACAAAAGTACTGTAGCAAAATAAAAACATGGGTTATCTCCCAAGAAGTGCTTTCTTTATAGCCATTAAGATGGGCTCAGCAGTTTTAATGATGCACTCCCAAGAAATAAGAGTTGAAGAAAAAGAGAGCATCAAGAAGCAAATTCAAAACAAATTTAAGCCTAACCCACTTCCTATGAAAAGGAATCTTGTACACAAATAAATTCATGAAGACCAAAGTGACAAGCATAGGAAGATAAAACACAAGTAGCTTCAAGATTCTCAACACAAAGAAGGGAAACTTAATATTATTAAGATGCATATAACCATGTTTCCCTCTCTCATAATAACTTTCAGTGGCATCATGAACAAACTCAACAATATAAGTATCACATAAAGCATTCTTATCATGAGTCTCATGCATAAAATTATTACTACTCCCAACATAAGCATAATCAATTTTATTAGTTGTAGTGGGAGCAAATTCAACAAAGTAGCTATCATTATTATTCTCATCATCAAATATAGGAGGTATAGTATCATCATAATAAACGTTATCCTCCATAGTAGGCGGCACCGGAAGACCACTATCATTATAATCATCATATATGGGAGGCATATCATAATCAACATAAACTTTCTCCTCAATACCCGGAGGGATAAAGAGATCATTTTCATCAAAACCGACCTCCCCAAGCTTAGAATTTTCTATATCATTATCAACAATGGTGTTCAAAGCGTTCATACTAATATTACTAATAGCATGCAAATAAGGTTCCATAGGTTTTTTAATTTTCGCATTAAACCATTCATGTCTTGACTCAGGAAATAGTTTAAAAAGCTCATAGATGTTTTCCATTATGCCTTACTAGTGTTTAACAAGAAACAAAAAGATGCAATTGCAGGATCTAAAGGAAATAGCTTCGAGCACTTACAACGGCAACAGAAAAGTACTTAGTTACCTGGGACCGGAGTGTGAGTGCCTTTTACCTTTCCTCCCCGGCAACGGCGCCAGAAAATAGCTTGATGTCTACGCACGCTTCTATTCCTGTAGACAGTGTTGGGCCTCCAAGAGCAGAGGTTTGTAGAACAACAGACAAGTTTCCCTTAAGTGAATCACCCAAGGTTTATCGAACTCGGGGAGGTAGAGGTCGAGAGATATCCCTCTCAAGCAACCCCGCAATTAAGATACAAGAAGTCTCTTGTGTCCCCAACACACCTAATACACTTGTCGGATGTATAGGTGCACTAGTTCGGCGAAGAGATAGTGAAATACAAGTGGTATGAATGAATATGAGCAGTAGTAACAGCGCCGGAAAAGTGCTTGCGGGCGTGCAGTTGATGGTAGTAATATTGCAGGAAGTAAAGATGCAGTAAAACAGTAAATAAGCGATGATTGCAGTATTTGGAAACAAGGCCTAGGGTTCATACTTTCACTAGTGGACACTCTCAACATTGATCACATAACAAATAAGTTCTCTTCCTTTGTGCTACATATACTCTTGTTTGATAATGAACAACATTCGTTGTGTAGGGCTACAAGAGCACCTCAATGCCGGAGTTAACAAGCTCCACAACATTCGGCATTCATATTTAAGTAACCTTTAGAGCATAATAGATCTTTGCAATTTAAACCGAGTACTAACATAGCATACACACTGTCACCTTTACACTATGAAGGGGGAATAAATCACATCAATACTATCATAGTAATAATTAACTCCATAACCTACAAGAGATTATGATCATAACCTACGCCAAGTACTACACGATGCACACACTTGTCACCATTACACCGTGAAGGAGGAATAGACTACTTTAATAACATCACAAGAGTAGCACATAGACTAATAGTGATACAAAGCTCATATGAATCTCAATCATGTAAGGCAGCTCATGAGATCATTGTATTGAAGTACATAGGAGAGAGATTAACCACATAGCTACCGGTACAGCCCTTAGCCTCGAGGGAGAACTACTCCTTCCTCATCATGGGAGACATCGATGGCGATGGAGATGGCGGTGGTGTCGATGGAGATGACTCCGGGGGCAATTCCCCGTCCCGGCAGGGTGCCGGAACAGAGACTTCTGTCCCCCGAATTGGAGTTTCACGATGGTGGCGGCGTCCCTGGAGTCTTTCTGGAGTTTCATCAATCGATATCGATGTTTTAGGTCAGGACGACTTAAATAGGCGAAGAGTTAGAGTCGGAGGGGCCACGGGGCCTCCTCACACTAGGGGGGCGCGCCGCCCCTTGGGCCGCGCCGCCCACACGTGTGGGGCCCCCAGGGCTCCCCTCTGGTCCCCCTTTGAATTTCTGGAAGGTTCCGGGAAAAATAGGATGTTGGGTCTTCGTTTCGTCGAATTCCGAGAATATTGCCCGAACAGCCTTTCTGGAACCAAAAACAACAGAAAACAGCAACTGGCCCTTCGGCATCTCGTCAATAGGTTAGTTCCGGAAAACACATCAAAACGATATAAAGTGTGAACAAAACATGTAGGTATTGTCATAAAACAAGCATGGAACATCGAAATTATAGATACGTTGGAGACGTATCGGTGCCCCGAAAAATTCGTCTTTATGGACTGTTCTCGTTTTGACAGATTCTCGCCTTTTATTTCGCATTGCCTGTTTTGCTATGTTTGATGGATTTCTTTGCTCCATTAACTTTCGGTAGCATTGTGCAATGTCCGAAGTGTTAAGAATTATTATGTCACCTCTGAATATATGAATTTTCAATTATGCACTAACCCTCTAATGAGTTTGTTTTGAGTTTGGTGTGGAGGAAGTTTTTAAGGGTCAAGAGAGGAGGATGATACAATATGATCAAGAAGAGTGAAAAGTCTAAGCTTGGGGATGCCCCCGTGGTTCATCCCTGCATATTTTAAGAAGACTCAAGCATCTAAGCTTGGGGATGCCCAAGGCATCCCTTCTTCATCGACAACTTATCAGGTCACCTCTAGTGAAACTATATTTTTATTCTGTCACATCTTATGTGCTTTACTTGGAGCGTCTGTTTATTTTTATTTTTGTTTTTGTTTGAATAAAATCGGATCCTAGCATTCTTTGTTTGGGAGGGAGACACGCTCCACTGTTTCGTATGAACACATATGTTCTTAGCTTTATTCTTAATGTTCATTGCGAAGGTTGAACTACTTCGTTCCTTGATATATGGTTGGAAACAGAAAATGCTGCATGTGGTAATTGGTATAATGTCTTGAATAATTTGATACTTGGCAATTGTTGTGCTCATATAGATCATATTTAAGCTCTTGCATCATGTACTTTGCACCTATTAATGAAGAACTACATAGAGCTTGTTAAAATTTGGTTTGCATGATTGGTCTCTAGAGTCTAGATATTTTCTGATTAAGGTGTTTGAACAACAAGGAGACGATGTAAAGTCTTATAATGCTTACAATATGTTCATATCTGAGTCTTGCTGCACCGTTTTATACTTGAGTTTGCTTCAAACAATCTTGCTAGCCTAGCCTTGTATTGAGAGGAATTCTTCTTGTGCATCCAAATCCTTGAGCCAAAAACTATGCCATTTGTGTCCACCATACTGATGACCCACAAGTATAGGGGATCGCGATAGTCTTCGAGGGAAGTAAAACCCAAATTTATTGATTCGACACAAGGGGAGGTAAAGAATACTTATAAGCCTTAACAACTGAGTTGTCAATTCAGCTGCACCTGGAAAAGCACTAGCAACGGGGGTGATGTGAAAGTAGCAGATGATATGAGAGCAGTAGTAACAAGTAATACAACGAGCAAGTAATAGCAATATGAGAGCAATGGCACCGAGAAAATAGTTGATACTACTTCCAATGACATATAGAACAAGTATATGATGATGAGAGATGGACCGGGGTTCCCAACGATCTACACTAGTGGCAACTCTCCAATAAGTGACAGGTGTTGGGTGAACAAATTACGCTTGGGCAATTGATAGGAATCAAAGCATTAAGATAGAACATCGAGCTTATTAATTATGTAGGCATGTTTTCCGTATATAGTCGTACGTGCTCGCAATGAGAAACTTGCACAACATCTTTTGTCCTACCAGCCGGTGGCAGCCGGGCCTCAAGGGAAACTACTGGATATTAAGGTACTCCTTTTAATAGAGTACCGAAGCAAAGCATTAACACTCCATGAAAACATGTGATCCTCACATCACTACCATCCCCTCCGGTTGTCCCGATTTCTGTCACTTCGGGGCCTTTGGTTCCGGACAGTGACATGTGCATACAACTTGTAGATACAATCTAAGCAATAAGTATAGAGCTCAAATCTAAGATCATGCCACTCGGGCCCTAGTGACAAGCATTAAGCATAACAAGATTGCAGCAACAATAACTTCACAAACTTTATAGATAGACTAATCATAATGTATCATCCATCGGATCCCAACAAACACAACACCGATTACATCAGATGAATCTCAATCATGTAAGGCAGCTCATGAGACCATTGTATTGAAGTACATGGGGGAGAGTATACCGACATAGCTACTGCTAGAACCCGTAGTCCATGGGGGAACTACTCACGGAGCATGATGGAGGCGATGGCGTCGATGGACATGGCTTCCGGGGGCACTTCCCCGTCCCGGCAGGGTGCCGGAACAGAGAGTTCTGTCCCCCGAATTGGAGTTTCGCGATGGCGGCGGCGCCCCTGGAGTCTTTCTGGAGTTTCCTCAATTGGTACTGTGTTTTTAGGTCGAAAGGGGTTATATAGGCGAAGAGGCGGCGCAGGAGGGTCGACAGGGTGGCATCACCCTAGGCCGGCGCGGCCAGGGTCTGGCCCGCGCGGCCCTATGGTGCGGGGCCCCCTGGCTCTCCTCCGACTCTTCTTCGGTGTTCTGGAGCCTTCCGGGAAAAATAGGAGGTTTGGCGTTGATTTCGTCCAATTCCGAGAATATTGCCCAAAGAGCCTTTCTGGAACCAAAAACAGTGAAAAACAGAACCGGCACCTGTGGCATCTTGTTAATAGGTTAGTTCCGGAAAACGCATAAAAACATTATAAAGTGCAAGCAAAACATGTAAGTATTGTCATAAAACAAGCATGGAACGACATAAATTATGGATACGTCGGGGACGTATCAGCATCCCCAAGCTTAGTTCCTGCTCGTCCCGAGCAGGTAAACGATAAAAAGAATAATTTCTGTAGTGACATGCTACTTACATAACCTTGATCATACTATTACAAAGCATATGAAATGAATGAAGTGACTCAAGGCAATGATCTATAGTTGCTAACAAATAGATAACATATAGCAAAACTTTTCGTGAATAGTACTTTCAAGACAAGCATCAAAAGATTGCACAAGAGTCAACTCATAAAGCAATAGATTCAAAGTAAAGGCATCGAAGCAACACAAAGGAAGATATAAGTTTCAGCAGTTGCTTTCAACTTTCAACATGCATATCTCATGGATAATTGTCAACATAAAGTAATATGATGAATGCAAACATGCAAGTATGTAAGAATCAATGCACAGTTGACACAAGTGTTTGCTTCTAAGATGGAAGGAAGTAGGTAAACTGACTCAACATAAAAAGTAGAAGAAAGGCCCTTCGCGGAGGGAAGCATTGATTGCTATATTTGTGCTAGAGCTTTGGTTTTGAAAACATAAAGAGAGCACAAAAGTAAAGTTTTGAGAGGTGTTTGTTGTTGTCAACGAATGGTAGTGGGCACTCTAACCCCCTTGCCAGACAAACCTTCAAAGAGCGGCTCCCATTTTATTTTTATTTTTGGGTGGCACTCCTTCCAACCTTTCTTTCACAACCCATGGCTAACCGAATCCTCGGGTGCCTGCCAACAATCTCATACCATGAAGGAGTGCCTTTTTATTTTAGTTTTATTATGATGACACTCCTCCCAACCTTTGCTTACACAAGCCATGGCTAACCGAATCCTTCGGGTGCCGTCCAACAATCACATACCATGGAGGAGTGTCTATTTAGGTTAATTAATTTGGGACTGGGAATCCCATTGCCAGCTCTTTTTGCAAAATTATTGGATAAGCGGATGAAGCCACTAGTCCATTGGTGAAAGTTGCCCAACAAGATTGAAAGATAAACACCACATACTTCCTCATGAGTTACAAAACATTAACACAAATTGAGAAGCATTTTGAATTGTTTAAAGGTAGCACTCAAGTAATTTACTTTGGAATGGCAGGAAATACCACATAGTAGGTAGGTATGGTGGACACAAATGGCATAGTGGTTGGCTCAAGGATTTTGGATGCATGAGAAGTATTCCCTCTCAGTACAAGGCTTAGGCTAGCAAGGTTGTTTGAAGCAAACACAAGTATGAACCGGTACAACAAAACTTACATAAGAACATATCGCAAGCATTATAATACTCTACACTGTCTTCCTTGTTGCTCAAACACTTTTACCAGAAAATATCTAGACCTTAAGAGAGATCAATTACGCAAACCAATTTCAACAAGCTCTACGGTAGTTCTCCACTAATAGATTTAAACTACATGAAAAAAAACTTAATCTACTTGAGAGCTCAAAACAATTGCCAAGTGTCAAATTATCCACAACATATGAGGCATTTTCTGTTTCCAACCAAACAATAAGTATTGTAGCTTCCAACTTTTATCATTGAACATTAAAAGTAAAACGAAGAACAAGTGTTCATATGAAAAAGCGGAGCGTGTCTCTCTCCCAAACAAGGATTGCTAGGATCCGATCTTATTCAAACAAACAAAACGAAAATAAACACACAGACGCTCCAAGTAAAGCACATATGATGTGACCGAATAAAAATATAGTTTCAGGGGAGGAAACTCGATAAGTTGATGAAGAAGGGGATGCCTTGGGAATCCCCAAGCTTAGACGCTTGAGTCTTCTTGAAATATGCAGGGATGAACCACAGGGGCATCCCCAAGCTTTGACTTTTCACTCTTCTTGATCATATATCATCCTCCTCTCTTGACCCTTGAAAACTTCCTTCACACCAAACTTCTCATAAACTTCATTAGAGGGGTTAGTACTCAAAAAATTTGAATCCACCTTGGTCCTGTAGTGGCACATTGCAAGAACTCAATAAAACATTAGCTACAGCCCTCTATGTCTAGAAAGCCTTGCTTAAAGTCCACAAGAGACAATGCAAAAAACAGAGACAGAATCTGCCAAAACAGAACAGCCAAGTAAAGACGAATTTTAAATAAATACTTCCGTTGCTCAAATCAGAAAACTCAAAACTAATGAAAGTTGCGTACATATCTGAGGAACACGCACGTAAATTGGCATAATTTTCTGAGTTTCCTACAGAGAATTAGACCCAGATTCGTGACAGATAGAAATCTGTTTCTGCGCAGAAATCCAAATCTAGTATCAACCTTCGATTAGAGGCTTCACTTGGCACAACAAAACACAAAACTAAGATAAGGAGAAGTTGCTACAGTAGTAAACAACTTCCAAGACACAAATATAAAATAAAGTACTGTAGCAAATAACACATGGGTTATCTCCCAAGAAGTTGCTTTCTTTATAGCCATTAAGATGGGCTCAGCAGTTTTAATGATGCACTCACAAGAAATAGTATTTGAAGCAAAAGAGAGCATCAAGAGGCAAATCCAAAACACATTTAAGTCTAACATGCTTCCTATGCAAAGGAATCTTGTACACAAATAAATTCATGAAGAACAAAGTGACAAGCATAAGAAGATAGAACAAGTGTAACTTCAACAATTTCAGCATATAGAGAGGTGTATTAGTACCATGAAAATTTCTACTAACATATTTTCCTCTCTCATAATAATTTTCAGTAGCTTCATGAACAAACTCAACAATATAACTATCACATGCATGCTTCTCATGATTTCCAAACACATAATTTTTATCAAGTTCAAGAATAGTGGAATAAAAACTTTCAAACTTACTTTTATTAATAATATAACAAGGTAGTTGATCAATCTCAAGAGATATGGGACTCATAGAATAAGTCAAGGACTCTCCAATCCCATTTTCATTAGTAGTACAATTAATAGTATCAAGTAACATAGGACCATCATCTAGAGCTTTATCATAAACATTTGCTAAGCAAAATTCTTTAGTACCATGCATTTCGACATCAGGCACAAACAAAGCATTATCATAAGATTTATCAAAGTAGCATGGATTATCATAAATAACAGTAGCATAATTATTCTCACAAGTTTTACTTATAGGAAATATTTCAAGAGAATCCACAGGAACATAACATTCAACCTCTTTCGGTAAGCATGGAGGACAATCAAATAGTGTAAGAGATAAAGAGTTACTCTCACTAGAAGGTTGGCATGGGTAGCTAATCGATTCTTCCCCCTTTTGTTCGTCGCTCTCCTCTTCTTTTTCATCCAATGAGCTTTCAGGTTCATCAATTTCCTCCTCTTTTTCATCCAATGAGCTATCAGGTTCATCAATTTCTTCTTCCACCGGTTCCTGCAAATTGTGAGTGCATTCTTGTGCATTAATGTGTCTCTCTTTATAATCAAGGATATAAGGATTCCTACTCGTAGCATTCTATGCAAGAATTAAGGATAGTAGAGACATAATCTTTAAGGTCCTTACAAATAGCACAAGTTTCATAATTCTCAACCATGAAGGATTCTATCTCGGAGGCTCCCATAAATAAGACAAATTGTTCTACCTCTTCGAACCCATAATGAATATAGCAATTCCGGTTATTGTTCTTAATAAAAAATTCCTCACTAAAGCCACATTGAAATTTAAGATGTTTAGTATCCTGTTGAGAGCAACAGTTTATATCATGGCATCTAAGCAAGATTCTAGCAATTGTATTTAATTTCTCTATCATAGCACTCATTATTTTACCAGTTCTTGATTCTCTATAATTATTATAACATTCTATAAGCTCCAAGTAGGTTGTAGGTTCTCCCATAACAAGCAGTTTTTAATTTTTTGGTTTTTCAAATTTTTATGGATTTTTGGGTATATGAGACAAATAAAACAAGACAAAAATAAACTAAGCAAAAGTAAACTACGCAAACTAATACTAGATAGAAATAAACTAAGCACAAATAAACTAGACAAAAGTAAACTAAGCAAGACAAAATAAAATAAAGCAGAGAGAGAGGTAGAGTGTACTCCCCAGGTGAACTTATGAGTA
Organism: Lolium rigidum; assembly: GCF_022539505.1. NCBI lineage: Eukaryota > Viridiplantae > Streptophyta > Magnoliopsida > Poales > Poaceae > Lolium > Lolium rigidum. Next base: position 12,832,746 of record NC_061509.1, on the reverse strand, counting down.
GAGCTATGCCTCCCCGGCAACGGCGCCGTAAAACGATCTTGATGACCCACAAGTATAGGGGATCGCGATAGTCTTCGAGGGAAGTAAAACCCAAATTTATTGATTCGACACAAGGGGAGGTAAAGAATACTTATAAGCCTTAACAACCGAGTTGTCAATTCAGCCGCACCTGGAAAAGCACTAGCAACAGGGGTGATGTGAAAGTAGCAGTGATATGAGAGCAGTAGTAACAGTAACACAGCAGCAGTAATAGCAATATGAGAGCAATGGCACCAGAAAATAGTTGATACTACTTCCAATGACATATAGAACAAGTATATGATGATGAGAGATGGACCGGGGTTCCCAGCGATCTACACTAGTGGCAACTCTCCAATAAGTGACAGGTGTTGGGTGAACAAATTACAGTTGGGCAATTGATAGGAATCAAAGCATTAAGATAGAACATCAGGCTTATTAATTATGTAGGCATGTTTTCCGTATATAGTCGTACGTGCTCGCAATGAGAAACTTGCACAACATCTTTTGTCCTACCAGATCGGTGGCAGCCGGGCCTCAAGGGAAACTACTCGGATATTAAGGTACTCCTTTTAATAGAGTACCGGAGCAAAGCATTAACACTCCATGAAAACATGTGATCCTCACATCACTACCATCCCCTCCGGTTGTCCCAATTTCGTCACTTCGGGGCCTTTGGTTCCGGACGGTGACATGTGCATACAACTTGTAGATACAATCTAAGCAATAAGTATAGAGCTCAAATCTAAGATCATGCCACTCGGGCCCTAGTGACAAGCATTAAGCATAACAAGATTGCAGCAACAATAACTTCACAAACTTTATAGATAGACTAATCATAATGTATCATCCATCGGATCCCAACAAACACAACACCGATTACATCGGATGAATCTCAATCATGTAAGGCAGCTCATGAGACCATTGTATTGAAGTACATGGGGGAGAGTATACCGACATAGCTACTCGCTAGAACCCGTAGTCCATGGGGGAACTACTCACGGAGCATGATGGAGGCGATGGCGTCGATGGAGATGGCTTCCAGGGGCACTTCCCCGTCCCGGCAGGGTGCCGGAACAGAGAGTTCTGTCCCCCGAATTGGAGTTTCGCGATGGCGGCGGCGCCCCTGGAGTCTTTCTGGAGTTTCGTCAATTGGTACTGTGTTTTTAGGTCGAAAGGGGTTATATAGGCGAAGAGGCGGCGCAGGAGGGTCGACAGGGTGGCCTCACCCTAGGCCGGCGCGGCCAGGGTCTGGCCCGCGCGGCCCTATGGTGTGGGGCCCCCTGGCTCTCCTCCAACTCTTCTTCGGTGTTCTGGAGCCTTCCGGGAAAAATAGGAGGTTTGGCGTTGATTTCGTCCAATTCCGAGAATATTGCCCGAAGAGCCTTTCTGGAACCAAAAACAGCAGAAAACAGGAACTGGCACTGTGGCATCTTGTTAATAGGTTAGTTCCGGAAAACGCATAAAAACATTATAAAGTGCAAGCAAAACATGTAAGTATTGTCATAAAACAAGCATGGAACGACAGAAATTATGGATACGTCGGGAACGTATCACATACCTACCTACCACATGGTATTTCTCTGGCATTCCAAAGTACATTACTTGAGTGCTACCTTTAAAATTCTATTCTTTGTCTTTGCAATATATAGCTCATGGGAAAATAGCCTTAAAAACTATTGTGGTGAAGAATATGTACTTATGTATCTTATTTCTTAATAAGTTGCTTGTTGAGCGGTAACCATGTTTCGGGGACGCCATCAACTTTTACCTTTGTTGAATATCATGTGAGTTGCTATGCATGTTCGTCTTGTCCGAAGTAAGGGCGATTTTCATGATCAAATGGTTTGAGTATGCATATTGTTAGAGAAGAACATTGGGCCGCTAACTAAAGCCATGATCCATGGTGGAAGTTTCAGTTTGGACAATTAATCCTCAATCTCTTATGAGAATTTTATCTGTTGAATGCATATGCATTAAAGAGGAGTCCATTATCTGTTGTCTATGTTGTCCCGGTATGAATTCTAAGTTGAGAATAATCAAAAGCGAGAAATCCAATGCGAGCTTTCTCCTTAGACCTTTGTACAGGCGGCATAGAGGTACCCCTTTGTGACACTTGGTTGAAACATATGCTATGCAATGATAATCCATGTTAATCCAAGCTAATTAGGACAAGGTGCGAGCACTATTGGTATACTATGCATGAGGCTTGCAACTTATAGGATATCTTATACATAACACATATGATTTATTACTACCGTTGAAAAAATTGTTTCTATGTTTTCCAAATGAAAAGCTCTAACACAAATATAGTAATCCATGCTTCCCTCTGCGAAGGGCCTATTTTCTACTTTATTGTTGAGTCAGTTTACCTATTCTTTCTATCTCAGAAGCAAACACTTGTGTAAACTATGTGCATTGATTCTTACATGTTTACCTATTGCACTTGTTATATTATTTTGTGTTGACAATTATCCATGAGATATATATGTTGAAGTTGAAAGCAACCGCTGAAACTTATATCTTCCTTTGTGTTGTTTCAAAGCTTTCTACTAAGAATTTATTGCTTTATGAGTAACTCTTATGCAAGTCCTATTGATGCTTGTCTTGAAAGTATTATTCATGAAAAGTCTTTGCTATATGATTCATTTGTTTACTCATTGTCTTCACCATTGCTTCGAATCGCTGCATTCATCTCATATGCTTTACAATAGTATTGATCAAGATTATGATAGCATGTCACTTCAGAAATTATCTTTGTTATCGTTTACCTACTCGAGGGCGAGTAGGAACTAAGCTTGGGGATGCTTGATACGTCTCAAACGTATCTACAATTTCTTATGTTCCATGCTACTTTTATGATGATACTCACATGTTTTATACACATTATATGTCATTATTATGCATTTTCCGGCACTAACCTATTGACGAGATGCCGAAGAGCCAGTTGCTGTTTTCTGCTGTTTTTGGTTTCAGAAATCCTACAAAGGAAATATTCTCGGAATTGGACGAAATCAACGCCCAGGGTCTTATTTTTCCACCAAGCTTCCAGAAGCCCGAAAGGATTATGAAGTGGTGCGACGAGGCGCCGCCACGCCAGGGCCGCGCGGCCAGGCTAGGGCCCGCGCCGCCCTGTTGTGTGGGGCCCTTGTGTCGCCCCTAAACCTACCCTTCCGCCTACTTAAAGCTTTCGTCGCGAAACCCCCAGTACCGAGAGCCACGATACGGAAAACCTTCCAGAGACGCCGCCGCCGCCAATCCCATCTCGGGGATTCAGGAGATCGCCTCCGGCACCCTGCCGGAGAGGGGAATCATCTCCCGGAGGTCTCTTCATCACCATGATCGCCTCCGGATCGATGTGTGAGTAGTTCACCCCTGGACTATGGGTCCATAGCAGTAGCTAGATGGTTGTCTTCTCCTCATTGTGCTATCATGTTAGATCTTGTGAGCTGCCTATCATGATCAAGATCATCTATTTGTAATGCTACATGTTGTGTTTGTTGGGATCCGATGAATATTGAATACTATGTCAAGTTGATTATCAATCTATCATATATGTTGTTTATGTTCTTGCATGCTCTCCGTTGCTAGTAGAGGCTCGGCCAAGTTGATACTTGTAACTCCAAGAGGGAGTATTTATGCTCGATAGTGGGTTCATGCCTCCATTGAATCCGGGACGAGTGACGTAAAGTTCTAAGGTTGTGGATGTGTTGTTGCCACTAGGGATAAAACATCAATGCTTTGTCTAAGGATATTTGTGTTGATTACATTACGCACCATACTTAATGCAATTGTCTGTTGTTTGCAACTTAATACTGGAAGGGGTTCGGATGATAACCTGAAGGTGGACTTTTTAGGCATAGATGCATGCTGGATAGCGGTCTATGTACTTTGTCGTAATGCCCTAATTAAATCTCATAGTACTCATCATGATATATGTATGTGCATTGTTATGCCTTCTTTATTTGTCAATTGCCCAACTGTAATTCGTTCACCCAATATGCTATTTATCTTATGGGAGAGACACCACTAGTGAACTTTGGACCCCGGTCCATTCTTTACTTCTGAAATACAATCTACTGCAATACTTTTTCTTTACTGTTCTTCGCAAACAAACATCATCTTCCACACTATACGGTTAATCCTTTGTTTTCAGCAAGCCGGTGAGATTGACAACCTCACTGTTACGTTTGGGCAAAGTACTTTGATTGTGTTGTGCAGGTTCCACGTTGGCGCCGGAATCCCTGGTGTTACGCCGCACTACACTCCTTCACCAACAACCTTCACGTTCAGGGTGGGCATTCGGTTTTAACCGAAATTTCGGTTCGGTTTTTGCGGTTTTTGAACAAATTCGGTTTTCAAAAATGGTAACCGAAATTGGCATGAAAATTTAGGAAACCGAATATTCGGTTAACCGACAAATTCGGTTCGGTTTTCGGTTAAAACCGAATGAACCTACTCACTTAAACAAATAGTAGGCATCACCGAAGAAAGCAAATAGTGATTGACATATCAAGACAAAAAGCATTAACTGCGCAAGAAATCGACAAATGAGCACCAATCGTGGAGGGATGCTATTTGGTAGGCCGCGGCACACGTGGTACAGGTGCATCACTCGTGAGCAATTAAAAGGGGTAGCTAAGACTTCGAGTGACGTGTTCTATTATGCAGGCTTCATGCTATATTCAGAAAAAGCTAGTACATCAAAGACCAAAGTTATACATTGAATGAACAATTTTTGGAACATTAAACGTAATTGGGCTTCTATGGAATGATCGGTTTATGCACAAATTGATGGTATTTTACTCAATTCGGTCTATTCGGTCTTGTTCGGTTCGTGGGGCTAAAAACCGAATTCTACCAAATTTAATTCGGTTAGTATAAATGGAAACCGAAAAAATAGCGGTTAATGGAAAAAACCGAAATTTCGGTTAGTTCGGTTTCGACTTCGGTTCGGTTTTCGGTTTCACGGTTTTTATGCCCACCCTGACTTCACGTGTTCCTTGACTCCTACTGGTTCGATAACCTTGGTTTCTTACTGAGAAAAAACTTGCTACTGTACGCATCACACCTTCCTCTTGAGGTTCCCAACGGACGTGCGTTAACTGCACGCATCAGGCGACCATACCGGTCGCAGCGGGCATGCGCTGGAAGAGGAAGAATAAGCTACAGAACATGAGGAAGATGGCTCTTGGTCGCCGGGTTGGTAGGCAGCAAGCGCAGGCGACGACTGGGGCTGCTAGAGGATCTGGAACTCTCTACGTTTCACAGATCCTTCACTACCTGCGTGAAGACGAGAGCCTATATGCAAAAAGCTGCGCGGCGATGCAACCTAGACCGCGTCAGCATTCCTAAAGAAAAAGAGCAAGGTTCTCGGAATGCATCTGAGTCTAGAGGATTCAAGCATGGAGGAAGAGAACAAGAGCTTCATCATCCGTTTTAGAGGTGATGAAGAAAAGAAGATCAACAGGGCATAAGATACCAGCAAGGACGTTGACGTTTGATTATATGGCGTACCATATCTCTTGTGCCGCCGCCCTATATATTCTCTCGTCACTGTGCAACCCCACCACCTCCCCACAATGCCTCGCCGCCTGGTATGAATTGGGTGAAATCACCCACATCATGCCGCTGCCTCCACCGCCACCTCTACCCCGACCCAGTGCACTCTTAAGATTGTGCAGTATGAAGTGAAGTTTAGTTACGTTTGTAATAAATTAATTTTTTGTAAAGACCAAGCAGTTAATAGTTGCAATACATACATACGTCCTTGTACATATTGAATGAAAAAATTAGAGCAACAGATACGCTCCCACATGCATACATGTCTTGAATGGCGTTTCCTTTTTCACCACATGTCTGAATAGATGTTGTTCTTCAAGTTCTAGAGCATGTGAATCGCCTTGTAACTCTCCCGGATTAATAAAGTTTATTTCACCGGCAAAACAAAATTTATTGAGTGTAGTGTTAATCCTGGCAAACGATTTACAGATTGTAGTTTGAGTCCGACTCCAAGAAAGGCATAAATCCGTTGTCTCACAACAGCTAGCCAACCACCAAAATTATGGAAACACCATCTCAAGACTCACAATCTACGCGTCCACGCAGCTAGAAGTAGAGCATGCATGTACGTACCCGGTCTATGTCGATATGTGTGTCAGTGTCCGGATATGATTAGTTTCCATCTTCTAGTCGGATAGATTAGACCATATATAGCAGTATAATCTCCAGGTCGTGATCACAAAAGTTGAAGGAAGAAACCGATCGAGGCCAGTTACGATCCTCTCGTGATACATCGATTCGGAGAGCGTCCAGGGTTAGCTTCTCGTCCTTGGATCAGTTTGCAGCGGCTGAAGAACATCGGGGCGGTGCGGCAACAGCTGCAGCAGCCGATCCATGTCCATGGAGATGGACGACGTGTTCAAGTATAGCCGCTTCGATCCTACCCCCAAGGAGGCCGTCACCTACTACCTGCCGCGCCTCATCGCCGGCTCCTCGCTCAACGGCGCCGAGAAAGTCATCCACGAGTTCGACATCTACAGCTGCGAGCCCAAGGATCTCGCCTATCAGTACGACCCGGCGCCGCACGCCGTGCTTACGGGCGACCGCTTCTTCTTCACGACGTGCAAGCGCAAGAACGGGAGCAGCAACCGGAGCGCGCGCGTCGCCGGCGCCGGCACCTGGACGGGCAACAAGACCCAGAGCGTCTTGCTCGCGGGAGTCAAGGTCGGCGAGGTCAAGAGCCTTTCGTTCAAGAAGGACAAGGCGTGCACCGGCTGGGTCATGGAGGAGTACCGGTGCGTGCTGCCACAGGCCGTCGTCGACGACGGGGAGAAGGTGCTGTGCAAGATTCACTTGTCTTCGTCTTCAGGGTGCGCCGCCGCCCGCCAAGAATCCGCCGCGTACATGCTTCGTCAAGAACAAGAAGCAGCAGAGCTGCCCATGCTAGAACCAGATACCGTCAACGTGTCCGCGAGCCTGCAAGTCCAGAAGAGGCCAGCGCCGGTTGCTGCCGACGATGTGTCGTGCTCTAAGAAGTTGCGGATGGCCGACCACGTCCAGGAACTTGAGGAAGAGTACCAAGATTGCCCTGATTGGTGCGCGCCTGATCCGATTGAAGCTGAAGGGGACATGGACCGGTTCACTTGCACTGTGGAAGAACTTCTCGGGGAACCTAAGGAAGAGAATAAAGAACAAGCTGAGAACAACATCCAACAGTTTGTGCCACCTTTTCCCGAGCCTGCTGCCGACTTGGAAACGGAGGAGTTTGAGGAATTGGAAATGCTTTTGGCTGATGGTGATGACAAGGAAGAACTTCTCGGGGAAACTAAGGAACAGAACAACATCAAACAGTTTGCGCCACACTTTCCCGAGCCTGCTTCCGACTGGGAAACGGAGGAGTACGGGGAACACTTGCAAATGCTTTTGGCTGACCTCGGCGACGATGACGAAGAAGAGCGCGATGCCAAAGCGGTGGAAGAATTCATGATGGGGATCGACAATATGTGCAAATCCCGCAGCGGCCGATCTCCACTCTAGAACCAGTTTTTCTCGTTTGCCCATCATGTAAATTGAATCCGATGTTGTAGTTCTTACCACTATGTACAATATGTATACCATGATGCTGAGTGTTCATGCAAACTATAGCTACTGTTGTTGTGCTTACTGATCTATATATGTTTCTGAACCTTGTGCCCTAGAGTACTATTTTTCTTTTTGTTTTGCTCTGTTCCAGATATGTATACAATCTTATTTTCTATTTTGGGTTTGACTGTTCTGATCCCTAGTTAAGCATGCAAGATAATTCTGCACGAATTTTAGTTGTTCGATATGCCATTTGTGCATACATTAGTCAGTAGTATGATTGATGATAATACGTGATATTGGGCCATTACGCTGAAGAAAGTTCAGATCATTTTAGAATGGATTTTCGGGGAACTCCTAAACGGAATTGCTATTTCTTAGCTGTTTCATATTTAATATAGTGCTTTAATATAGTGCTTACTTAAGTTTAAACGACAGATTTACATCACGATCCGTGCGTCCTATGGATTATAAGTGGATATGCAAATGAGATATTTCTATCACAACTCAGGCTGCAAATGGAAATTTTCAGATGCACATCAAATTGCAACAAAGATTTTTTAGTCGCAAATCCGGTTGTAAATGAGATTTTTAAAGTTATAAACGAAAAAGTGGTAGCCCCGAGAGTATACAAAATATTATTATGATATTTTTTATATAGTATAAACTTATGGTGATGACATTACTCCCAAAACCATATTTCTAAGCCATCCTTAATTGTGAACAAATCATATGTGAAGAAGTACTTATTTTTTGTCATTAGGCCAACCCAAAAATACGAGTCCCCCGTTTTACAATAAATCCAAGATAATGCACGTGAGCCTGCCTATGAATTTTTCTTTTAGAAAGGTTTGCCACACTCCATCTTTGGTAAGAACATATTAGAGCCATTTACATAGGAGGGCCCTGTTCTTGATCTCAAAGTCACCAATCCCAAGTCCCAATTGATCTTTAGGGCCACACACTACGTTTCATTAGTTAGTCGATATTTCTTTTTCCGCTATCTTATTGCCAACAGAACTTTGATTGTAAATAATTCAATCATTGTACAAAATATATTAACACGATAAAAAAATGTTTATATCGTATAAAATTGTGGGGATGACATTACTTTAGCTAATTCTCAGTTGAACAAAAATTGGCCACACCATATGCATATTGTTCAAATCATGAGCATTTGGCCATTTTAGGTGATAGTAAAATAGTATGGATGAATGGACCAAGGCGGCCTTGTTTAGAAGCATGCACATCTACATTGTGATCATTCAACATCATTTTCACTTATCCCAGATCTAGGCCCAGATGTGTCTGGGGGTTACTCCCATCGAAAACGCTAATCGTGCATCCGATAGAACAATAACTCTACAATATGTAGTGGCAAACAAAAATAGAAGCAAAATAATGTAAAAGTTTCGAGGTCATGTTCAGTGGTAAACACTTAGAACATAATCTCGTCCTTTACTCCCATCGGGAGGGAAGATTCCGCACCCGATGAATATAACTCGACAACTTCGGCTACTGCAAGAGCCAAACAAGGCATCCGATAAAAATTCTCGGACCGCGTCGGTCGCGATAATATGTCTGGATGTCGTGCTTTTCAGCATGAAGCTAAGACCCCGGGATCCATCCTGTGCTGCCCTGATATCGCACAAGCTGCGATTTGCTAGAATATTTGCCATATGAACGATATGATGAAAAATCCAGACGGATGTGGGTAGATGCCATCAGCAAGATAATATGGCTTGTCATATTCATTTCCATTGATCTCGTACCTCACCCGGGGAGCTTTGCCTTGCATAAGCCTATTGGAAACTGGTGATCGGTGCAACACACTGATGTCATTGTTGGAACCGGCCATGCCAAAGAATGAATGCCAAATCCATAAATCTTAAGATATCACTGCTTCAAAAATGATAGTGCGTCCCTCCGCATGGCCGATGAACTGACCCTGCCATCCAAATGAACAGTTCTTCCACTCCTAGTGCATGCAATCTATGCTGCCAATCATGCCTGGGAACCCTCTAGACTCGTTGATAGACAACAACCGCCTTGTATCCTCAACTTTTGGCTTCCTACAGTAATGTTATCCGAACGCGGCAATCATGGCTCGTCAAAACCAGTACAGGACTCAAGGCAGGTGCTCTCACCCATTCGAAGATACTAATCGAATATATCATCAACTCATTCCATATGATAGCATGCGAATAGCCACGGAACATTTTGGTACGAGGTGAAGCCTAGCGCACCTGTTGCATCGGGCCTGCATTGGAAGTAGGGGTCGTAGTCTTTGACGCCCTGTAGAATGACTATGAATAGGTCCCTTCATATCCTGTACCGGCGCCGGAACAATTATTCTGGGAACACCGGATTGGTGCGGTCGAAGTAGTCCGCGTGGAGCCGGAGGTTCCCTTCCACTCTGTTCCGCGGCAGGTTTTTTAAGCGGCCCTTCACAGAGCCCCGGTGCACCAGGATCTGGCTGGCATTGCACTCGTGGAGGATGGAGGCCGCAACAGTAGCCATGGTCTACGTCGACTGATCGGACTCTTTGTCGGAAGAGGAGTCAACAACCTCCGCCCTGAACTTGTCTAGCATCTTTCACATGTGTATCTGCGTGGGTACCAACTGCGGATCAATGGCCGCACACAATAGCGCCTAAAACACGAGTAAGAAACGTACTGGTGCAATTGACCGAACAGGTCTTGGGCGGCGAGGCTGGGCGGCGCAACCAGCAGAGTTTGGCCCCCAAACAGGCGACATGTGCGCGCCAGAACCTACCCCGACTGAGATACGAGGACCGAGCACACGGCGTGTACTGCGGCGATGCGGCGGGGCGGGTTGGGGTGCTGGCGTCGCACTAGGGTAGCAAAGAAGGGGATGCGGAAGCAAATCTGCGCGGTCGATTTTGCTCTCCTTGACGTGCGGGACCAGGTAAGAAAAGGAGGACGCTCGGCGTGACCGTGCATCGTCCGCGGAGACACAAACCTGCCGCGTTTGCGTCGCCGTGGACGGCCCGGTCACTTTACGTCGCCCCGCTGGAGCAGGATCTTGACGCATTTTCGGTCCGCGCGGACGCAAACGGTCGCTCAGCGTCCATTTGGATTGCTCCGTTGGAGATGCTCTTAGGCTAGAAGCTGACCCCGGAGTCAGAGACTGCGGGTGCAATGGTGGTATGTGACCAGCGGGTAGGAGATCAAGGCTGAGTGTACCAAGAAGAGCAAGAGTTGCAGACCATGCCGAAACTAGTACCTGTTCTGTTCTGTTGGCTGTTGCAGTGAATAATCTGAAAGTAAACGATGTTGTTGCTGTTATTGATGAACATGTGACAAAGGCGACCATGCCGGTCCAGCGGGCATGCGCTGGAAGAGGAAGAATAAGCTACAGAACATGAGGAAGATGGCTCTTGGTCGCCGGGTTGGTGGGCAGCAAGCCCAGGCGACGACTGGGGCTGCTAGAGGATCTGGAACTCTCTACGTTTCACAGATCTTTCACTACCTGCGTGAACACGAGAGCCTATATGCAAAAATCTGCGCGGCGATGCAACCTAGACCGCGTCAGCATTCCTAAAGAAAAAGAGCAAGGTTCTCCGAAAGCATCTGAGTCTAGAGGATTCAAGCATGGAGGAAGAGAGCAAGAGCTTCATCATCCGTTTTAGAGGTGATGAAGAAAAGAAGATCAACGGGGCATAAGATACCAGCAAGGACGTTGACGTTTGATTATATGGCGTACCCTCTCTTGTGCCGCCGCCCTATATATTCTCTAGTCGCTGCGCAACCCCACCACCTCCCCACAATCACTGGTGGAAAAAGGGGCTTTGGTCGCGGTTCGCAACTGCCATTAGTCGCGGTTGCGCAACCGCGACCAAAGTAGCGCGACTAAAGGCCCCCCCCTTTAGTCGCGGTTCCTTATGAACCGCGACTAAAGGCCCGTCCACGTGGGCCGCAGGCGAGCGCCAGGGCGGAGGACCTTTAGTCGCGGTTCTTCTGGCCAACCGCGACTAAAGGCCTCCGCGAGGTTTAGGGTTTAGCCCCCCCTCCCCCTAAATCTGGTTTCTTTTTAATTTGTATTGTTTTATTTCTTTTGGGTTTTGATTTTGAAGGAGTTTCACATATTCTACGGTACTACATACATGCATATGAATGTACAATTTCAAACAAATTTGAAATTAGAACCAAAAAGAATTCAAGAGGAATATACAATATATATTCAATATCGGATGACCATATACAATATATATTCAATATCGGATGACCATATACAATTTTGAACAAGTTTCCATCCATAATTTAGTGCATATAAAGTTCTACGTCATCGTAATGGTGTTCTCCTCTAGGATCGATGACTTCCTCGCCAACCATCCAGCTAGTTCCTCTTGAAGTGGTCGGAAGCGAGCTTCTGGACTAAGCGTCTTCCGGAGGTTATTCCTCAGGATGTTGTTCTCACACTTCTGGTCCCGCTCATTGCAGTATCTCCGGATCCTCTCACAAACATAGTATCCACATAGATTGGTCCCCGGTGGCTGAATATCCCCAGTCGTCCGCACTGCCATTTTAAAATGTAGCTCTTTTTTGAATTCACCGACCTTGGTATCTACGAACCGTCTCCAAACCCTACGAGGCAAAGAAAATTAAATGAACAAGAGAGTTATTAATTAGTTACTTGATATTAGGAAATGATGAACGAAATAGGCCGATCGATATAGAGCGCAAATGAATGAAAATAATTACTTTTGCATCATTTTTCTCATGTCGGCCCAAAGCGCCGGATCCATATTCAGAGAGTCGTGGACGAGAACTGAGGAGGTCTGAACTTGAATTACCATAAGAATCCAGTGGAACCTGCGGACACGATACATGCACAGTCATGCATAACTCATCGATTAGCCACATACCATGCATGGAGTAAACAAAAGAGAATGTGCTCAAGACAGAAACACTCACCCAAAATGGTAAGGAAATAGAATATCACTTTTGAGTTTCTCGTTTTCTAATAAACCGCCACAGAGTCATCCTCCACGTCGGCGGGGTGGTGTTCTAACACATATGAATTAACGATTTGTGGGTCAATGAACCCAACATCATGGATGTTCCTTATTCGCATTTCCCGCTTCTTCATTCCGCATAATAGCGTACACAACAAGATAGTTAGGACAATATATATATATATATATATATATATATATATATATATATATATATATATATATATATATATATATAGTGCAGGCAATGAACGAGATGGGGTAGAAATTAATAAATCACTTACAGAACGTAGCAACTGATGATAGATTTGTCGAGGTCGCGCAGATTGAAAAGCTGGAACAATTCACTCAGATGAATTTGTACATAGTAATGTTTGAAGTGATGCTCATATCTAACTTCCGCATAAATATAGTCTTTGGCGTTTTTATGTTTTATGTAACCCTTGTACCAATTTAGCGAGACCTTTCATTTGTCGAGGTAGATCCTCTTCCTGCGCGAGGCTCGACGAGAGGGCCATTCTTCACATATGTAAATACTACGTCCTTCATTGGCGCCTCATCAAGGCCTAACAAGTGCACGAAGAGTGATACCTAAGTCGGCCGCTTGTTCTCCGGCACTCGTTACAGTCAATCCATGTGCTGCCGCAGCTGCTATGATATCGGGGGCATCCGGACCGGCGGCTTGCACTATGAGCGGGGCGATCGATTGTTTACTTTGTTCCCCGAGCTGGGCAACTTCTTTCCCCCTTTCTAAATTTTTCTCGGCCTCCTCCAAGGCTTTCTTCTCCGCCAACTCTTGGTTCCTCTTGAACGCGAGTGCTTGCCTACGAAGTTCACGTAAATAGTCGTCAGGCAGATTCTTCGCGGCTTGGGACGGTGTGTTCAAAAATGACTTAGCCCAGCTCTTTTCCTTGTCAGAAAATACTTGCTTGGGCTCGGGCTCTCTTTTCTTCTTGCAGTCCGCCTTCCATTTCTCATATTCAGCAGCCGCGTGTGCGTCGACTTCCTCGGCACTACGTTCCCAAGGCCTTGTGGGGAGAGGCTTCAGTGATGGCTCGGTATCTTTGTGGTTCTAGGTACATAAGGGTCCGGGTTAATAACCCGGGACTGCTTCCGCTTCTTCGCCGGAGGTGGATTGGGGGCGGTGTCTGATCACCCGCCGGACGAGGACTGGGGGGCGGCGTCTGCTTACCCGCCGGAGGTGAATTGGGGGGCGGCGTCGGCTGACGTGAAGGAGGTGTAGGTGAAGCACCACCACCACCACCACCGCCACCGCCACCGTCACCGCCACCGCCACCGCCACCGCCACCGCCACCACCACCACCGTAGGGGGGTGGACTTGTTGGCGCCTCGCCTGGAAACTTGATAAATTTCTTCTGCCATAGAATGAACTGGCGCTTGACATCTCCAAGTCTTTTCACCCCTTCAGGTGTAGCAATGTCAATGTCCAGGTCCTCAAACCCTTGTACTATCTCCTCCACCGTGACACGAGCATAGCCATCTTGAATGGGGTTGTTGTGGTGGAGTGCTCCAGGTGGTAAAGCACTGCCGATGGCTACCTTCATGGACATGTTCCCGATAGGATAATACAGATGACATGCTTTCATCTCCTTTATATCGTCCACGGGGTAGCGAGGAGGCTCCGGTGCAGTAATTTCGACCACCAGAGGCTCCGGTGCAGTAATTTCGATCGTCGGTGCACCAGCCGGTGAGGCCTCCGTGGAAGCCACGCTGCTTCTTCTCCGCTGCTGGCTTCCGAGATCCATTGGATGATCTTCATGCTCGCGCCCGAGCTGCATCTCTTTCGACTACTAGTACACTCACGGTTTTCTTCATCACATCCATTTCCGTTACCAACTTCGCCACAACATCTGCATCCCGATCCATCTTTCTCTTACGGCTTCTGTAACCGTACGGGTCATCGTTCTGGGGGAACCCTACTTTCCACGAAATGGGCCCCATGCCTCGTACACGTCCTCCGTGTTCAGGATTCCCGAGGGCTTTTGTCAGGGCGTCGTTCTCTCTGTTGAACTTGATCCTCCCCTCTTGAGCATCCCTCATTGCCTCAATAAGCTTTTGGGTGGGTTTAATTATTTTGCCCCGATAAACACACTCCCCTGTCTCCGGGTTCAGCGATCCCCCATGCCCGTACCACCAGCTTTTGGCCCTTGGGTCCCATCCCTCCGTACCTGGATGGATTCCTCGCGTCCTCAGCCTCGTTCTCCATCTTCTCCCACCTAGGCTGCCAAAAGCGATACCCTCCTGGCCCCATAATATGATTGTACTCCTTCTTGGCCGCATTCTTCTTATTTTTTTTCGACATTTCAAGGAACTGCTCCGATTTCTTTTGCTTCACAAATTCTGGCCAATCATGTTGCAGTTTCTCATATTGTCCTTTGAAATCCGGAGTCTTGTCCTGCTTGACAAAGTCATGGGCTAGATTTTGCTTGTATTTCCGGAATGCGTTGGACATCTTAGAAAGAGCGAACCGTTTGACTAGCTTGCACCTCTCCTTGTTTTCCTGAATCTTGTTACCCGCCTCATCGTATTTGCGGTATTCCGGAGGTAGAACGAAATGTTCCATAAGCTTGTTGAAGCAATCTTTTTTTGTTCTCTTATCGACAAAAGTGAAACCAAGACGTGCCTTCTTTGGCTCATTCCACTCCTGTACGGTGATCGAGACGTTGTCTCTAACAACGGCTCCGCATTGGCTGATAAACTTGGTGGCGTTCTTGCTGGGCTCCAGCGGCCTGCCGGTTTCTTCATCGACAACCTCGATGGTGCATGTTTCGTTTGGTTTCATCGTCTTGGTTGCGCCACGCTTTGACGACGTACTCGATTTTTCGACGATCCGGCCGAGGGCTAAAATAAGAAAGAGAGTCGCGCGCGTTAGTACACACATATTTATTCAAATCGGTTAGTTTGTATCACCAGAGGCTCAATGTATATATATACCTCGGCGCCGGAGGTGGTTGCTACTTCCAATTGAAGATCGTCGTTTATCGACGTTTCTTCGGCATCATCTTGCTGACGGCGCCCTTCATCTTCACCCTCAAGGTTCAGATAAGAAGAGATATCATCTTCTTCTTGTCCGGTCGGCACATATAGAATATCGCCTTTTATGATGCCGAACATATGGTCTTCAGCGTCCGGATCATAGTTGTCCAGAATCGGGTCAGCTTTATCGTCCGCCATATGTCGATCCTGAAAACATGTAGTCAAAACAAATTAATTGTGTATATGCCAGCATTATCATATCTCTTCTACATATAAAGAGAGAGGGCGACGAGGGAGGCGAGAGGGGGACGCATTGATCGCGTGACCGAGAGAACGGTGGTGGTGGCGAAAGGGGGACGCGAGTGACCGCGTGACCGAGAGACCGGTGGCGGTGGCGAAAGGGGGACGCAGGTGACCGCGTGACCGAGAGACCGGTGTGGCGGTGACCGAGAGGGCGGTGGCGGTGCCGAGGACACATAACCCTCGCCGCCCCTCTCGATCCCAAATAAAATTTTGTTAAGTTAAAATTTTGATCATTAAGTCTAAATTTTGTTAACTAAAATTTTTCTTAAGTTAAAATTTTGATCATTAAGTCTAAATTTTGTTAAGTTAAAATTTTGATCATTAAGTCTAAATTTTGTTAAGTAAAATTTTTCTTAAGTTAAGTCTAAATTTTGTTAAGTAAAATTTTGATCATTAAGTCTAAATTTTGTTAAGTAAAATTTTAGTTACATTAAGTCTAAATTTTGTTAAGTAAAATTTTAGTTACATTATACTATTACATGTGTAAATTTTTGTTAACCTAACACATTTTTGTTAAGTAAATTTTTGTTATGTCAAAATTTCGAGGGAGTACAAATTAAAATTATATACATTATACTATATATTACATATTTGTTAAATTTCGTTAAGTCAAAATTTTGTTAGTATACAAATTTTTAGTTAAGTTAAAAAAACAAAAAAAAACAAAAAAAAACCGAGAGAGGCAGGGGCGCCGGCCGTGTACTGGCGCTCCCCGCGCCCTCTCTCTCTCTCTCCCGGGCGCAGCGCGCGGGATACGGTGGGCGGCGGCGGCGGGCAAGCGGCGGCGCTGCGAGTGGGGGCGCGCGGTGGCGCCGGCAAGCACACAGCGCGCGGCTCTCTGCGCGGGGAACGGCGGCGAGCGGCGAGCGGCGCGGTTGTTGGCGTCGGGGACGGCGAGACGTACGGCGGCGCGGTCGAAGAACGGGGCGGCGCGCGTTCGGCGGCTCGGGCGCGGCGACGGCGGCGTGAGGAGCGACGGCGACGGCGGGCAGGGCTTCGCTGCAGATCGAGTTCGTCGTTCGCGCGGAGAAGAAGATGAACTGGCCGCTCGCCGCCGCGCGCGTATTTATAATAACCCCCCCTTTAGTCGCGGTTGGGGAGGCGACCCGCGACTAAAGGGTACCCTTTAGTCGCGGTTGGCCACACCAACCGCGACTAAAGGGTATTTTCGCCGGGTTTTCGTTTCCCGCGGAAAAATACCCTTTAGTCGCGGTTGGCGAGGCCAACCGCGACTAAAGGTATTTTTTCAAATTACTTTTCTTTTTCAAATTACTTTTCTTTTTCAAATTACAAATAATATATCAAAAAGTAAAGAAAAATAAAACTAATTCATTTCAAAATCTGAA
Organism: Lolium rigidum; assembly: GCF_022539505.1. Taxonomy (NCBI): domain Eukaryota; kingdom Viridiplantae; phylum Streptophyta; class Magnoliopsida; order Poales; family Poaceae; genus Lolium; species Lolium rigidum. The sequence goes on along the minus strand of NC_061509.1, from coordinate 12,815,520 downwards.
AAATACATATAATATATCAATAAATTCAGAAAAATAAAACTAATTCAATTCAAAATCTTAAAAATACAAATATTATATCAAAAAATTCAGAAAATTAAAACTAATTCATTTCTAAATGTTAAAAATACAAATAATGTATGAAAAAATTCAGGAAAATAAAACTAATTCATTTCTAAATCTTAAAAATACAAATAATATATCAAAAAAATCAAAAAAATAAAACTAATTCAATTCAAATTCTTAAAAATACAAATAATATATCAAAAAAATCAGAAAAATAATATATCAAAAAATTCTTTCTTCCCGCCACTTTCTTCCCGCCACTTTCTTCCCGCCTCTTTCTTCCCGCCTCCTGTCTTCCCGCTCCCATTTTTCCCGCCATTTGTCACTACATATAGGTAGCCCGGCTTGGCCAGCATTATCACATCTCTACAATCTCTCATCACTCTCTCATGGCTTCCACCGCACTCACTCTAACCTACCAGCAGGTGGAGGAGCTTTGCGCCTCGAACTACCCTTGCCCTCCGGACTACCGCGTCCCCGCCGGCTGGAGCCTAAGCGCCGGCGGCGTGCCGGTCCCTCCCGTCCCTCAGGGTACTGCGCGCCGGGCGGCCATCACGAACCACTACTACCTCGACCTCACGCCGGAGCAGCGGATGAATCCCCGCTGGCATCCCGATAACCAGCATACTTGGGACGCCTTCTTCATCAATCGGCGTGAGAGGGCGCTCGCCAAGTATGAGGAGGACGGTCCGCCTCCCGGAAACTTCCACGAGGCCGGCCGTCGGCTATGGTGGTACGGCCGGACTCTGCGGAGCGTCATGGACTACATCACGGCCGGCGATATCCCCCGCTCGCGCTACCCTCGGTTCGAGCCACGAGCGCCGCCCGACGACGGCGACGACAGCGAGCGACGACGACGCCGGCAACTTAGAAGGCGACGACTACCAGTACAACGGTGGCGGCTATGAAGACTACGAGTATGCATATTATACGCCTAGGCAGGAGTATGACTAAATCACTCCAAATTTCATGTATGCAGGAGTATGACTTAGTCACTCCAAATTTCCTGTATGCAGGAGTATGACTTAGTCACTCCAAATTTCATGTATGCGGGAGTATGACTTAGTCACTCCAAATTTCATGTATCATCAGTGCTATCTCGAGTCAATTGAATCATTCGAAAATGGACACCAAACACATCACGGGTAATATAATTCACATGATTCATTCAACAAAGTTTGGTACAATAAATTATTACACATCATTTCTTCCCTTGTGTCCCTGCTTGCTTACGATTGTGCCGTATCCATGGAGCATCCTCATCATTTAACTTAATGCTTGGGTCGGTGTTCACTTTGAAGGGCGGAATTTCAGCAAACATATTATAATCTTCTGACATGTCTGTCTTGTCCTCCACTCCCACGATGTTTCTTTTCCCTGAAAGAACAATGTGGCGCTTTGGATCATCGCATGATGTACTGATCGTTTTCTTATCTTTCCGTTTCCCCGGTTTGCTACTCATGTCCTTCACATAGAAAACCTGAGCGACATCTTTCGCTAGGACGAATGGTTCGTCAAGGTAACCAAGATTGTTGAAATCCACCATTGTCATTCCGTATTGCTGGTCCACCTTTACCCCACCTCCTGTTAGCTTGAACCATTTGCACGGAACAAAGGGACCCTAAAGGAGGGTCCATAGTCAAGTTCCCATATCTCCTCTATGTAACCATAATATGTGACCTTTTGCCCATTCTCGGTTGCTGCATCAAAGCGGACACCACTGTTTTGGTTGGTGCTCTTTTTATCTTGGGCGATCGTGTAAAATGTATTCCCATTTATCTCGTACCCTTGGAAAGTCGTTATAGTCGAAGATGGTGTCTTGGCCAACATGTACAGCTGATCTACAACCTTATTGTCATGCATTAAATGTTTTCTCAACCAACTGCCGAAAGTCTCCATGTGGGCCTTCCTAATCCGGGATTCAGGCTTCCCGGGGTTGTCCGAGCGTAAAATATTCTTGTGTTTCTCAAAGTACGGAGCCACCAAGCTGGAATTGGTCGAACCGTGTGGTGTGCTTCGGTCGGAGAATGGCCGTCCATACATATCGTTGATTTCCTTCCGATCGTGCCTTTTCCACTTAGTCTCCCCTCGTGCCGCGATTGAGGAAGACCAATCGGATTAAGGTCAGGAACAAAGTCAACACAAAACTCAATTACCTCCTCATTTCCATAGCCCTTGGCGATGCTTCCTTCTGGCCTAGCACGGTTACGAACATATTTCTTTAATACTCCCATGAACCTCTCGAAGGGGAACATATTGTGTAGAAATACGGGACCGAGAATGGAAATCTCATCGACTAGGTGAACCAGGAGGTGCGTCATAATATTGAAGAAGGATGGCGGGAACACCAACTCGAAACCGACAAGACATTGGATCACATCGTTCCGTAACCGTGGTAGAACTTCTGGATTGATTACCTTCCGAGAGATTGCATTGAGGAATGCACATAGCTTCACAATGGCTACTCGAACATTTTCCGGCAGAGCCCCTCAAAGCAATCGGAAGCAATTGCGTCATAATCACGTGGCGGTCGTGAGACTTCAGGTTTTGGAACTTTTTCTCCGCCATGTTTATTATTCCCTTTATATTGGACGAGAATCCTGACGGGACCTTCATACTGCTCAGGCATTCAAAAAAGATGACCTTCTCTTCTTTGGTCAGAGCGTAGCTGACACGACCTTGAAACCGTTCCGGATGCCGGTCATCAGGGTCTTTCAAACTTTGCTGGTCTTACCGTGCTTCCTTTGTATCATTTGACTTCCCATACACGCCCAAGAAGCTTAGGATGTTCACGCAAATATTCTTCGTAACGTGCATCACGTCGATTGCAGAGCGGACTTCTAGGACTTTCCAATATTCTAGCTCCCGAATATAGATTTCTTCTTCCACATGGCTACGTGCCCGTCGGCTCCCTTCGGAACTGATTGTCCGCCGGACCCTTTCCAAAGATGACTTTCAAATCCTTGACCATATCAAATACCTCAGCACCGGTGTGTTCCGCAGGCTTCGGCCGGTGATCTGCCTTGCCGTTGTAATGCTTGCCTTTCTTTCTTACTTGGATGACCTTTCGGAAGAAATCGACGATGCCCAAGGTACACGTTCTTCTTACAATTTGGCAAATGTACACTTTCAGTCTCATGTAAGCAGTGCGTGCATGCATTGTATCCCTTATTTGACAGTCCCGAAAGGTTACTAAGAGCAGGCCAATCGTGGATGGTTACGAAAAGCAACGCTCGTAGGTCAAATTCCTCTTCTTTGTGCTCATCCCACACACGGACACCAGGTCTGCCCCACAGCTGTAAAAGTTCATCTACTAATGGCCTTAGGTACACATCGATGTCGTTGCCGGGTTGCTTCGGACCTTGGATGAGCATTGGCATCATAATGAACTTCCGCTTCATGCACAACCAAGGAGGAAGGTTGTAGATGCATAGAGTCACGGGCCGGGTACTATGGCTGGAGCTCCGCTCGCCAAAAGGATTCATGCCATCCGTACTTAGACCAAATCTTATGTTCCTTGCGTCGGCTGCAAAATCTTTGAACTCTCTGTCGATCTTTCTCCATTGCGTTCCATCTGCGGGGTGTCTCAACTCCCCGTCCGACTTACGGTCCTCTTTGTGCCATCGCAACAACTTGGCATGCTCTTTGTTCCTGAACGGTCGTTTCAACCGTGGTATTATAGGAGCATACCACATCACCTTGGCGGGAACCCTCTTCCTGGGTTTCTGGCCCTCAACATCGTCACCGGGGTCATCGCCTCGATCTTATAACGCAATGCGAGTGCATACCGGGCATTCATTCAAATTCTCGTATTCACCGCGGTAGAGGATGCGAGTTGTTGATGCATGCATGTATCTTCGAACCTCTAAACCTAGAGGGCAGACAACCTTCTTTGCTTCGTACGTAGTGGCGGGCAACTCGTTATTCTTTGGAAACATATTCTTCAACATTTTCAGCAAGTTTTCAAATGCCGAGTCAGCTACACCTGCCTGTGCCTTCCATTTCAGCAAATCCGAGTGTGCAGCCCAGACTTTTTCGGACCATCATCGCATCCGAGGTACAGCGCCTTCCTGTGATCCTCTAACATGCGATCCAAATTCTCCCTCTCTTTTTCAGTTTCGCAGCGTCTCCGTGCATCAGCAATGGTCCGACCAAGATCATCAACGGGATCATCACGTGCCTCTTCTTCACCTTCCCCCTCACCTTCCCCTTCACCTTCAGCATCCTCCATGAAAGTATCACCGAAATAAGCAAGATAGCTTTCATCGATGAAATCATCCCCTTCTTCATCTTCTTCCATTATAACCCCTCTTTCTCCATGCTTGGTCCAACAATTATAGCTTGGCATGAAACCGTGCCGAAGCAGGTGCATGTGAACATCTCTTGAGGAAGAGTAACCCTTCTAATTCTTACAGTTAACACATGGACAGATAACAAAACCCCCTGCTTGTTCGCATTAACCACTACGAGGAAATCTTTCAAACCCGTACTGAACTCGCCGGAGAGTCGGTTACCGTACATCCATTGTCGATTCATCTGCATTATTATAATATAAAATATATAATTAACCATCATGCATTTGTTAAACTAACTAGCTACAAACAATATAAATTAAACAATGAACTACACACACATGCATATTTTATCAACGACACATCAAAGGTTCAAGTTGCTAACCGCGATCGAGGAGGAAAAAATAAATGAGAAAGCTCAAGTGTGGCTCCAACACTTCATATCATGTTTGTTTCATGCTCTTGGGGCATTTCATCAAACACCTTATGTGCATAAGAGGAACCAAAAGCAAACCTAACACCCACTTGTGAAGTTTGTGAAGAGAATGGCTTCAAATGGCTAAGTGTTGGCTGCTGGATGGGTATATATAGGGGGGGGGGGGCTTTAGTCCCGGTTGGCCTGGCCAACCGCGACTAAAGGCCCTCGGGCACCTTTAGTCGCGGTTGGCCTGGCCAACCGCGACTAAAGCCCCCCACGTGCACCGGCTGGCCACCGAGCGCCCCGGGCCCAGGCCTTTGGTCGCGGTTCGCCTCCCGAACCGCGACTAAAGGTCCCATTAGTCGCGGTTCCTACAGCTTCGCGACTTATGGGGCTCACCGGAAGCCTGTTTTTCTACCAGTGAATGCCTCGCCGCCTGGTATGAATTGGGTGAAATCACCCACATCATGCCGCTGCCTCCACCGCCACCTCTACCCCGACCCAGTGCACTCTTAAGATTGTGCAGTATGAAGTGAAGTCTAGTTACGTTTGTAATAAATTAATTATTTGTAAAGACCAAGCAGTTAATAGTTGCAATACATACATACGTCCTTGTACATATTGAATGAAAAAATTAGAGCAACAGATACAGACGCTCCCACATGCATACATGTCTTGAATGGCGTTTCCTTTTTCACCACATGTCTGAATAGATGTTGTTCTTCAAGTTCTAGAGCATGTGAATCGCCTTGTAACTCTCCCGGATTAATAAAGTTTATTTCACCCGCAAAACAAAATTTATTGAGTGTAGTGTTAATCCTGGCAAACGATTTACACACTACGGGAAAATCAGGCGCTGCCGTGCAGCCTATCTTTGCCGTGAGCTGCTGCACGGCAAAGATTTCTTTGCCGTGCGCAGCAAGAAGACCGCACGGCAACGTCAAAACGCACGGCAAAGTATAGGAGCAGCGCACGGCAAAGAAACCTAGCACGGCAAAGAAAGACTTGGCGCACGGCAAAGCAGTATCTCACGGCAAAGTCTGGGAGCAGCGCACGGCAAAGATAGTAGGATGGCAAAGTCCCTGCAAGCCGCACGGCAAAGAAATAATGCACGGCAAAGGCCTGGGCACTGCCGTGTCCCGCCCCTTTGCCGTGCAGACAGACCAGTTGCACGGCAAAGGGTCCTTTGCCGTGCGCTGCTCCCTTTGCCGTGCGCCAATATACATTTTATTTGTTTTTCTAACTATTTTATTTCATCTACTACTTATATTTATTTTGTTAATTAGTTTTTCTTTTTGATGACTATTTATTACACTATGTGCAATACAAAATTAGTCTCCATGCTCATCCCCCACATATATCGGGGTTCCGGTGCTCCGGCGGCCGTCCCCCTCCTTCCCCCAAAAACAGCGGGACGGCGGGTCTACCCCCGTAGATTTCTCCGCGCGAGGGTGCAAAATGTACTTTTTCATTCTTTTAGGTTTGTTAGGGTTAGGTTTTAGGTCCACTTGCAAGTTTTGGTGACATTCCGGTGCTCCGGGGGTCATTCCCCCTAAAAACGGTCATGCCTGTGGGCCCCGGATGGTCTACCCCTAGATTTCTCCGCGCGAGGTTCCACCAATATACCTTTTCATAGGTTTAGGTTTGTTTAGTCCATGGACATATGGAAAACCATGTGTGGCACCCTTTGGCACGGTCTAGCCCCCGATATACCCGCGGCGGGACACTTCACCGTACACGTCCGGGAATGCGTTAAGTGTTATCGCCCGAAGGTGAGGAATGTCAGACCGGGGATCCATGCCATGCACCATTTGGTGAATTACACCTTGCATCACACTTTGAAACATAGAATAGGTCCACATGCAAGGTTTGGTGGGGTTCCGGTGCTCCGGCGGTCGTTATCCCCCTCCTCCCCCAAAACAGCGGAACGTGTGCCCCGGCGGGTCTACCCCCCTAGATTTCTCCGCGCGAGGGTGCACCAATGTAACTTTTCATTCTTTTAGGTTTTTTAGTACATATACACATGGAGAACCAAGATTGGGACCCTTTGGCACATATACCCGCAGCTAGAGCCATTATCACACGATCGACGGTGTGCACGATCTCTTGGTTAGGGTTAGGTGTAGGGTTAGGGCTAGGGTTTAGGGGCTAGGGCTAGGGTTTAGGTTAAAGGGTAAGTATTTATGGTTAGGTATAGGTTTAGGGTTTAGGGTTAGGGTTAGGGTTTATGATGCATGGTTCTGCAGCTCCGGCGTCGTGGTTTAGGGATTTAGAGGGGTTTAGGGCTTGAAGCCTCCCCAGTTTAGGGTTTAGGGTTTAGGGGAGCTACTTTCGCACCATTACACCTTGCATCACACTTTGAAACATAGAATAGGTCCACATGCAAGGTTTGGTGGGGTTCCGGTGCTCCGGCGGTCGTTATCCCCCTCCTCCCCCAAAACAGTGGAACGTGTGCCCGGCGGGTCTACCCCCTAGATTTCTCCGCGCGAGGGTGCACCAATGTAACTTTTCATTCTTTTAGGTTTGTTTAGTACATATACACATGGAGAACCAAAGATTGGGACCCTTTGGCACATATACCCGCAGCTAGAGCCATTATCACACGATCGACGGTGTGCTCGATCTACTCGGTTAGGGTTAGGTGTAGGGTTAGGGCTAGGGTTTAGGGGCTAGGGCTAGGGTTTAGGTTAAAGGGTAAGTATTTATGGTTAGGTATAGGTTTAGGGTTTAGGGTTAGGGTTAGGGTTTATGATGCATGGTTCTGCGACTCCGGCGTCGTGGTTTAGGGATTTAGAGGGGTTTAGGGCTCGAAGCCTCCCCGGTTTAGGGTTTAGGGTTTAGGGGAGCTACTTTTGCACCATTACACCTTGCATCACACTTTGACACATATCATAGGTCCACATGCAAGGTTTGGTGGGGTTCCGGTGCTCCGGCGGTCGTTATCCCCTCCCCCCAAAACAGCGGAACGTGTGCCCCGGCGAGTCTACCCCCTAGATTTCTCCGCGCGAGGGTGCACCAATGTAACTTTTCATTCTTTTAGGTTTGTTTAGTACATATACACATGGAGAACCAAGATTGGGACCCTTTGGCACATATACCCGCAGCTAGAGCCATTATCACACGATCGACGGTGTGCCTGATCTACTGGTTAGGGTTAGGTGTAGGGTTAGGGCTAGGGCTAGGGTTTAGGGGCTAGGGCTAGGGTTTAGGTTAAAGGGTAAGTATTTATGGTTAGGTATAGGTTTAGGGTTTAGGGTTAGGGTTAGGGTTTATGATGCATGGTTCTGCGACTCCGCGTCGTGGTTTAGGGATTTAGAGGGGTTTAGGGCTCGAAGCCTCCCCAGTTTAGGGTTTAGGGTTTAGGGGAGCTACTTTTGCACCATTACACCTTGCATCACACTTTGAAACATAGAATAGGTCCACATGCAAGGTTTGTTGGGGTTCCGGTGCTCCGGCGGTCGTTATCCCCCTCCTCCCCCCAAAACAGCGGAACGTGTGCCCCGGCGGGTCTACCCCCGTAGATTTCTCCGCGCGAGGGTGCACCAATGTAACTTTTCATTCTTTTAGGTTTGTTTAGTACATATACACATGGAGAACCAAATATTGGGACCCTTTGGCACATATACCCGCAGCTAGAGCCATTATCACACGATCGACGGTGTGCCTGATCTACTGGTTAGGGTTAGGTGTAGGGTTAGGGCTAGGGTTTAGGGGCTAGGGCTAGGGTTTAGGTTAAAGGGTAAGTATTTATGGTTAGGTATAGGTTTAGGGTTTAGGGTTAGGGTTAGGGTTTATGATGCATGGTTCTGCGACTCAGCGTCGTGGTTTAGGGATTTAGAGGGGTTTAGGGCTCGAAGCCTCCCCAGTTTAGGGTTTAGGGTTTAGGGGAGCTACTTTTGCACCATTACACCTTGCATCACACTTTGAAACATAGAATAGGTCCACATGCAAGGTTTGGTGGGGTTCCGGTGCTCCGGCGGTCGTTATCAAAATTATTATCACATACATATTGATGTTGTCGTTTCATGGTGCAGCTCGTTCCAGTTTGAAGACCCGATGCAGAGACCGCCACGTGGGTACTCGAACATCCTTGGGGGCCTACTTAGATGGTATTTCCCTGGGATAGTCAATTTCCCTACTGGTGGCTACGACGTAGCTTGGAGGTGGGCGCACTACAGCCTCGCGGAAGATCCTCTTGGCCGCGGCACCGCGGCGGATATGGTTGTTGCCAAATTCTGGGTACGTGACTTTTGACTTCTTACCATTCATACACTCTCCTTGGTTCACAATAATTGCACTAATGCCCCTTGTTTTACCTATGTGCATGGTTGCGAAATACTTCAAGAGGGCCGAGGGCAAGGAGAATGCGTGCGATGATGTCCTACACCAGCTTGCAAGGAAGAGGGTGAGCTGGCATGCACTACGAGGCACATATTCAATGCGTCCGCGGCTGGCACGCCGACCGCTTCGTCCACATGAGTAAGGAGGACGCTCGCGACACGCTCATGCAGCCGTGGCGAGTACTTGCGGGTATTTGCATTTATGTGTTATTGATTTCTTTATCGCCATGTAGTTTATTTTACCATAATGGGTTTATCTTGTGCATGTAGAACCCTCCTCGGTACGTCGGCAACGACGATAGGTGCTTTCGTGCGATGGTCATGTGGTGGACATGCCCCCGGTACCTCAAGAAGCACGAGGAGGGCAAGAAGAAGCGGGCGAGAGATGCGAGGTGGATCGCATATCCAAGGCAGCATCCCCATCTCTCTTCACCTGCAGAAGGAGGTGAGCAAATTAATGGTTCCTTCATTCTTTGAATTCATGTTATATATTTGCTAACTCGCAAGGGTGTGCCACTTCACTTTATTACATGTTCTCTTTTGCGGGAAGTCGGGACGGGAGCGAAGCCTAACGTCTTTGCCGTGCTAAAGAAGATGAAGCAAAGGAAGACGCCTGATCCCGAGACGGGGTCCGTGTGGGTTAACCCGCAATCCGAGACCCGGTGCACGTCGTATGTCTCCAAGTTCAAGCGGAAGTACGGCGAGGACGCCAACCCGGAGGCCGAGGACTTTGACCACGAGGTCGCGGTGCTTGCGGGAGAAGGCTTGAAGCATGCCCGCCTATGGTTTGGTGACGGGTGCGTCGACCCAGCGAAGGTTCCCTCTCTCCGCCGGATCCGTCGTGGTCGTAAGAGCGGCCAGCCCGAGGTAGAGCCCCGGCCACGGGCTTCGGATCTAGCCGTCGAGCGGTTACGGGTATGTTCTTCCTCGGGTCTCTACATTTCCTTTACATGCTTTCCATTGAAATGTTAATGACATCGCGGCAACACAACCTAGGAGGAGATGGCAGCGAAGGAGCGAGGCGGCCCGGGAGCAAAGGGCGCAGATGGAGCAGCAGATTCTGCAAGTACCAGCAGCAGCGAGACACGGATGATGCAGCGGATGCAACAGCAGCGGCGAGATGATGCAGCAAGCAGCGAGCACAGATGAGCTGGCTGATGAGCCAGACGGTTCTGACTTCTCCACCGGGGAGTCTTCCTGCTCCTCCACCTTACTCCATGCCGTGGATGCCGCCACCGCCCACTCAAACCCCGGGGACACCTATCACCGTCAACAACATGAACATCATCCGGAGCATGAACCGCGGTGAGTCCTCCTACACTTGTGCCCAACCCGCTACTTGTACTTGTTCAAGTGTTCAATATGCAAATGCAAATGTTCATTCCATCAACCTGCTTATAGATTATATGTCACAAGGCAATGACGATGAGGCCGGCGGAAGCGGAGGAGGACAAGGTTGATGGCATGGTCTTCGTGCACTCGTCGTCGTTGTAATGGATTGTTCGCACTTGTTATGGATGTTCGCACTTGTTATGGATTGTAATAATGGACATTGCACTTTGTTATGCATGAACTATGTGTGCTCGATGTATTTGTGGTGTTGTTGATGTGTTTGGTGATGCTATGGTGAATATATATGTTGTATATGTTATATATATGTGAAATGCAATTTTGAAATGCAGGGATTAAAGAAAAACAGAAAAAAAATGAAAAAACCAGGGGCCTTCAAAGGACTTTTGGTCACTTTGCCGTGTGTATACGCACGGCAAAGGCGCCACGCGTCGCCAGCCTGTGCTCCTGGCACGCTGCTGGGTGTGCCTGGAGGAGGCTTTGCCGTGCGGGCTGGGAGCAGGCCCGGCAGAGTCAGGCGCACGGCAACGTCCCGCCGCACGGCAAAGAATCGGCCGCACGGCAAAGAACAGCCGCACGGCAACGAGGCGCACGCACGGCAACGATGCCTCGCACGGCAAAGCGGCTGCCGCACGGCAACGTAACGCGCGCACGGAAAAGGCCTTTGCCGTGCATGTTGGTCATGCGCACGGCAATGTCGTCTTTGCCGTCGGAGACTATGCCGTGCAGACGTTGCCGTGCGTCGACGCACGGCAAATCCTTTGCCGTGCAAAATAGGCTCTTTGCCGTGCGATCGGTCGCACGGCAACAACGAGTTCTCCCGTAGTGACAGATTGTAGTTTGAGTCCGACTCCAAGAAAGGCATAAATCCGTTGTCTCACAACAGCTAGCCAGCCACCAAAATTATGGAAGCACCATCTCAAGACTCACAATCTACGCGTCCACGCAGCTAGAAGTAGAGCATGCATGTACGTACCCGGTCTATGTCGATATGTGTGTCAGTGTCCGGATATGATTAGTTTCCATCTTCTAGTCGGATAGATTAGACCATATATAGCAGTATAATCTCCAGGTCGTGATCACAAAAGTTGAAGGAAGAAACCGATCGAGGCCAGTTACGATCCTCTCGTGATACATCGATTCGGAGAGCGTCCAGGGTTAGCTTCTCGTCCTTGGATCAGTTTGCAGCGGCTGAAGAAAATCGGGGCGTGTAGCAACAACTGCAGCAGCCGATCCATGTCCATGGAGATGGACGACGTCTACAAGTATAGCCGCTTCGATCCTACCCCCAAGGAAGCCGTCACCTACTACCTGCCGCGTCTCATCGCCGGCTCCTCGCTCAATGGCGCCGAGAAAGTCATCCACGAGTTCGACATCTACTGCTGCGAGCCCAAGGATCTCGCCTATCAGTACGACCCGGCGCCGCACGCCGTGTGTACCGGTGACCGCTTCTTCTTCACAACGTGCAAGCGCAAGAATGGGAGCAGCACCCGGAGCGCGCGCGTCGCCGGCGGCGGCACCTGGACGGGCAACAAGACCCAGAGCATCGTCCACGCGGGAGTCAAGGTCGGCGAGGTCAAGAGCCTTTCGTTCAAGAAGGAGAAGGCGTGCACCGGCTGGGTCATGGAGGAGTACCGGTGCTTGCTGCCGCAGGCCGTCGTCGCCGACGGGGAGAAGGTGCTGTGCAAGATTCACTTGTCTTCGTCTTCAGGGTGCGCCGCCGCCCGCCAAGAATCCGCCGCGTACATGCTTCGTCAAGAACAAGAAGCAGCACAGCTGCCCATGCCAGAACTAGATACCGTCAACGTGTCCGCGAGCCTGCAAGTACAGAAGAGGCCAGCGCCGGTTGCTGCTGATGATCTGTCGTGCTCCAAGAAATTGCGGATGGCCGCCCCCGTCCAGGCACTTGAGGTAGAGTACCAGGATTGCCCTGACTGGTTTGCGCCTCCGGCACCGTTTTCCTTGCCGGCTGAAGCTGCAGAGGACATGGACCGGTTCACTTGCACGGTGGCAGAACTTCTCGGGGAAACTGGGGAACAAGCTGAGAACAACATCGAACAGTTTACGCCGCCCTTTCCCGAGCCTGCTTCCGACCGGGAAACGGAGGAGTTTGATGAATTGGAAATGCTTTTAGCTGGTCTCTGATGGCGATGATGACGAAGAAGAGCGCCAGGCCAAAGAGACGGAAGACTTCAAGATGGGGATAGACAATATGTGCAATGCAACGGCGGCCGCTCTCCACTGTCCAACCTGTTCTTATCGTATGCAAGTGTAAATTGAATCCGTAATTCTTACTGCTATGTACTATATGTATAATGTTGAGTGTTCATGCAAACTGAAACTACTGGTGTGTGCTTACTATAGTGATCTATATTTCTGAACCTTAGCCCTAGGGCACTTTTTTTTTTTTGCTCCATTCCAGGTCCTTACTTTTTATGTTTCTGGCTCGGGTATTCTGATATGGTAAGCATGCCATGCATGATAACTGCACAGGAATTTACATGGTCGGATGCGCCTTGTGTATGTACTACATTGGACGGCAGTTTGTATGCCAGTTGATAAAAACCACTTGTACTCCCTCCGTCTCAAAATGTAAGGCGTCTAATTAAGGACTGGCCAAAAGTTAAACTTTACTAACTTTGATCAAATATTTAGAAAAATATATGTACATCTACAATATCGAATGAACATATTAAGAAAATATATTTTATGGTGGATCTATTCATGTTAGTTCAGTACTGCAAATGTTTATATTTTTGTGTATAAGCTTGGTCAAACTTAAAAACGTTGACTTTTGACTAATCGTTAGACGCTTTACATTTTGGGACGGAGGGAGTACGCTAATCTGTAAACACTTCTTTCTATCTATCTTAATGACATGACATGCAATCTTGCATGTTCTTGAAAAAATATCACTGATGTTAGTCCATCACTAGTACAAAACAGGCTTTCACGCACGGTTGAAATGATCTGTCACACACGGATCACTGAACCGTCGCTATGGGAAGGTGGGCAATGTGTCTCTAGAGCCACAGGTTTATTTAACCGTGTGCCAAGGGGTCTACTTTCGCAAATGTTTATTTTATAGAAATCTTCTACGATGAGGAGGTCTAGCACAAACATTTTGCAATACTCGGCCATCAATGGATTTTAAGATCGCAAACAAAAGATGTTGTACTGGGTGTACGTGTTCAGGAAAAGGATCTATATCCTCCGAAGGCTCCGGTCGCTCCTGGACCCCTACCTCCGTGTGCGCCACGCGTCCCTTTTTTTTCGAGCGAAACAGACGCATCTGTCATGGAGGACACCACGAAGGCGCTTTTGCGGGATGCCACGATGGAGGAAGAAGTGTGGCTTCGTGGGGTCCAGACATGGTTCTGTGATGGCGGCACCATTTGCAAGCGCTAGTCCGGTGGTGTACTACTATCGGTTACAGAAGGTGCTGCAAATAGTGTCGGTTGGTGCTTCAACTGGCTACATGGGTTGCTGCGAGCCAGCGCCGACGGCCAATGCTGCCAATGGTCATCGGCGGTGCTGCAAATGGTTAGTGGGGGTGCTACCAACAGCCAGTGGTGGTGCACGCATTATTAAACTAGCTAGGACTGTTTCCACATTGTTAAACTAAATGTAAATATGAATCCTGCAGTATAAGTTTAGAGCATCCCAGCCGTTGGGGCTCCCCAGGCCGAAATCCGGCGCTATTTAGCGCCGGATGGATGTATTTTTTTGGCCTGGGGAGGCCCATTTTCCCAGCGGCGAGCCCATGGTCGCCTTCTGACGCGCACCCACCGCGTGCATAGCGACGGTGCAGTCGCCGGGAAGGGCAACCGTCGGAGTGCCCTCGACGCATTGAACCGCCGTAATGGTCCGCGAAGTGGTCTGGCGAGCACAAACGCCTCGTCGGGAACGGTCGAAGTGGCCTCGACACGAGAACCGCCGTAATGGAGCACGAACTCCACGAAAGAGCAACCGCCGCTCTCTTCGTCGAGAGACCTACATATACGGTTTCCGACGGCCGACGTCATTCATCTATTCTCTCCTCGCCATCCTCTGTCAACCATGAGCGATCTCTCTTGGCCATCAGACACCGACAGCGAGGGGAAGCCGCTTGGATGGTGCCATTGGTGGGATCAAGCTGCATTGTCCAGCAGCGACGATTCCCCGCCGCCGGCCAGCGAGGATGAATGGGATGACGAAGAGGAGGAGGATGATGATGCCGAGGAGCAGGCCGATGAAGAGGCCGAGGAGGAGGAGCAGGAGGAGGAGGAAGAGGCTGAGGACGCGGCGGCCCGGGTGAAGGCGAAGGTGAAGGCGCAACCGACGCCCACCTTCGACGACGAGGAGGACTCAACTTCCTCCGACGAGGAGGTGACGAACCGGAAGCGTCGCCGCCACGACGATGAGGCGGGGCCATTTAGGAAGAAGAAGTAGTTTAACTTTGTTTTAAAGCTTTTATATGTAATTTTTATGTTTATTCGAATTATATATAATTTGTCTATGTTGCACCACTTGAGTTTGTTCAAAGCTTTCGTTCGACGAGGGTATTGCCGTAGATCGGGAAGACAAGGGTATTGCCGTAGATCGGGAAGACGAGGGTATTGACGTAGATCGGGAAGACGAGGGTATTGCCGTAGAAACCCAAGCCATTGTCGCCGACAGGTCAGGGCCACCAGACGGTTCCCACGCTTTTCTCTCATCCGGAGTTCCCGAGCGCTCCCCGGGGGGGCCGGGGATGGCCTGGGCTCTCCGGACGGATGAAAGGCCTAATCCGGACGAAAACGAGAAGCCGGGGGCGCGATTGGGCCTTTTTCGTCCATCCGGATGAAAAAAGGCGTCCTGGGGCCTCATCGGGGAGACGGCTGAAGATGCTCTTAGCTAATAAAGTTTGATTTAGAAGATGTCCTGAGGTACATTTTTGTAAAAGGATGGATGGAATACGAGTGAAGCGACTAGGCATAACTAGCACATTGTAAACAATGACTAAAGTAGTAATAAAAATATGCTTACCTTTGCATTCGCCGGAGAAATGATTAGCCATACCGGACAGGACAATGTAGGTGTAGCATTATCTGATCTGATCGAAAAAAGAACAACAGACCCATATGCTCAGGTACACGTATGCATTTTACCCTAACATGTGGCTTTTTTATGCGAATGCCATCAGTACATGTGTCACAGTGACGCATCGGTCGGCGTGCCCCATGACCCCTCCTCTTCTGTCGTGGCCCGCCCATGCCGACCTCCGCCTATCTCCTCGACCCTCTCCAGCACCTGAGATTTGTTGGTGCATAAAGTAGAAGATGAAGACTCAACATAAAAGTAAAAGAGAGACTCTTTGCAGAGTAAGCAAGATAAACAAGTTTTATAAACCTTCCAAAAAGTATGATACTTATTAGGTTTGAGCTCTCATTGCCCCTATCATAAGCATCTTGAATGGTTAAAGTTAATGTGAATAAAAAATGAGCTATGTGCTTGCAAATCACAAGTTAAAAATCTCATGCCCCTTGAATGCGAGTACATAAACCTCATGCTACTCAACTTAGGTCCCAAATAAGTTCTTGGCATGGTAAGTATACATGTTTCATTGAAAACCGCCAACGGAGTACCTCTTGCCGATGATATGGAGGTACTCTTGTAAGCGCAATCCCATGCCAAAATGATAAGACAAATAGACAATGAGCATCTCAACAATTTTTTGTTTAATATGAGTATAGCTTTTTATTGCAAATGCTTCATAAAATGCTCACTATGGTTTAGCTGTAAATTTACACCATGAATGTTGCATGGCTTAGATTAGCGGTCCAGGCGTTTCTCTAACTGATATACAAACTCCGTGGACTTACAAGTTTTCATTTTATTTCGCACCGCTAGTCATCCATAAACAAAAGAACATGACATCAACTAAATATAAGTACAATGTAGAAAGTGTTCCCCATGAAAACATAGTTATACTAACTCCCAACTCACAATTTGCAAATATATAAACTTCATAAGATGCGCACAATGATCAAATTTATTAAGTGCAAGAAAGTAAATGTGCCATCAAGTCCGTGAGAGCTTTACTGACTAATTTTCTCATGCCATAATTTAATTTGGAAGATAAATAAAAACATGATGAATTACTTGGAATAGAAATAATGCTACTAGGTAGATATGGTGGACACAGTTGGCAAATTTTGTTTATTGGTGGTTGGATGCACGAGTAGAGTTCATACTCAGCACAGGAGAAGGCTACCAAAAGACTGGGAGCGACCAACTAAGAGATTAATAATGGCCATATGCATAGCGACAAAACATTATCAATCAAAGCATAAAGTGCTTATCTTTAACGCCTTTCAACTAGGCGCAGGAAAAGAGCGAGCATCAAGTATTATCAAGTGAAGAAGAATCAACATCATAATTTGTTCTAATAATGGAGTCATAAGGTGATTTCTTTATGTTCTGAGGGAAGTGTTCCATACCTTTCTTGAGTGGGAATTTATATTTAATAATCCCATCTCTCGTATCAATAGCAGCACCAACAGTTCTAAGAAACGGTCTTCCCAAAATAATTGGACAAGAAGCATTGCATTCAATATCCAAAACAACAAAATTAACGGGGAGCAGGTTATTGTTAACCATAATAAGAACATTATCAACTGTCACCAAAGATTTCTTTGCAGCAATACCAACAAGATGCACATCCAAATAACATTGTTCCAACGGTGGCAGTTCAAGCATATCATAGATTTTTCTAGACATAACAGAAATACTTGCACCAAGATCACATAAATCATTGCAATTAAAACCATATAATTTCATCTTAATGATGGGATCCCAGCCATGTTCTAACTTTTTAGGAATAGAGGCTTCACGTTTTAATTTCTCTTCCCTAATTTGCATAAGAGCATTTGTAATGTGCTTTGTAAAAGCCATATTTATAGCACTAGCATTATGAATTCTAGCAAGCTTTTGTAAGAACTTAATTACTTAAGAGATATTGCAATCATCAAAATCAATTTCATTTTTATCAAGTAAAAGAACTCTTGTCTCCCGTACTCCGAAAAATTTCAGCACACTTACCAGGAACAGTTTCAGTGGTTCTAGGCAATTTTGTAGAAGGAGTGAAAACTTTTTCTACACCATTTATTTTACCATTAATAGTAGGAGAGTGGCTAGAAGTTGAACCTTCATTATTGATGGTGGTGGTGATGGTACAAACTTTAGTTAAATTATTATTTCTAGACATTTCATCTTCTCTTTCCCACCTAGCATGCAATTCCGTCAACATCCTAACATTTTCATCAATTCTAACTTGAATGGCATTCAAAGTTTTACTTTCTTTAATATCATGAGGCAACACTTTTAATTTAAGAAAATCAACATCATGAGCAAAGTTATCAACTTTAGAAGCAAGAATATCAATTTTGCCAAGCTTTTCCTCAATAATTTTATTGAAAGCAATTTATTTACTAATAAAATCCTTAAGCATGACTTCAAGATCAGAGGGTGCACTTTTATTATTGCTGTAGGAATTACCATAAGAGTTGCCATAAGCATCACCATTATTAGAAGGATATGGCATATAATTGTTGCTACCAAAATTATTCCTATAAGCATTGTTGTTGAAATTGTTGTTTTTAATGAAATTCACATCAACAATGCTCTTCTTGAGAAACCAAAGAAGCTAACGGAATATTATTTGGATCAACATGTGCTTTACCATTAACAAGCATAGACATAATAGTATCAATTTTTGTCAACACCCGAATTTTTAAGTCTAGATGCCTATTATGCCATACATCGCAATCCCAGGAAGATTGTTTTTGCGAGACATAACAGTTGATATCATAGAGTCATCATTCATTATAAACCATAGTCTTCTTACAACAATAGATCACATGATCCACACTTACAATAATAGTTGATCTAATGATCAACAAACACAACACATAGCGAAAGCGAAGTAGTAGTAGTCCATCTAATCCACAGGCAACGCTTGACGTTAGAAGACGATCCTAGTTATCGTAGACATCCTGTTGTCCGTCATCCTGATATTGTTGCTCCTCTTCATAGTCTGGCCATTTGAATAGCCAGGGACACAGCCATGAGTACTTTAACGTACTCGCAAACTAATACTAGTGTAAGTACTTATCAATTTTAGTAAGGGGGTGCTAAGCTCTAAGTTTATTTGCATAAAGCCAATTTTATTTCATAAGCAATTTTAAATGAAAGACTCCTCATTTGCCTAACTTAACTCAAGTGGGAACATTAGTGTCATTCCCACAACCATGTTGGGTTCAAGTCAAAATTCATCATTCAATTCACCATCCATTTTTAGAAATATCTGACAACGGAACAGTATGGCCTTTCCAATCGTCCGTAACCGTGGACACGGCTATTCTAATAGGTTTACACTCTGCAGAAGTTGCACACTTGTGCCACAACTTTTGATTACATCCGTCGGGGATAACCCTGAATAATCATAACTCAGTATGCAGATCATCAACCATAATCTTTCACTTATAAACTCTAGTATAGGCACCTCTCCCCATGAGCTTGGCCTCCCGGTGATAGCCAACTGTTATCCCAGGAACTGCACCGGGCTTGGGTCGGACATTCACCTCATTTCACGTCATTTCACATTCAACGGAGGCAGCCTCGGCTTAACCCCTATGACGCTTGTTTAGAGGGAACCCATACTAAACCGCATAAATTTCTAGTTAAGCCTTACCCATAATCAGGTATTGTGGGGGTACTCTAAAATTGGAATGGTATCGCATTCGAACCAAATTATCAGTGTTTGTCAAAGTCACCATGTCATTCATGTCATATTCACCTTCAAAATATTTCAATAGAATTACTCATCATTCCAAGGTTTTCAAAGTTATTGGTTTTCACATGTTCCCATCTAGAGTAGTCATTTTTAGTTTAGCACTAGCAACTAGTCATGAGGGGTGCTAATCTAGCTTGTATTTCTCTAGGCTACTTTTGATGTTCTTGTAACACTCTATACTTAGACCAAGATTAACTATAAAGTAAGCTTTGATAAATAAAGTAAAAGCTTGCAAGTAATAAAAATTGGGCTTGGATCCTTAAACAAAAATAGAAGTGTAATGGTGCCTTGCTCTAGTAGAGCTTTGCATTTGGGAGCTTGCAAGAGTATAGCCTGCCTTGAGTGGTGTATTGATCAAAGTTTTCTTCTTCCTCCTCGTAGACCTCCTCCTCTTGGTATTCCTCGGTACTAGCATCTATAAACGGATACGAGGTATACAATCACAAAACAATTCTTAAGGGCTAGACTAAGCACACACATGGTTCACACAAGCTATTCTAGCATCACATCCTTATTAACATGGTGGTTGACTTTGTTTTCTTTTTAAGAAAAATAATTTCCTCTCATTAAAATATTCATTAGAGTTTCTATTTATTATCTTTGAGAAGTAATTTCCTCTCATTATATCTTGTTAAGATTTAATCTCCTCAAATAATAAATTATGAACACATGTTGACCAAGGTCAACACTTCATAATTATCATTTGGGAAAATGATTTAAATGAGATACTCCATCTCATGCAATTTAAATACTACTATGGAACAATTTAATATCATTAAGTAATTAAATATGAGGTGCTATAGACTAAGGTCATTACCTCATATTGGATTACTTAAGACCATGATTTAAATGAGAGAGTAACTCTCATACTATTTAAATAAATTAATTGAGATAATTTAAATGGGCTAGAAATGGCCACATAGCCATTATTTTGCTCTAGCCCATGATCATAGTAAACAACTAGGCTATATTTTTACATAATCATGTAGAGTATTTGAAATGTGATTTATGAGAGTTGGAATCAACTCAAAATCATTTGTGGTTAATTTTTTGATAAATGTTTGAAGTTTGAAAAGGCCCTGCCTTGTTATTTTTACTACATTATTTCTACTACGAATCTAGGGTTGTGACCAGTGTAGTTATTTAGATAATTTCATAAGCTTTCCAAATATATAAAATTCATCAAATTTGGTTCAGTAGATTTGATTCTATTAAAGTTTGAACATAGCATCTGCAAGGAAATTCAATTAAATCAAATATTCCGAATTCAAACGTGTGGGCTTAGGCGGGAAACGAAGCTGGGCCAAAAGGGAGAAAAAGAATTGGGCCAGCCCATCTGCACGTCTCGCGCGAGTGGGCTGCCTGACAGTGGGGCCCGCTGTCAGCGGCACTTAGCGGGCGAAACGGTATGAGCGATGTGAGGCGTAGGATTAGAAGTGGATCGTGCGGCTGGCGATCATCGTCGTCTTCAACGAGATCCCGCGTCACTAGCGGCGAGCCAAGGGGGTCGGAGGGCGTACCGGTGCTCCGGCGATCGTCGGCGAGGTGCGTAGCAACGTTGTCATGGACGGCGAGCCTCCTGGTACTGGTGGCGTCGCTCGAGGTGGCTCCAATCGACGGCGAGGTGCTGCAGGTCCTGGCGGTGCTCCGGCGTCAAATTGGAGCTGCTCCGGCTACAATGTGGTGAGGGATGTGGTCGAGGAGAAGCAGAGATGGGAGGAGAGCTGGATGGTGTGAAGAAATGAGGAGCGGGAGGCGTCTATTCATAGCGGCGCGAGTGAGCTGCGGGTGTGCGCTCCGGTCGATCATGGCGCGGCATCTCTGGGTCGCGAAAGGGCAAGGCTTGGACGGCGTGGGTGATACGTCTCAAACGTATCCATAATTTCTTATGTTCCATGCTACTTTTATGACAATACTCACATGTTTTATACATACTTTACATCATTATTATGCATTTTCCGGCACTAACCTACTAACGAGATGCCGAAGCGCCAGTTGCTGTTTTCTGCTGTTTTTGGTTTCAGAAATCCTACAAAGGAAATATTCTCGGAATTGGACGAAATCAACGCCCAGGGTCTTATTTTTCCACGGAGCTTCCAGAAGACCGAAGAGCATACGAAGTGGGGCCACGAGGTGGCCAGACCATAGGGCGGCGCGGCCAGGGAGGGGCCCGCGCCGGCCTATGGTGTGGGCCCCTCGTCAGCCCTCCGACTCTGCCCTTCCGCCTACTTAAACTCTCCGTCGCGAAAACCCTATTACCGAGAGCCACGATACGGAAATACTTCCAGAGACGCCGCCGCCGCCAATCCCATCTCGGGGGATTCAGGAGATCTCCTTCGGCACCCTGCCGGAGAGGGGAATCATCACCGGAGGGCTCTACATCATCATGCCCGCCTCCGGATTGATGCGTGAGTAGTTCATCCTTGGACTATGGGTCCATAGCAGTAGCTAGATGGTTGTCTTCTCCTCATTGTGCTATCATGTTAGATCTTGTGAGCTGCCTATCATGATCAAGATCATCTATTTGTAATGCTACATGTTTTGTTTGTTGGGATCCGATGAATATTGAATACTATGTCAAGTTGATTATCAATCTATCATATATATGTTGTTTATGTTCTTGCATGCTCTCCGTTGCTAGTAGAGGCTCCGGCCAAGTTGATACTTGTAACTCCAAGAGGGAGTATTTATGCTCGATAGTGGGTTCATGCCTCCATTGAATCGGGACGAGTGACGGAAAGTTCTAAGGTTGTGGATGTGATGTTGCCACTAGGGATAAAACATCAATGCTTTGTCTAAGGATATTTGTGTTGATTACATTACGCACCATACTTAATGCAATTGTCTGTTGTTTGCAACTTAATACTGGAAGGGGTGCGGATGCTAACCTGAAGGTGGACTTTTTAGGCATAGATGCATGCTGGATAGCGGTCTATGTACTTTATCGTAATGCCCTGATTAAATCTCATAGTAATCATCATGATATTTATGCATCTCTATTTGTCAATTGCCCAACTGTAATTTGTTCACCCAACATGCTATTTATCTTATGGGAGAGACACCACTAGTGAACTGTGGACCCCGGTCCATTCTTTTACATCTGAATACAATCTACTGCAATCATTGTTCTCTAGTGTTCTTCGCAAACAAACATCATCTTCCACATTATACATTTAATCCTTTGTTTACAGCAAGCCGGTGAGATTGACAACCTCACTGTTACGTTGGGGCAAAGTACTTTGATTGTGTTGTGCAAGTTCCACGTTGGCGCCGGAATCCCTGGTGTTGCGCCGCACTACACTCCGTCACCAACGACCTTCACGTGGTCCTTGACTCCTACTGGTTCGATAAACCTTGGTTTCTTACTGAGGGAAAACTTGCTGCTGTACGCATGACACCTTCCTCTTGGGGTTCCCAACGGACGTGTGCTTCACGCGTATCAAGACTGTTTTCTGGCGCCGTTGCCGGGGAGATCAAGACACGCTGCAAGGGGAGTCTCTCACATCCAATCTCTTTACTTTGTTTTTGTCTTGCTTTACTTTATTTTATTTACTGCTTTGCTTGTTTCTTTATATCAAAAATACAAAAAAATTAGTTGCTTTACTTTATTTATTATCTTGTTTGCGTTCTCTATATCAAAAACACAAAAAATTAGTTACTTGCATTTACTTTATTTAGTTTGCTGTATTTACTACTGCTAAAATGAGTAATCCTGAAGTTGAAGTTTGTTCGTTTAAGCAACAAGGGGGAGAAAGTTTTAAGGATGCTTGGTATAGAATTAGTGATGCTCATCATAGGTGCACTAAGAAACACTCCACTATTATCCTGCTTAGGAACTTTTATGTTGGTATCTCTAGCTGGAATAGGTATGTTCTTGATACTCTTGCGGGAGGTAATTTCTTAGGCACTCCTGCTTTAGAAGCTAGTTGCATTATTGAGAGTCTAGTTGGAATACCACCTGTTAATGAAATTAAAATTGAAATCTCTCTTGAAGATGTCATGAAAAAGTTGGAGACCATAGAGAAAAATCTTCCAAGTATTAAGACTAAATTGGGAATATTACTTAATAACACTGATAAACTTGATAAATCTCTAGGTGGAATTAATGAGAGAATTGCTATCCTAGAAATTTGTGCTACTCATGATAATCAAACCCATAGGATTCGAGAACTTGAAGAAGCTATGGGAACCTTGGGTTCAACGTTTTCTTCTCTTAAGTTTAAGGAGAAAGCGTATGTGGGTAAGGAGCAAAAGTTCATGTATGTCTCTAAGGTGCCTAAGCCTAAAAACTATTATAGGCCTAAAATTGACAAAGCCCTTAGTACCACTATGGATGATGGAGCATCTAATATACCTATTGTGACAAATTGTGAAAATTATGATGTTGATGCTTCATCTCTTGATGTTACTTGATTCACACTTTCTGCGCCTAGCTGAAAGGCGTTAAAGAAAAGCGCTTATGGGAGACAACCCATTATTTTACTTCTGCACTTTTGTTTTATATTTGAGTCTTGGAAGTTGGTACTACTGTAGCAACCTCTCCTTATCTTTATTTTATTGCATTGTTGTGCCAAGTAAAGTCTTTGATAGTAGGGTTGATACCAGATTTGGATTACTGCGTAGAAACAGATTTCTTACTGCCACGCAATTGAGCAGCCCCGTCTGTAGGTAATTCAGAAAAATCTGCCAATTTACGTGCATAATCCTCAGATATGTACGCAACTTTCATTCAATTTGAGCTTTTTCATCTGAGCCTGTTAAGTGCCCCAGAAAAATTCGTCTTTACGGACTGTTCTGTTTTGACAGATTCTGCCTTTTATTTCGCATTGCCTGTTTTGCTATGTTTGATGGATTTCTTTGTTCCATTAACTTTCAGTAGCTTTGTGCAATGTCCAGAAGTGTTAAGAATGATTATGTCACCTCTGAATATGTGAATTTTTGATTATGCACTAACCCTCTAATGAGCTTGTTTCGAGTTTGGTGTGGAGAAAGTTTTCAAGGATCAAGACAGGAGGATGATACAATATGATCAAGAAGAGTGAAAAGTCTAAGCTTGGGGATGCCCCCGTGGTTCATCCCTGCATATTTCAAGAAGACTCAAGCATCTAAGCTTGGGGATGACCAAGGCATCCCCTTCTTCATCGACAACTTATCAGGTCACCTCTAGTGAAACTATATTTTTATTCAGTCACATCTTATGTGCTTTACTTGGAGCGTCTGTTTACTTTTATTTTTGTTTTTGTTTGAATAAAATCAGATCCTAGCATTCTTTGTATGGGAGAAAGACACGCTCCGCTGTTGCATATGAACACATGTGTTCTTAGCTGTACTTTTAATGTTCATGGCGAAGGTTGAAACTGCTTCGTTCATTGTTATATGGTTGGAAACAGAAAATGCTTCATGTGGTAAATGGTATATTGTCTTGAATAATTTGATACTTGGCAATTGTTGTGCTCAAATAGATCATGTTTAAGCTCTTGCATCATGTACTTTGCACCCATTAATGAAGAACTACCATAGAGTTTGTTGAAATTTGGTTTGCATGATTGGTCTCTCTAAGGTCTAGATATTTTCTGGTGAAGTGTTTGAACAACAAGGAAGACAGTGTAGAGTCTTATAATGCTTGCAATATGTTCTTATGTAAGTTTTGCTGTACCGGTTCATACTTGTGTTTGCTTCAAACAACCTTGCTAGCCAAAGCCTTGTACTGAGAGGAAATACTTCTCGTGCATCCAAATCCTTGAGCCAAAAACTATGCCATTTGTGTCCACCATACCTACCTACTACATGGTATTTCTCTGCCATTCCAAAGTAAATTACTTGAATGCTACCTTTAAAATTTCATTCCTTGTCTTTGCAATACATAGCTCATGGGAAAATAGCCTTAAAAACTATTGTGGTATTGAATATGTTGCTATGTATCATATTTCTTATAAGTTGCTTGTTGAGCGGTAACCATGTTTCTGGGGACGCCATCAACTATTACACCTTTGTTGGATATCATGTGAGTTGCTATGCATGTTCGTCTTGTCTGAAGTAAGGGCGATTTTCATGATCAAATGGTTTGAGTATGCATATTGTTAGAGAAGAACATTGGGCCGCCAACTAAAGCCATGAATCATGGTGGAAGTTTCAGTTTGGACACAAATCCTCAATCTCTTATGAGAATATTATCTGTTGTTGAATGCTTAAGCATTAAAAGAGGAGTCCATTATCTGTTTTCTATGTTGTCCCGGTATGGATGTTCATGGTTGAGATTTATTAAAAACGAGAAATCAAATGCGATTTATCTCCTTGGACCTTTGTACAGGCGGCATAGAGGTACCCCTTTGTGACACTTGGTTGAAACATATGTTATGCAATGATAATCCGTGTTAATCCAAGCTAATTAGGACAAGGTGCGAGCACTATTGGTATTCTATGCATGAGGCTTGCAACTTATAAGATGTATTATGCATAACACATATGAATTATTACTACCGTTGACAAAATTGTTTCTATGTTTTCAAAATAAAAGCTCTAGCACAAAAATAGTAATCCATGCTTCCCTCTGCGAAGGGCCCATTCTTTTACTTTATGTTGAGTCAGTTTACCTACTTCTTTCTATCTTAGAAGCAAACACTTGTGTCAACTGTGTGCATTGATTCTTACATACTTGCTTATTTGCATTCATCATATTACTTTGTGTTGACAATTATCCATGAGATACACATGTTGAAGTTGAAAGCAACTGCTGAAACTTATATCTTCCTTTGTGTTGCTTCAAAACTTTCTACTAAGAATTTATTGCTTTATGAGTTAACTCCTATGCAAGTCTCACCGATGCTTGTCTTGAAAGTACTATTCATGAAAAGTCTTTGCTATATGATTCAGTTGTTTAATCATTGTCTTTACCATTGCTTCGAATCACTTCATTCACTTCATATGCTTTACAATAGTATTGATCAAGATTATGATAGCATGTCACTTCAAAAATTATCATTGTTATCGTTTACCTACTCGAGGGCGAGTAGGAACTAAGCTTGGGGATGCTTGATACGTCTCAAACGTATCCATAATTTCTTATGTTCCATGCTACTTTTATGACAATACTCACATGTTTTATACATACTTTACATCATTATTATGCATTTTCCGGCACTAACCTACTAACAAGATGCCGAAGCGCCGATTCTTGTTTTCGCTCGTTTTTGGTTTCAGAAATCGTACAAAGGAAATATTCTCGGAATTGGACGAAATCAACGCCCAGGGTCTTATTTTTTCCACGGAGCTTCCAGAAGACCGAAGAGCATACGAAGTGGGGCCACGAGGTGGCCGGACCATAGGGCGGCGCGGCCAGGGAGGGGCCCGCGCCGGACTATGGTGTGGGCCCCTCGTCAGCCCTCCGACTCTGCCCTTCCGCCTACTTAAACTCTCCGTCGCGAAAATCCTATTACCGAGAGCCACGATACGGAAATACTTCCAGAGACGCCGCCGCCTCCAATCCCATCTCGGGGGATTCAGGAGATCGCCTCCGGCACCCTGCCGGAGAGGGGAATCATCACCGGAGGGCTCTACATCATCATGCCCGCCTCCGGATTGATGCGTGAGTAGTTCATCCTTGGACTATGGGTCCATAGCAGTAGCTAGATGGTTGTATTCTCCTCATTGTGCTATCATGTTAGATCTTGTGAGCTGCCTATCATGATCAAGATCATCTATTTGTAATGCTACATGTTGTGTTTGTTGGGATCCGATGAATATTGAATACTATGTCAAGTTGATTATCAATCTATCATATATATGTTGTTTATGTTCTTGCATGCTCTCCGTTGCTAGTAGAGGCTCTGGCCAAGTTGATACTTGTAACTCCAAGAGGGAGTATTTATGCTCGATAGTGGGTTCATGCCTCCACTGAATGCGGGACGAGTGACGAAAAGTTCTAAGGTTGTGGATGTGATGTTGCCACTAGGGATAAAATATCAATGCTTTGTCTAAGGTTATTTGTGTTGATTACATTACGCACCATACTTAATGCAATTGTCTGTTGTTTGCAACTTAATACTGGAAGGGGTGCGGATGCTAACCTCGAAGGTGGACTTTTTAGGCATAGATGCATGTTGGATAGCGGTCTATGTACTTTATCGTAATGCCCCGATTAAATCTCATAGTAATCATCATGATATGTATGCATCTCTATTTGTCAATTGCCCAACTGTAATTTGTTCACCCAACATGCTATTTATCTTATGGGAGAGACACCACTAGTGAACTGTGGACCCCGGTCCATTCTTTTACATCTGAATACAATCTACTGCAATCATTGTTCTCTACTGTTCTTTGCAAACAAACATCATCTTCCACATTATACATTTAATCCTTTGTTTACAGCAAGCCGGTGAGATTGACAACCTCACTGTTACATTGGGGCAAAGTACTTTGATTGTGTTGTGCAGGTGCCACGTTGGCGCCGGAATCCCTGGTGTTGCGCCGCACTACACTCCGTCACCAACGACCTTCACGTGGTCCTTGACTCCTACTGGTTCGATAAACCTTGGTTTCTTACTGAGGGAAAACTTGCTGTTGTACGCATCACACCTTCCTCTTGGGGTTCCCAACGGACGTGTGCTTCATGTGTATCAATGGGCTTGCCTGCATCATGGCGATGCTTGCGTGCTAGCTGGCGCAGAGAAAGCGAGACGAGACGGCTCGGGATGATGCCGTATCTGCGGCGGTACTGGCGGCGAACTTTGGAAGGCCGGGGACGACGGCGATAGGGCATCCGCGAGTAGCTGGGCGTGTCTAGGCGCTAGGTAGAGGTGTGGTGATGAGCTAGGCGGCGGCGGAGAAGTAGGGGAGGACGGAGGCGACGGGGCACGCACGCGTTCTGGCGCGTCCAGGGCGCGGTGAGCGTGCACGCTCTGGCAAGCCTGGGCGTACTGGGCGCGTGCATTCCTGGCCAGGGCGTGCCTCTCCGTGGCCAATGGCTGGCATGGTGATGATCAGGGGAGTTGGGAGATGCTCCAAGACATGCTTTCGGCGCAAAGAAATGGCAGAGAGGAGAGATGGCATGTAGGTGTGCATGGTGCACGGCATGGTGGTGCTCTGGCCATCTCCATGCTTTAATCATCAAAGGCTTGTGCATGGTTTGATCCAGGGGACAATGAGGCACAGTAATGATCAGGTTTTGTCTCTGGTTTAGGCCAAGAACTGCTGGGTAATAGGGTGTGTGATCAAACCAGATTCTTGCCTGCCAGGTGTTCGACACAATGACCGCATGAACATTTTATTTGAATTTTGCAACGATTTTTGGTGGAGTTGATTCAGTTAATATTTGGCACACAATGGTGGTGGTGGTGTGCAAAATTGAGTTGGTTTGTGAAATTCCAAAATGTGTATGATCTAGTTTTTGTTTCAATGTTGCCACTTGTCATTCTTATGTTAAGCAATTGAGGCAGAGTCAACCATGTTGGTTAACACACAAAGTGCTCACCTTGATGTGCTCTTGGATGAGGTGGAACGAATTGGAAGGGTTTGGTTTAATATTTGCTTAATACAAGGGCTCAAAGTGGGTAACATATTAATAGTGGCAGATTTGACCATTATCATATGTAACTTGAATTTGATTTTTTTTCTTTGCTTTGATTTGTGTTTATTTGATTCAAAAGCGTTTGTTATTGGTCTATTGTTGTTTCCCAAGCATTGGCACAAGTCACTATGGCCTTTGTTGAGGATTTGCAAAAATGGCCATTTGCTCGCATATGCCTTTTTCTTTTATTTTCCTTTTCTCTTATTTGATTTCTTTTGGACCTCAATTGGCAAGTGTTAGGGTTTTAGAGGTATTAGTAACACTCAAGCAAACAATCATGGCACAACTCAAACCAAACATGCATGATCACTATGCACACTATGCAACATATTAAAAGTTTTTGTTAGTTCCAAAATTTTGAATATTGGAAACACCTTTTCTTATTGATTTGAAATTTGGGATGTTACAAACCCTTCCCACTTACAAAAGATCTCGTCCCGAGATCTTAAAGAAAAACTAGGTACTAAAGAGATCTAGGAATTCAGTCCTCATGTAATCTTCGCGCTCCCAAGTGGCTTCTTCTTCGGTATGGTTGCTCCATTGAATCTTCAGGAACTTGATACTCCTGGTGCGAGTGGTTCTGAAAGCTTCTTCCAGGATGCGAATAGGTACTTCGCGATAGGTCAAGTCCTTGTTGATATCCACCGATCTGTGATCGATGTTCTTGAAAACCTCCGTCTTCTCAGGAACTTCCAAACACTTCCGAAGTAACGAGATGTGAACCACGTCATGTACAGTTGCCATTTCCTCCGGCAGTTCCAGCTGATAAGATACTTCTCCTCGGCGACTCAGAACTTTTAAGGGTCCAACATATCGGGGTGCAAGCTTTCCTCTAAGCTGGAATCTCTGCATTCCTTTAAGGGGTGATACTTTGAGATACACAAAGTCTCTGATATTGAAAGTCATTTCTCGGCGTCTCTTGTCAGCATAACTCTTCTGTCGAGATTGGGCAGTCTTGAGGTATTCACAAATCTTGTGAACCTTCTCTTCAGCTTCTCGGAGAATATTGGGTCCAAAGATTTGACTATCTCCGACCTCTGACCAGTTTAGAGGGGTACGACACTTCCTTCCGTACAATGCTTCAAAGGGGGCCATTTGCAAGCTGGCTTGATAACTGTTGTTGTATGAGAATTCTGCGTAAGGCAGGCAGTCTTCCCATTTAGATCCATATTCAAGCACACAGGCTCTCAACATATCTTCCAGTATCTGGTTGACTCTTTCGGTCTGTCCATCAGTCTGCGGGTGATAAGTTGTGCTGAAATTCAGCCGGGTTCCTAGTCCTTCATGTACTTTCTGCCAGAATCTTGAGGTGAATTGGGATCCTCTATCTGACACGATTGACTTTGGGGTTCCATGCAGGCTGACTATTCTTGAGATGTATAACTCAGCTAGCTTAGGGCCTTGATAGGTGGTCTTGACGGGGATGAAATGGGCTACCTTGGTTAATCTATCAACCACTACCCAAATAGAATCATTTCCTCTACTTGATTTGGGCAATCCGGTGATGAAGTCCATTCCTACGGAATCCCACTTCCATTCGAGAATCCGTAATGGCTGCAGTAATCCTCGCGGGTCGCCGATGTTCTGCCTTGACTCTCTGACAGATATCACACTTGGCTATGTAACTTCCAATTTCTCTCTTCATTCCATGCCACCAAAATTGTTCCTTCCAGTCTTGGTACATCTTGGTTCCTCCGGGATGAATGGAGTAAAGGGTGTCATGGGCTTCCTTCAAAATGACTTGTTTCAACTCTGAATCTGACGGCACGCATAGGCGTCCATTGTACCAAAGAACTCCTTCTTCATCTTCGGTAAATCCCGGTGCCTTTCATGCAGCTATTTGGCTCTTGATTCCATCAATGCTAGCATTTCCTTTCTGGGCTTCCTTTATCTGACTAATCAAGGTAGGCTGGAGTTCAATGCTTGCTAGGAATCCTTCACTAACTAGCTCCAGTCTAAACTGCTCGAATTCTTGATGCAAACTAGGTTGCTCTTATGCGATCATGGAGTTCAACTGACACAGCAGTCTACTCAGGGCATCCACTACCACATTGGCCTTGCCGGGGTGGTAGTGAATTTCCATATCGTAATCCTTGATTAACTCTATCCATCTTGTCTTCCTCATATCCAGCTCCTTCTGAGTGAAAATATACTTCAGGCTCTTGTGATTCGAATAGATCTCGCATCGATTACCCATGAGGTAATGACGCCATACTTTCAAGGCTAAGACTACTACTGCTAGCTCTAAGTCATGGGTTGGATAATTCTGCTCATGTTGCTTCAGTTGCCTAGACAGGTATGATATTACTTTGCCTTCTTGCATCAACACACATCCAAGACCAATCTTGGAGGCGTCACAGTAGACGTGAAATGGCTTGGTGATGTCCGGCATGATCAATATTGGGGCTGAGGTCAATCTGCTCTTGAGCTACTGGAAACTCTCTTCACATTTATCAATCCACTCAAACTTCTTGTCTTTCTTCAATAATTGAGTCATTGGTCTTGCTATGCTTGAAAATCCTTCAACAAATCTGCGGTAATATCCCGCTAATCCCAGAAATGCATGGACTTCAGTCTGAGTGGTTGGGGCTTTCCATTCCGCGACGGTCTTGATCTTTGCGGGGTCAACGGCAATTCCTCCTGCAGACAAGATATGTCCCAGGAATCCTACTTCCTTTAACCAAAACTCACATTTGCTAAACTTGGCATACAACTGATGCTTCCTAAGGGTATCCAGGACAACTTCCAAATGTTGCTCATGTTCTTCTTCTGACTTGGAGTAGATTAGAATGCCGTCGATGAAAATAACGACAAACTTATCTAAAAAGTTCATAAAGATCTTATTCATGAGATTCATGAAATAAGCTGGGGCATTGGTCAATCCAAATGACATGACATTGTACTCATACAATCCATATCTGGTGGTGAAGGCGGTTTTGGGGATATCCGTTGCACGAATCTTCAGTTGATGGTAACCAGTCCTAAGATCATCTTAGAGAACACTTTGGCACCGGTCAGCTGGTCAAACAGGTCTTCTATCTTTGGCAAGGGATACTTGTTCTTGACGGTGACATCGTTAAGCTTACGGTAGTCCGTACATAAACGAGTGGCACCGTCCTTCTTATCCACAAACAAAACTGGGGATCTCCAAGGCGACGCACTTGGTCAAATCAGACCTTTGTGTAGCATATCATCCAGTTGTTTCTTCAGTTCCACTAGCTCTGCTGGGTTCATACTATAGGCTCTCTGGGCTATGGGTCCTGTTCCATGTATTAACTCAATGATAAACTCGATATCCCGATCTGGGGGCATACCGGGTAGATCATGAGGAAACACATCGGGGTATCGACAGACGACCCTGATCTGATCCAAGGTTGGTTTGGCTAAACTATGGTTGCAGGTGAACTTTCTGGGCAGCCTTTCAGACACGTGTTCTATTAACACTCCGGTGCTACTAGTCATGGTGATGGCCTTCTTGGCACAATCAATCAATCCATGATGTTTCGACATCCAATCCATACCCAGTACTACTTCCAAACCTTTTGCTCCCAGCACAATCAAATTTGCATAAAAATCTATTTCATGAATTCTGATGGGTACATCTTTGCAAATTTTTCTAGCTTTTGTAGTTGAACCAGGTATTTGAACTATCATGACATGCTTCAAACTGATGGGTTGAATCTTACTAGTGCATGCAAAATCTTCAGTAACAAACGAATGCGATGCTCCAGAATCAAACAACACTCTTGCAGGTACCGAGTTAACAAAAAACATACCCAGCACGACATCTGGAGCTTCCTGGGCTTCTTCGGCACTCATGTGAAAGAGGCGGCCACTGCGGTTGTTCGGATTGTTCAGGGTAAACTTCCTGCCGGTTGAGACACGGCGTTGCTGCTGAGCAGGTGCAGCGGTATTGGGGGCAGTATTGGCTAACCTTTTGGGGCACTCATTGGAGTAGTGACCCACAATTCCATATTCATAACAAGTTATTGTAGACTTGTCCTTGGGGGTGATGGGAACAGCATTGCTCCCAGTTCTTGGAGCAGTGTTGGTGTTGTTGTGGTTACCGGGGGCTCTCATCGGGGCACAGTTGAAGTTGTTGGTGTTGGCATGGTTGTTTTTGTTGTTGTTGTTGTTGTTGTTGTTGTTGTTGTTGTTGTTGTTGTGGCCTCCTGGCCTTGGGTGTCCTCCACTCCGATTCTGGAAACTTGGACGTGACATTGGCATCGGGGGCTTGTTGTTTCTTGGGGCAAACCCTCCACTTGAGTTGGGGCGATACCTTGGGGTATTGCTGGGCCCACTCTGGTGCATCATCCGGCGCTTGCGGTTATCATTAGCTTGATGGAGTTTTCCCTCCATCTGGATGGCTGAATCCACCAGGGCTTCTAAGTCAGCAAAGGGAATGTTGACCAGCACAGTCTGCATCTCATCATGCAGTCCGTTCAGGAATCTTTCCTTCCTTTTCTCAGTGGTGTCGGTCTCATCCGGGGCGTACCTTGACAGAGTGAGGAATCTGTCGCGGTATTGTACCACGGACATCCTGCCTTGTTTGAGTTCCCTGAACTCATCCCTCATCTTCTTTATCAGACCCGGGGGCACGTGATACTTGCTGAACTTGAGCTTGAAATCTGCCCAAGTCATTATCTGTCCTGCATTCATGGCACGGGTGCTTGTCCACCAAGCTCTTGCAGGTCCCGCCAAATAGTGGATGGCGAACACTACGTTTTCTGCGGCTTCTACTCCCGCAACTTCCAAGTTATTCTCCATTGTCTGGAGCCAGTCATCAGCATCTAGTGGCCCTTCAGTCTTGCTGAACATGGGAGAGTTGGTGTTCTGAAAGTTTTTCAGCTTGGATCCAGGATGATCATGGTTTCCGTGGCCTTGGTTGTTCTGAGCTATTTGCTGCAGTGCTGCAATATTGGCTTGCCTTTCAGCTCTTTCAGCCTCTGTATCTGCAATCATCATCTGCAACATCTGCATCATTGCATCTTGATTGGTGCTGCGGGTTGGAGGGGCCATCTGAATATTGAGATAGATCATGAGATAAGAGGGAATTTTCTATGGCTTGTTTTTGGGTAAGTTTAGAAATTTAAAACTTGAGTACTTGTCATGTTGAAAACAAACAACACTTTCATTCATTCAAACAACACACATTACAAGCTAACACATTAATGGTTTTAAGAACCATTCCACCACTCTACGATACAAGGGATTGGATACAAACTCACACCTACGCAAGTGCTCAAGTGAAACTACTCCTCATCATCCACATCGATCGGGATGAAGCCATCCTCTTCGGTCTCCATAAACTCATAGCCTTCCACATTAGTGTGGAAGTCCAGGTCCTCATCCTCCTCATAGTCATCATCATCACTCAGGAAGGCATTTCCCCCCTGAATGTCTTCTCCTTCTACTTCCAGGTCCTTCAGCTGTTCTTCTTGTGCCTTGACAGTTGCCTCCAAGGACATTATCTTCGCGCGGAGGCGAGCGATGGTGTAGTCCTTCTTGGCACGCTGCCGGCGGAGTGTCTTGCGCTCATGGGCAAGGATCCTGATGGTGTCGGTCTGCTGCGCTGTGTGGGCGTGAGTCTGGTTGGCGTAGACGCGAGAGTTGTCCAGCTCCTTCTGGGTCTTGTGCAGCATATAGTCCAGATGCTCCACGTGATGCTTCAGCTCGGGGTGGGACTACAGGTCCATGGGGCCTCCAATGGAGTCATGCCTTGCCAAGTGAGCAAAGCGGGTCCCACGGATCTGAGTCTCATTCTGCCCGCACAGACGGGCAAGTGCTTCCTGAAGAGCACGAGCGAGTCCGTCTAGCCAGTTGTTCTCCCGGATGGAGAACTGGATCCTCTCGGACCTGGGAGGCTCCATCTTGCCCCTTGATGACGCGTAAAGCACACGCTCGTTGGGAACCCCAAGTGGAAGGTGTGATGCGTATAGCAGCAAGTTTCCCTCAGTAAGAAACCAAGGTTTATCGAACCAGTAGGAGTCAAGAAGCACGTTGAAGGTTGATGGCAGCGGGATGTAGTGCGGCGCAACACCGGGGATTACGGCGCCAACGTGGAACCCGCACAACACAACCAAAGTACTTTGCCCCAACGAAACGGTGAGGTTGTCAATCTCACCGGCTTGTCTGTAACAAAGGATTAACCGTATTGTGTGGAAGATGATTGTTTGCGAGAAAACGATAGAACAAGTATTGCAGTAGATTGTATTTCAGTAAAGAGAATTGGACCGGGGTCCATAGTTCACTAGAGGTGTGTCTCCCATAAGATAAACAGCATGTTGGGTGAACAAATTACAGTTGGGCAATTGACAAATAAAGAGAGCATGACCATGCACATACATATCATGATGAGTATAGTGAGATTTAATTGGGCATTACGACAAAGTACATAGACCGCCATCCAACTGCATCTATGCCTAAAAAGTCCACCTTCGAGGTTATCATCCGAACCCCTCCGGTATTAAGTTGCAAAGCAACGGACAATTGCATTAAGTATGGTGCGTAATGTAATCAACAACTACATCCTTAGACATAGCATCAATGTTTTATCCCTAGTGGCAACAAGCACAACACAACCTTAGAACTTTCTGTCACTGTCCCAGGTGTCAATGCAGGCATGAACCCACTATCGAGCATAAGTACTCCCTCTTGGAGTTACAAGCATCTACTTGGCCAGAGCATCTACTAGTAACGGAGAGCATGCAAGATCATAAACAACACATAGATATAACTTTGATAATCAACATAACAAGTATTCTCTATTCATCGGATCCCAACAAACGCAACATATAGAATTACCGATAGATGATCTTGATCATGTTAGGCAGCTCACAAGATCCGACAATGATAGCACAATGGGGAGAAGACAACCATCTAGCTACTGCTATGGACCCATAGTCCAGGGGTAGACTACTCACACATCACACCGGAGGCGACCATGGCGGCGTAGAGTCCTCCGGGAGATGATTCCCCTCCCCGGCAGGGTGCCGGAGGCGATCTCCTGGATCCCCCGAGATGGGATCGGCGTTGGCGGCGTCTCTGGAAGGTTTTCCGTATCGTGGCTCTCGGTACCGGGGGGTTTCGTCACGGAGGCTTTAAGTAGGCGGAAGGGCAAGTCAGGAGGGGGCACGGGGGCCCCACACCACAGGCCGGCGCGGCCAAGGGGGGGGCCGCGCCGCCCTAGGGTTTGGGCACCCTGTGGCCCCACTTCGTTTCGTCTTCGGACTTCTGGAAGCTTCGTGGAAAAATAGGCCCCTGGGCTTTGATTTCGTCCAATTCCGAGAATATTTCCTTACTAGGATTTCTGAAACCAAAAACAGCAGAAAACGACAGAATCGGCACTTCGGCATCTTGTTAATAGGTTAGTTCCGGAAAATGCACGAATATGACATAAAGTGTGCATAAAACATGTAGATAACATCAATAATGTGGCATGGAACATAAGAAATTATCGATACGTCGGAGACGTATCAGCATCCCCAAGCTTAGTTCCGCTCGTCCCGAGCGAGGTAAAACGATAACACGGATAATTTTCGGAGTGACATGCCATCATAATCTTGATCATACTATTTGTAAAGCATATGTAGTGAATGCAGCGATCAAAACAATGTATATGACATGAGTAAACAAGTGAATCATAAAGCAAAGACTTTTCATGAATAGCACTTCAAGACAAGCATCAATTAAGTCTTGCATAAGAGTTAACTCATAAAGCAATAATTCAAAGTAAAGGCATTGAAGCAACACAAAAGAAGATTAAGTTTCAGCGGTTGCTTTCAACTTGTAACATGTATATCTCATGGATATTGTCAACATAGAGTAATATAATAAGTGCAATAAGCAAGTATGTAGGAATCAATGCACAGTTCACACAAGTGTTTGCTTCTTGAGGTGGAGAGAAATAGGTGAACCGACTCAACATTGAAAGTAAAAGAATGGTCCTCCATAGAGGAAAAGCATCGATTGCTATATTTGTGCTAGAGCTTTGATTTTGAAAACATGAAACAATTTTGTCAACGGTAGTAATAAAGCATATGCATCATGTAAATTATATCTTATAAGTTGCAAGCCTCATGCATAGTGTACTAATAGTGCCCGCACCTTGTCCTAATTAGCTTGGACTACCTGGATTATCACCGCAATACATATGCTTTAACCAAGTATCACAAAGGGGTACCTCTATGCCGCTCGTACAAAGGTCTAAGGAGAAAGCTCGCATTTGGATTTCTCGCTTTTGATTATTCTCAACTTAGACATCCATACCGGGACAACATAGACAATGTGATAATGGACTCCTCTTTTAATGCTTTAAGCATTCAACAATAATTAATTCTTTTCTCATTAGAGATTTGAGGATGTTTGTCCAAAACTGAAACTTCCACCATGGATCATGGCTTTAGTTAGCGGCCCAATGTTCTTCTCTAACAATATGCATGCTCAAACCATTCAACTCAGTGTAGATCGCCCTTACTTCCGACAAGACGAACATGCATAGCAACTCACATGAAATTCAACAATGAAAAGTTGATGGCGTCCCCAGTAAACATGGTTATCGCACAACAAGCAACTTAATAAGAGATAAAGTGCATAATTACATATTCAATACCACAATAGTTTTTAAGCTATTTGTCCCATGAGCTATATATTGCAAAGGTGAATGATGGAATTTTAAAGGTAGCACTCAAGCAATTTACTTTGGAATGGCGGAAAATACCATGTAGTAGGTAGGTATGGTGGACACAAATGGCATAGTGATTGGCTCAAGTATTTTGGATGCATGAGAAGTATTCCCTCTCGATACAAGGTTTAGGCTAGCAAGGCTTATTTGAAACAAACACAAGGATGAACCGGTGCAGCAAAACTCACATAAAAGACATATTGAAAACATTATAAGACTCTACACCGTCTTCCTTGTTGTTCAAACTCAATACTAGAAATTATCTAGACCTTAGAGAAACCAAATATGCAAACCAAATTTTAGCATGCTCTATGTATTTCTTCATTAATGGGTGCAAAGCATATGATGCAAGAGCTTAAACATGAGCACAACAATTGCCAAGTATCACATTACCCAAGACATTTATAGCAATTACTACATGTATCATTTTCCAATTCCAACCATATAACAATTTAACGAAGGAGAAACTTCGCCATGAATACTATGAGTAGAAGTTAAGGACATACTTGTCCATATGCTACAGCGGAGCGTGTCTCTCTCCCATAAAGTGAATGCTAGGATCCATTTTATTCAAACAAAACAAAAAACAAAAACAAACCGACGCTCCAAGAAAAAACACATAAGATGTGATGGAATAAAAATATAGTTTCGGGGAGGAACCTGATAATGTTGTCGATGAAGAAGGGGATGCCTTGGGCATCCCCAAGCTTAGACGCTTGAGTCTTCTTAATATATGCAGGGGTGAACCACCGGGGCATCCCCAAGCTTAGAGCTTTCACTCTCCTTGATCATGTTGCATCATACTCCTCTCTTGATCCTTGAAAACTTCCTCCACACCAAACTCGAAACAACTCATTAGAGGGTTAGTGCATAATATAAATTAACATATTCAGATGTGACACAATCATTTTTAACACTTCTGGACATTGCATAATGCTACTGGACATTAGTGGATCAAAGAAATTCATCCAACATAGCAAAAGAGGCAATGCGAAATAAAAGGCAGAATCTGTCAAAACAGAACAGTTCGTATTGACGAATTTTAAAATGGCACCAGACTTGCTCAAATGAAAATGCTCAAATTTAATGAAAGTTGCGTACATATCTGAGGATCATGCACGTAAATTGGCTTAATTTTCTGAGCTACCTACAGGGAGGTGGACCCAGATTCGTGACAGCAAAAAAATCTGGAACTGCGCAGTAATCCAAATCTAGTACTTACTTTTCTATCAACGGCTTTACTTGGCACAACAAAACACAAAACTAAGATAAGGAGAGGTTGCTACAGTAGTAAACAACTTCCAAGACACAAAATAAAAACAAAATACTGTAGGTAAAAACATGGGTTGTCTCCCATAAGCGCTTTTCTTTAACGCCTTTCAGCTAGGCGCAGAAAGTGTGCATCAAGTATTATCAAGAGATGGTGTAACGTTATCACAAGCTCCCCCATCCGTGGTGGTACTAAGGGCTTTATCAATTTTAGGCCCATAGTAATATTTCTTTGGTTTAGGCACTTTAGAGACATACATAAACTTTTGCTCCTTACCCACATAAGCTTTCTCCTTATATTTAAGAGAGGAAAATGTTGAACCCAAGGTTTCCATAGCTTTTTCAAGTTCGTTAATCCTATTAATTTGATCATCATGGACAACACAAGTTCCTAGGACACTAATTCTTTCATCAATTCCTCCTAAGGATTTATCAAGTTCATCAGTTTTATCAAGTAACATTTCCAATTTAGTTTCAACACTTGGAAAATTTTTCTCTATGGTTTCCAATTTTTTCATAACATCTTCAAGAGAGATTTCAGTTTTAACTTCATCAACAGGGGGTATTCCAAATAGACTCTCAATAATGCAGCTAGCTTCTAATGCAGGAGTACTTAAGAAGTTACCTCCTGCGAGACAATCAAGAACATACCTATTCCAGCTAGAGATACCAACATAAAAATTCCTGAGTAAAATAGTGGTGGAGTGTTTCTTAGTGCACCTATTATGGGCATTACTAATTCTATACCAAGCATCTCTTAAACATTCTCCCCCTTGTTGCTTAAACGTGCGAACTTCAACTTCAGGATTGCTCATCTTAATAGTAGTAAATAAAGCAAACTAGATAAAGTAAATGCAAGTAACTAAATTTTTTTGTGTTTTCGATATAGCAAACAAGATAGCAAATAAAGTAAAACTAGCAACTAATTTTTTTGTATTTTGATTTAGTGCAGCAAACAAAGTAGTAAATAAAACTAAGCAAGACAAAAACAAAGTAAAGAGATTGAGAAGTGGAGACTCCCCTTGCGGCGTGTCTTGATCTCCCCGGCAACGGCGCAGAAATTTAGCTTGATGACGCGTAAAGCACACGCTCGTTGGGAACCCCAAGTGGAAGGTGTGATGCGTACAGCAGCAAGTTTCCCTCAGTAAGAAACCAAAGTTTATCGAACCAGTAGGAGTCAAGAAGCACGTTGAAGGTTGATGGCAGCGGGATGTAGTGCGGCGCAACACCAGGGATTCCGGCGCCAACGTGGAACCTGCACAACACAACCAAAGTACTTTGCCCCAACGAAACAGTGAGGTTGTCAATCTCACCGGCTTGCTGTAACAAAGGATTAACCGTATTGTGTGGAAGATGATTGTTTGCGAGAAAACAGTAGAACAAGTATTGCGATAGATTGTATTTCGAGTAAAGAGAATTGGACCGGGGTCCACAGTTCACTAGAGGTGTCTCTCCCATAAGATAAACGAGCATGTTGGGTGAACAAATTACGGTTGGGCAATTGACAAATAAAGAGAGCATGACCATGCACATACATATCATGATGAGTATAGTGAGATTTAATTGGGCATTACGACAAAGTACATAGACCGCCATCCAACCGCATCTATGCCTAAAAAGTCCACCTTCGAGGTTATCATCCGAACCCCCTCCAGTATTAAGTTGCAAAGCAACGGACAATTGCATTAAGTATGGTGCGTAATGTAATCAACAACTACATCCTTAGACATAGCATCAATGTTTTATCCCTAGTGGCAACAGCACAACACAACCTTAGAACTTTCTCGTCACTTGTCCCGGTGTCAATGCGGGCATGAACCCACTATCGAGCATAAGTACTCCCTCTTGGAGTTACAAGCATCTACTTGGCCGAGAGCATCTACTAGTAACGGAGAGCATGCAAGATCATAAACAACACATAGATATAACTTTGATAATCAACATAACAAGTATTCTCTATTCATCGGATCCCAACAAACGCAACATATAGAATTACGGATAGATGATCTTGATCATGTTAGGCAGCTCACAAGATCCGACAATGATAGCACAATGGGGAGAAGACAACCATCTAGCTACTGCTATGGACCCATAGTCCAGGGGTAGACTACTCACACATCACACCGGAGGCGACCATGGCGGCGTAGAGTCCTCCGGGAGATGATTCCCCTCTCCGGCGGGGTGCCGGAGGCGATCTCCTGGATCCCCCGAGATGGGATCGGCGTTGGCGGCGTCTCGGAAGGTTTTCCGTATCGTGGCTCTCGGTGCGGGGGTTTCGTCACGGAGGCTTTAAGTAGGCGGAAGGGCAAGTCAGGAGGGGGCACGGGGGCCCCACACCACAGGCCGGCGCGGCCAGTGGGGGCCGCGCCGCCCTAGGGTTTGGGCACCCCGTGGCCCCACTTCGTTTCGTCTTCGGACTTCTGGAAGCTTCGTGGCAAAATAGGCCCCCGGGCTTTGATTTCGTCCAATTCCGAGAATATTTCCTTACTAGGATTTCTGAAACCAAAAACAGCGAGAAAACAGCAATCGGCACTTCGGCATCTTGTTAATAGGTTAGTTCCAGAAAATGCACGAATATGACATAAAGTGTGCATAAAACATGTAGATAACATCAATAATGTGGCATGGAACATAAGAAATTATCGATACGTCGGAGACGTATCACCCCTCAGATCAGCAGTGACAATCCACTGAAGTTCCCCTCCGGGCTGGTCGTTGACTTGAGTTCCGAAGAACTCCGGGTGGGGCGCTCAAGGTACTCCGACATGGAATCTAAGTCCCTCTCGAAGATCAGGTCCCCGCCATTCCCAAGCTGGTAAAACTTGGTGTTGTTCACTTGCTCCATCTGTAAGAGAATTAGACGAGTAAGTTAGAGAGGTGCAAGTGTGTCAAAATTTTATGTAAAATTACAAGCAAAAGGTAGAGCATGAATTTCTCCTTTGAAAAGATCTCAAGGGTAAGAGGGTGAATAAGTTTTCAAAGATATTCACTTCATTGGTTTTTGAAACTAAATTTTTTTAGACGTCCATTCTAACTAGGATCTCCTAAGGTCAAACAATGGCTCTGATACCAACTTGTCAACACCCGAATTTTTAAGTCCAGATGCCTATTATGCCATACATCGCAATCCCAGGAAGATTGTTTTTGCGAGACATAACAGTTGATATCATAGAGTCATCATTCATTACAAACCATAGTCTTCTTACAACAATAGATCACATGATCCACACTTACAATAATAGTTGATCTAATGATCAACAAACACAACACATAGCGGAAGCGAAGTAGTAGTAGTCCATCTAATCCACAGGCAACGCTTGACGTTAGAAGACGATCCTAGTTATCGTAGACATCCTGCTGTCCGTCATCCTGATACTGTTGCTCCTCTTCATAGTCTGGCCATTTGAATAGCCAGGGACACAGCCATGAGTACTTTAAAGTACTCGCAAACTAATACTAGTGTAAGTACCTATCAATTTTAGTAAGGGGGTGCTAAGCTCTAAGTTTATTTGCATAAAGCCAATTTTATTTCATAAGCAATTTTAAATGAAAGACTCCTCATTTGCCTAACTTAACTCAAGTGGAAACATTAGTGTCATTCCCACAACCATGTTGGGTTCAAGTCAAAATTCATCATTCAATTCACCATCCATTTTTAGAAATATCTGACAACGGAACAGTATGGCCTTTCCAATCGTCCGTAACCGTTGACACGGCTATTCGAATATGTTTACACTCTGCAGAGGTTGCACACATGTGCCACAACTTTTGATTACATCCGTCAGGGATAACCCTGAATAATCATAACTCAGTATGCGGATCATCAACCGTAACCTTTCACTTATAAACTCTAGTATAGGCACCTCTCCCCATGAGTTTGGCCTCCCGGTGATAGCCAACTGTTATCCCGGGAACTGCACAGGGCTTGGGTCGGACATTCACCTCATTTCACGTCATTTCACATTCAACGGAGGCAGCCTCGGCTTAACCCCTATGACGCTTGTTTAGAGGGAACCCATACTAAAGCGCATAAGTTTCTAGTTAAGCCTTACCCATAATCAGGTATTGTGGGGGTACTCTAAAATTAGAATGGTATCGCATCCGAACCCAATTATCAGTGTTTGTCAAAGTCACCATGTCATTCATGTCATATTCACCTTCAAAATCTTTCAATAGAATGACTCATCATTCCAAGGTTTTCAAAGTTATTGGTTTTCACATGTTCCCATCTAGAGTAGTCATTTTTAGTTTAGCACTAGCAAATAGTCATGAGGGGTGCTAATCTAGCTTGTATTTCTCTAG
This sequence comes from Lolium rigidum, assembly GCF_022539505.1. Classification (NCBI taxonomy): domain Eukaryota; kingdom Viridiplantae; phylum Streptophyta; class Magnoliopsida; order Poales; family Poaceae; genus Lolium; species Lolium rigidum. The sequence continues at coordinate 12,772,420 of NC_061509.1, read as the reverse complement.
GCTACTTTTGATGTTCTTGTAACACTCTATACTTAGACCAAGATTAACTATAAAGTAAGCTTTGATAAATAAAGTAAAAGCTTGCAAGTAATAAAAATTAGGATTGGATGGTGCCTTGCTCTAGTAGAGCTTTGCATTTGGGAGCTTGCAAGAGTATAGCTTGCCTTGAGTGGTGTATTGATCAAAGTTTTCTTCTTCCTCCTCGTAGACCTCCTCCTCTTGGCATTCCTCGGTACTAGCGTCTATAAACGGATACGAGGTATACAATCACCAAACAATTCTTAAAGGCTAGACTAAGCACACACATGGTTCACACAAGCTATTCTAGCATCACATCCTTATTAACATGGTGGTTGACTTTGTTTTCTTTTTAAGAAAAATAATTTCCTCTCATTAAAATATTTATTAGAGTTTCTATTTATTATCTTTGAGAAGTAATTTCCTCTCATTATATCTTGTTAAGATTTAATCTCCTCAAATAATAAAGTATGAACACATGTTGACCAAGGTCAACACTTCATAATTATCATTTGGGAAAATGATTTAAATGAGATACTCCATCTCATGCAATTTAAATACTACTATGTAACAATTTAGTATCATTAAGTAATTAAATATGAGGTGCTATAGACTAAGGTCATTACCTCATATTGGATTACTTAAGACCATGATTTAAATGAGAGAGTAACTCTCATACTATTGAAATAAATTAATTGAGATAATTTAAATGGGCTAGAAATGGCCACATAGCCATTATTTTGCTCTAGCCCATGATCATAGTAAACAACTAGGATATATTTTTACATAATCATGTAGAGTATTTGAAATGTGATTTATAAGAGTTGGAATCAACTCAAAATCATTTATGGTTAATTTTTAATAAATGTTTGAAGTTTGAAAAGGCCCTGCCTTGTTATTTTTACTACATTATTTATACTATGAATCTAGGGTTGAGACCAGTGTAGTTATTTAGATAATTTCATAAGCTTTCCAAGTATATAAAATTCATCAAATTTGGTTCAGTAGATTTGATTCTATTAAAGTTTGAACATGGCATCTGCAAGGAAATTCAATTAAATCAAATATTCCGAATTCAAACGTGTGGGCTTAGGCGGGAAATGAAGCTGGACCAAAAGGGAGAAAAAGAATTGGGCCAGCCCATCTGCGCGTCTCGCGCGAGTGGGCTGCCTGACAGTGGGGCCCGCTATCAGCAGCACTTAGCGGGCGAAACGGTATGAGCGATGTGAGGCGTAGGATTAGAAGTGGATCGTGCGGCTGGCGATCATCGTCGTCTCCGACAAGATCCCGCATAACTGGCGGCGAGCCAAGGGGGTCGGAGAGCCTACCGGTGCTCCGGCGATCGTCGGCGAGGTGCGCAGCAACGTTTTCGTGGACGGCGAGCCTCCTGGTACTGGTGGTGTCCCTCGAGGTGGCTCCAATCGACGGCGAGGTGCTGCAGGTCCAGGCGGTGCTCCGGCGTCAAATTGGAGCTGCTCCGGCTACAATGTGGTGAGGGATGTGGTCGAGGAGAAGCAGAGATGGGAGGAGAGCTGGATGGTGTGAAGAAATGAGGAGCGGGATACGCCTATTTATAGCGGCGCGAGTGAGCTGCGGGTGTGCACTCCGGTCGATCATGGCGCGGCGTCTCTGGGTCGCGAAAGGGCAAGGCGAGGATGGCGTGGGCTTGCCTGCATCATGGTGGTGCTTGCATGCTAGCTGGCGCAGAGAAAGCGAGACGAGACGGCAAACTTTGGAAGGGGACGACGACGACAGGGCGTCCATGAGTAGCTGGGCGTGTCTAGGTGCTAGGTAGAGGTGTGGTGATGAGCTAGGCGGCGGAGAAGTAGGGGAGGACGGAGGCGACGGGGCACGCACGCGTTCTGGCGCGTCCAGGGCGCGGTGAGCGTGCACGCTCTGGCAAGCCTGGGCGTACTAGGCGTGTGCGTTCCTGGCCAGGGCATGCCTCTCCGTGGCCAATGGCTGGCATGGTGATGATCAGGGGAGTTGGGAGATGCTCCAGGACATGCTTTCGGCGCAAAGAAATGGCAGAGAGGAGAGATGGCATGGAGGTGTGCATGGTGCACGGCATGGTGGTGCTCTGGCCATCTCCATGAATTAATCATCAAAGGCTTGTGCATGGTTTGATCCAGGGGACAATGAGGCACAGTAATGATCAGGTTTTGTCTCTGGTTTAGGGCAAGAACTGCTAGGTAATAGGGTGTGTGATCAAACCAGATTCTTGCCTGCCAGGTGTTCGACACAATGGCCGCATGAACATTTTATTTGAATTTTGCAACAATTTTTGGTGGAGTTGATTCAATTAATATTTGGCACACAATGGTGGTGGTGGTGTGCAAAATTGAGTTGGTTTGTGAAATTCCGAAATGTGTATAATCTAGTTTTTGTTTCAATGTTGCCACTTGTCATTCTTATGTTAAGCAATTGAGGGAGAGTCAACCATGTTGGTTAACACACAAAGTGCTCACCTTGATGTGCTCTTGGATGAGGTGGAAAGAATTGGAAGGGTTTGGTTTAAGATTTGCTTAATACAAGGGCTCAAAGTGGGTAACATATTAATAGTGGCAGATTTGACCATTATCATATGTAACTTGAATTTGATTTTTTCCTTTGCTTTGATTTGTGTTTCTTTGATTCAAAAGTGTTTGTTATTGGTCTATTGATGTTTCCCAAGCATTGGCACACGTCATTATGGCCTTGGTTGAGGATTTGCAAAAATGGCCATTTGCTCTCATATGGCTTTTTCTTTTATTTTCCTTTTCTCTTATTTGATTTCTTTTGGACCTCAATTGGCAAGTGTTAGGGTTTTAGAGGTATTAGTAACACTCAAGCAAACAATCATGGCACAACTCAAACCAAACATGCATGATCACTATGCACACTATGCAACATATTAAAAGTTTTTGTTAGTTCCAAAATTTGAATATTGGAAACTCCTTTTCTTATTGATTTGAAATTTGGGATGTTACAATTTTATCACTCAGGGAGGAGGATTCTTTGACAGAATTTACCTTCTTACCTTGTGGAGCTCTCTCGGTGTGCCATTCAGAATAATTTATCATCATATCATCAAGTAATTTAGTTGCAGCCCCCAAAGTAATGGACATAAAGGTACCTCCAGCAGCTGAATCTAGAAGGTTTCTTGAAGAAAAATTTAATCATGCATAAAAAGTTTGGATGATCATCCAAGTAGTCAGTCCATGAGTGGGACAATTCTTTACCAAAGATTTCATTCTTTCCCAAGCTTGAGCAACATGTTCATTATCAAATTATCTAAATTTCATTATGTGGCTTCTCAAAGATATAATCTTAGCATGAGGATAATATTTTCCAATAAAAGAATATTTGCATTTAACCCAACAATCAATACTATTTCTAGGCAAAGATAGCAACCAATCTTTAGCTCTACCTCTCAAAGAGAAAGGTAACAATTTCAGTTTAATAATGTCACCATCTAAATCCTTATATTTTTGCATCTCACAAAGTTCAACAAAATTATTAAGGTGAGAAGTGGCATATTCAGTACTAACACCAGAAAATTGCTCTTTCATAACAAGATTTAATAAAGCAGGTTTAATTTCATAGAAGGATGCTTCGGGAGCAGGTGGAGCAATAGGTGTACAAATAAAATCATTGTTGTTGGTGCTAGTAAAATCACACAACTTAGTATTTTCAGAAGAACCCATTTTAGCAAAATTAAACTAAGCAACAGAAATAACAGCTATAATAGAAACTAATTTTTTTGTGTTTTTGATATAAAGACAACTATTAAAAAACTATTTTTTTGTGTTTTTATATAATAAAGCAAACAAGACAAAATAAAGTAAACTATGCAAAACTATAATAAAGTAAAGAGATTGGAGATGAGAGACTCCCCTTGTAGAAATCCTCTTTCTCCCCGGGAACGGCGCCAGAAAATCTTGATGATGCTCCGGTGATGGCGTCAGACAATCTTGCTGAGCGCAGATGTGGAAGCGGTTGGGAAACCCCAAGAGGAAGGTGTGATGAGCACAGGAGCAAGTTTTCCCTCAGTACGAAACCAAGGTTTAATCGACCTGTAGGAGAAAGGCGTGACTTTTGAAGGTGTTGCTAGCTAACTAGTGGTAGGACGCACTACCGGCGTCAGCAACAATGTGGAACCTTCACACAACACAACCAAAATACTTTTCCCCAACTTGCAGTGAGGTTGTCAATCGCACCGGTTTACTGAACACAAAGGATTAGACGTATCGAGTGGAAGGAGATGTTTACAGTAATTAAAGAGTAATTAATGAGAACAGAAATTGCAGTAAGTAAACAGAACAGGATGATTGTATCAGTGTAAAAGAAAGGACCGGGATCCACAGTTCACTAGAGGTGTCTCTCCATAAAGAAAAATAGCATGTTGGGTGAACAAATTACAGCTAGGCAATTGACAGAATATCGACCATACATGACAAGATGATCACTATGAGATTTGATTGGGCATTACAACATAATACATAGACCGTAATCCAACCGCGTCTATGACTAATAATTCACCTTCCGGTTATCGTCCGAACCCCTTTCAGTATTAAGTTGGAAGCAATAGATTATCTCATTAAACAATGTGTGTAAAGTAAAAAAATAGAATTATCCTTGGATAAAGCATTGTTGTTTTCTCCCAAGTAGCAACAACACATCTACAATCTTAGAAGTTACTGTCACTCTCCTAGATAACTAGAGGCATGAACCTACTATCGAGCATAAATACGCCCTCTTAGAGTCACAAGCATCTACTTGGGCAGAGTATCTACTAGCAACGGAGAGCATGCAAGATCACAAATAACATATGACATGAATATAATTGACCTCAACATAGTATACAATATTCATCGGATCCTAGCAAACGCAACATGTAGGATTACATAAGGATGATCTTGATCATGTAGGGCAGCTCACAAGATCTAAACATGAAGCACAAATTGGAGAAGACAACCATCTAGCTACTGCTATGGATCCATAGTCCAGGGATGAACTACTCAGGCATCACTTCGGAGGCGGGCATGGCGATGTAGATGCCTCCGGCAATGATTTTCCCCTCCGGCAGGGTGCCGGGAAGAGCTTAAGAACCCCCCCCCCCCGAGATGGGTTATGCGATGACGGACGCGACGGAACTTTTCGTGGATGGAGCCTTGGGTATCTAGGGTTTTCCTGAGATCGTGAATAAATAGGCGGAGGGGCGATGTCGGTGGAGGCCAGGGTGGCCCACACCACCCCTAGGCGCGGGCCAGGGCTAGGCCGCGCCTAGGGAAGGTGTGGCCGTCCTGCTGCCCCCTTGACTCCCCTCTGGACTCTGTCTTTGTTACGGTAAAATATTGACTTCGGCTTTTGTCTCGTCTAATTCCGAGAATATTTCATGGACAACTTTTCTGAAATACAAAAATAGCAGAAAACAGGGAACTGGCACAGTGGCATCTTGTTAATAGGTTAGTGCCGGAAATCATGTAAAAGTGCAACGAAGTATGAGCAAGACATATATAAACTGGTGTAAAACAAGCATGAAGCATCAAAAATTATAGATACATTTGAGACGTATCAATGGCAGAGGCGCGAGATTGGGTACTGGCGGCGAGTGGGGACTTGGGGAAGGAAGATGATGCATGGGTGGAGAGGCCAATCGACATAATCAACCAAGAGAACCGCCTTACGGAGTACGTACATCCTAGAACCAACTGCGACCACACACAACGCGTCACAATCCTCGATGCGGGGCCCACAAAAGAGACCTGCGGATCAACCACAAACGCTCCCAACCCTGGGAGCTTGGAGCTCTTTAGGGATAGAAAATATTAGCCAAACCGACATATAATATGTAACCGACCCGGGTATGTACTCTGACACCTAGCCCACTATATAAGGGCTAGGAGGAGCCACCGGGGAGGCCATCCAGAACCCTTATCATACGACACACAATTGTAAACCCTAGAATCAATACAATCTCAGCGACTTTTTAGCTTCCAATTAATATTCGTCGGATACCTCATTTGTCTGACAAGTCGACGAAACCACTAGCATGTTCTTTTTCCTAAAACTCAAGTCCATACCTATGGGCATTTCCTAATGTACTACCTACTCGCTCCATTTGCGGGATGGAAGAGGAGTCGGGATACCACACAACCATGAAATGTACGAAGGTGTTGGCTGTGAGACAATGTTTAAATGAGATTTGGGAGTTTCCGCCTAAAACTAAACTAGCATATATATGGCATGATTGGGTGCTTGTTTTGCTACATAGCTTAAATCATGACTTAAGAAACAAGATGAGTTTATTTGGTGGAGGGCATGGCATCATAGAAGATATATAATTTTACACAAAGGTGATTCATCCATTGATATCTCTTATCAGTTTTCTTTAGAATTATCCAAGTACTTTTCAGGGATTAGCATCTGGAAAAGGCAATATTGATAGGAAAGGCAAAGCACCTATAAATTCAGTTGGTGTGCAGAAGCAACAAGCTAAACATGAAGGAAAAAAGGGAGAAGGAGAAAACCTCTCCAAGGATGGCTGAAGTGTAATGTTGATGCTAGTTACCGAGAGGATGAAAAAAGGGAGCATGGGGTGTTGTACTTCGTGACCATTATGGTCAAGTAGTGTGCTCGGCCTTGGGTGTCATTGCCCAGTGTGGCGCTGCTTCGATGTGAGAAGGCATTGGCTGTTTAAAGGGCCTTAAAATGACATTGAAAATTCGTCAGTAGACCTAATCATTGAAAAAAACTGCATATCAATTGTGAAAGTTTCAAAGACGAAAGTCAAGACAGGTCTGACCTTAGCATGATTGCGAAGGAATTCAAGCTCAAAAAGGCCCTTGATTCCCAAGTTTCCCTAGTCAATACCGACAGAAGTTGCAACAAGATTGCTCATGAGCTATGTCAGAGAGAGTTCAGTGGGGGTGTGTCACTAAGTGCGGTCTCTTCATGCGCATCAAGACTGGCTTGGAAAGATTGTAACAAAAGCTGTGTTTTTTTTAATTAATACAAAACCACTCAAAACCACTTTTTCAAACAAAAAAAAATGCTTACATTTGCATTCACCGGAGGAAGTGATTAGCCATACAGGATAAGGCAATGAAGGTGTAGCATTATCTGATCTGATCGAAAAAAAACAACAGACCCCTATGCTTAGGTACACGTATGCATTTTACCATGACATTTTTTTTTGCGAATGCATTCAGTACATTTGTTGTGTTGTGCTGCCTTCATTACATCCCGGTAGGTGAGTCACGGTGATGCACCGGTCGGCGTGCCCCATGATCCCTCCTCCTCCGTCGTGGCCCGCCCGTGCCGACCTCCGCCGATCTCCTCGACCCTCTTCAGCACCTCCGTCGCCTCCGGCCGGGCATCAGGCATGGTCGCCGCGCATGCCATGGCCACCTGCAGCAGCGCCACCATCTCCTCCTCCGCGCCGCCTCCTAGCCGCACCAGCTCCTGGTCGAACACCTCCGCCGTCCACTCCTCCCGCACCACCGACTGCACCCACCGAGGCAGGTCCAACGCCACGCCACCGCCGTCCACGCCGGCCGTCCCCGAAGCTGGGCACTTGCCGGTGAGGATCTCGAGGAAGAGCACCCCAAGGGAGTACACGTCCGAGCTGAACGTCGGCCGACGCGGGTCCACCAGTTCCAGCGCATGGTATCCGCCGGCACGCGCGGACGGCGGCAGCGGGGCGAAGAGGTGCTGCAGGGAGTAGTCGGAGAGCGCGGCGGCGTTGTCAGGGTCGCCGCCGTGCCGGAGCAACAGGTTTGAGGACTTGACGTCGCCATGGACAAGGCCATGCGCCGCGTGAAGATGCGCCATCCCACGCGCCGCGCACAGCGCCGCCCGTGCACGCGCGTCCCAGTCCATCGGTGTTTGCCCGGATCCTCGGCTTCCTGCAGGTGGAAAGTGATATTTTCAGCTAGTGTAAACCTAGGAAGCACGGATACTTGGATACATATCTGATACGCGATACAGGGATACCACGATACGGCAATTTTTCAAAAACGCAGATACGGGGATACGTTCATATATACGTAAATATTTTAAAAAATAAAGAAATTAAATATTTCTCATAGCATTAACATGGATGTGGATGTTTTCCTCCACATCCAACATACATATTTTAATAATTAAAGAAGTAAAATTCATGTCTAGAGATCACACGAATCAATAGCTAGTACTCCCTCCATCCCATTGCTTAGGGCGTATAATTTTTTTGCAATTTACATCAAAGCATAAGGCGTGGGTGTAAAATTAGTGTAGTACTTCCCAACTTGCCCTTCCATACTTTACTCCTGCATGCATGTTTCGATTTAAAAATTGTGTGCATGCAACTTCAATTGGCTATACCAGCACGCGGCATTAATTTCAACCAAACGAAGGGACGTGGTGTAGGCAGTTAATTCTATTGTTTGTTCCTGCTAGGAGGGGCAAGAGAGATAAATAAGGAGGTATGTAGCAATTTATTAGGGGTACGTTTGGAAACAAATCATCGTGTATGAGCCTCCTTAATCGTCGTGCAAATGTTTTTACGCCCTGTTCTATGAGACGGAGGGAGTAGTTGGGATGCATTTCATGTAGTTGTTGCCGTTGTACATGCTCTAGCTCGAGCTCCCAACTGAAAATATGTTTGATGCGATGTACTAGTCATTGCTTATCTAAATGGAGAAGGAATGAATTCAAAGATCAAATCAATCGTTCGATAGGGATGGGGTGAAATGGAAGGATCAGCGGTAGAAGATGAGGGAACGGTGGGCTGGCTCAAGTACCCCTCGAGTATCGCTCGAGTATCCCTTGGGTATCCCTCATGTGTCTGTAATTTTCTTATTTTTCTTTAATTCAAAAATTAGCAGATACGTACGGGATACGTATCGGGAAGTATCCGGGCAGTATCCCGTATCCGAGTAGTATCCGATACCGGTACGGCAGAAAAGAAAAGTATCCGCGTTTCATAGGTGTAAACTGCCAACTACTCCAATGGTGATGCAACAGTAACATAAAACACAGGGAATTGATAGTTTTCGGTAGAATGAGAATTAACCTAGTGTTGACTAAACTGCAATGTCGTTATTGCATCGTGATATGTGCACTTAAGTAGTAAGTTGGGCTGAAGCTCAGAATTCTTTCAGTTGCAATAGGGATGCAACAAAAAAATATCGTTACAAGTGAAGTTGCAAGTACGAAAAATAACTTCAAAATGTAAGATTTGCACCTGAGATTTTTTATGACATCATTCTACTAATAACTACTTAGTTCTCAGTAGACTGTGAGTTAATCACAGCCTAAAACATATGCATGAACTTGTGACCATCGGTGATGTAAAATTAGATGGGAGGATGCATTCGGTTCACCTAAGTTTGTGGTGGAGTAAACCGCAAATAATAATAATATTATTATTATTAATATTAATTTGTGCTACAGTTGGTCATAGGCACCATTTATTCAATGGTTTAGCTAACTTTTAGTCGAAGAGAATGACCTTAATTCTTGCTTAATCCCTAGTTCATAGAATTACACCGTGACTCGTGCTAGCATGAGTTTTAATTTGAGTTGCCACAGAGACAAGTTACACATATGGCTGCAATTTAGGAAAAAACATTTGGATCATTGCATTGCTTCTTGATTCCTTCTACTCATGTGTTGTAACATGGATTACAAGTTTGCAACTGAGAAAAACTTTCTATGGCCATTGAATTGTTTTGTGATTCTTGTTAATCATGAGAGCTGCAACTTAAATTTGATGATATCACCTAATTGTGAACTAGCTTAATTTCATTCCATCAATAATTATTCACACCCATTCTTTAACATTTGAGTGCAGATCACCACAATTTGGGTAAGAATTCAAACTTTCCTAAGAAGTACGAGAAAACCTAGAAAATCGTAAGTAGTCTCCTATACAATGTTAAAAATTTAAGCCCAACCTAACTTTATGTTTGGTCGTAATTCAATGATCATGTTTGAAACTTCAAATTTGGCTAAAAAATATAGACATTCAGGAGAACTTGAAAAAACTCCAAAAAAATCTAAAATTATATACCATGTGGACTTCTGTCCTTTCAGCCCAAACTGACCAAATATTTGCACAGAAGACAGTTGGTATTGTTTGCAAAAATTGCAAACTCGCATTTAATCCGTCATTTTGGGTTATGCGCAAATGACTTCTCCGAACAATGATTGTTTTCATAAAATGTAACTACCTAGTAGTTATGATCAATTCTAGCCCTAGGTGTGGTGGTAGTATGCAATTTGTTGCTTCTTGTGGTGCAGCCGGTGCTTAGGAAAAAAATAAAATCATGTTAAATGTATAAAGAAATGAACATCCTCACTTGGCTAGGTAGTGAATGTATTTAAGTCGATTTCTTTATAAAAAAATATAACATGTACTATCTCCAATGAAGAAGGCCTTTTTTGTAAAAAGTCAAACCGTGTGAAGTTTGACCAAATTTTGTATTAACATGTACAATACAAAATCAATATCGTTAGGTACGTATAATCTGAAATATATTTTCAGGTGATATCTATATTATGCTAAAGTTGCTAATAGTTTTTTCTAGATGTTAGATCAAAGCTTACATAACCGAATTACCTTTTCAAAATGATATAAGTTTAATTGATTGAAGCGGATGGAGTATCATCTATTTATCACAAAATATTTGTTCATGAGCTGAATTCGCATTCCAACTTTAGATTTTAATTATTCTATTTTGTAGTTGTTACTAAGTTTAAACTGAACGCTTTTTGACATTGTAAATATATATTATATGTGTCTGCTAAATTATTCGCAGCATTTTAATAGGTTCATAAATATAAGACGTTTACATATTTTAAAATGAAATAAACACATAACATAATGAGTGAATCTACACACTAAAAATAAACTAGATACTTATCAGTTGCACTGGATCGGATAGGTCACCGGTATGTCAGTGAGGTCATGTACATCCACACAGCAACCTATGCTTGTTTGGCAGGTGTATCAAACTTACTCACATAAACTAAGCCTAAGTCTAAGACCTATTCTACACTAGTGATCTACGGGATAATTGATAAGTTTCAAGTCAAAATTAGGCAGCAAATTTTGACTTAATATTTTGAATTTTGTGTTTTTACTTGTTAGCTAAGTTTAGACTCGTTATTTTTTGATATTGTAAATACATACTCTATCTCTCTGCTAAATTATTTGCAGCATTTTGATAGCTGTAATATGTACCTTTTCAAGTTAGCTTGTTGCACCACAAGCTCGGTTAATTACACTGGATTGGGTAGGTCCTTTGGACATCTACAAATTCAGGATCTAAATAAATATTTCTAGAACGAAGTACAACATTTCTTCGTGTAGGAAGAGTAGTTGTTCGGCAGGTCTATCGAACTTACTCATACAAACTAAGCCCAAGTCTATACACCTACACTACACTAGTGATCTACGGAATAATTGAGAAGATTCAAGTCAAAATTAGGCAGCGAACTGCAACAGTATAATTCTCTTTCTTTTTCGTGGCCTTGAACTGATTGCAGAACGGACAATACGTTGAGATCAATCAAAGAACATGACTAGGCGGCCACAGGATGCCATCACGGATGGATAACCAATGGCACGGCCGAGCCACCCGTTGATCATCCCTTTGAATGTTTTGGAATTACGTAACTTTCAACAACGTACGCTAGCCAAATGGAATCGCATTTGCTATACCTCCCAATCATTTTCCTACTTACGATATTTTAGAACCTACAAAAATGACGGAACCATCGCCGTCGTCTTGTCCCTTACACTGATTGAATATTTGGACAGCGCTGTGACTGAATTCTACTCCTTGACCGGAGTTTACTTCCATTTTCAAGTGCAATAATACAACTGTCACTGACTGAGACTGAGAGTAGGAGATGACTGACCGTGGAGCGCCGCGGCGAGGCTGCCGGCGGGGAGGTAGTCGGCGACGAGGAGCTTCTCGTCCTTGGAGAAGTAGTACGCGCGGACGGGGAGCAGGTTGCGGTGCTCCACCCGCCCCAGCGCCTCCAATGCGGACGCGAACTCCCGCCGCGCCGCCACCACGTCCTTGAGCCGCTTCACCACCACCGTCGCCCCGTCCTCCAGCACCGCCCTGTACGTCGTCCCGGCGCCGCCTTTCCCCAGCACCTCCGCCGACGCGCGCAGCAGGTCCTCCAGGTCGAAGCTGTAGCCGGCGGCGCCGGCGCTGACGAACACCAGCCGGCGAGTCGTCGTCTCCCCCGCCGACGGGACGAGGTCTTTTGAGGATGTCAGGTCGGCCAGGTCGGTCATCTCGCCGGACACCGGCGACGGCGTGAACCCTCTCTCCTGCGTCGGCGTGGACGTCGCTTTGTTCACGTTGTTGCCGCCGGTGGCAGCCGCGTCCCGGCGCCGGCGGACGAAGCAGAGGACGAGCAGGACGAGTGCGAGCAGCGCGGCCGCCGCTGCTCCTACGGCAATGGCCGCGATCGCCGCGCCGGATAGCCCCTTCTTCTTCCTTGACGATACCGCGCAGGGACTGTCGAGGGGCTCGCCGCAGAGCCCGGGGTTTCCGGCGAATGACCCGGGCGGGAAGTGCGCGAGGGATACCGGGATGGCGCCGTCGAGCTGGTTTTCGGACACGTTGAACACCTCGAGCCTCCGAAGGCCGCTCAGGGCGGGAAGCCTGCCGGAGAGGCGGTTACCATCCAGCCTGATCGAACGGAGCTCTGCCAGGCCGTCGAGCGCGGCTGGTATCTCGCCGGAGAGCTCGTTGTCGTACAGCGCCAGGTGCCGGAGCGCCGTGAGCCCGGCGAGCTCTGCCGGGACGGTGCCGGAGAGGCGGTTGTGCTGGAGGTAGAGCGAGTGGAGGTTGGGAAGAGAGAATATGTCGCCGGGCACGGCGCCGAAGAGCCGGTTAGAGCGGAGGGAGAGGGTGTGCAGGGACGTGAGCTTGCCGAGCGTGCCGGCGGGGAAGTCACCGACAAGACCGACGCCGGGCAGGCGAACCGCGACGACCGTGGCGTTGGCCGCGTCGCAGGTGACGCCGAACCAGAGGCACGCCGAGGGTGCCGACGGCGAGTTCCACCCCAGCGAGCGCTCGTGCGGCGTGCCGAGCAGGAACTCCTGGAGCGCTGTCCGCTCTTGCTGCGGCGGCTCCGCGGCCTCGGAGGCGACGGCCAGCACAAGTAGCAGCAGCAGAGCCGCCGTTTGGAGCGCGGCCATTCTGCGGCTACGTACTGTTGGGAAGGACACAACTGTTTCGTTTCGTCAGAACAAAAGAAGAGCAGGGTAGGAGGGAAGACCGGAAGAAGCGTTTCTTTGGATTTTCATGGTTCGAGCACGGGCGAGTGCTGCCATACGCTGCACGATGGATGTGAACGTCGCGTGTCTTATGTACGTGCAGGTTTGTTACAAGACAAGGATTTTCATGTGGTTCAAACACAGCAGCATCCGGGGAGGATATATATGTTGAGGGATCCCAACCACGATCTTCCCTACTCCTGCATCATGCACCTAAGATTGAAAGGCATGGACTTTTATCTTTTAAGGAACAAACATTACTAGGTAGTCGTTGATATAACAGTTGTGAAATACCAACTTGTAAATATTACATCCATAGAAGTAGTTAACGAAAACATAACTAGTTTTTTTATTTAAACACTTAATATTACAAATCACATATGTACATCACACTTGAGTTTCTCCTTGGTCCAGTTCTAGTTCAACACTAAAGGACTTTCGAATAACAAATAGAAGTAAACTAAGTACCATGACTACTTGCGCAGCTTTATTCTATAAGGTTTAATGATGTCCGACTAACTAACTTAAGTGTTACTACTACTCTTCAGCCTCCTCATTGTCTCCCTCTGTGTCGTAGGCAATCACATAGTTGATGCCTTCGACTCATCTGGATAAGTTTGGTTCTTTGTAGCAGATGTCTTCGGTGTATTCAGCTCCTTCGGTGACCTCCTTCCGGTTGTTCTTGCAGTCAAAGCTTGGGATTCAAAGAAGGGTGAGTACGAGCATACTTAGAAAGTTCATTATAGAAAAAAGTGTTTGACGCACTAATTACAACCATAGACCATAAATTCGCAGGAAATGCATGTTTTTGTAAATCTTTCTTCAAAGAGTTGCGTTTCTTCTGAAAAACTATGTTCGTCAGCCTTTACATGTGTCTAGAACTTCATGGACTTTCTTTCCTGCAGCGTTCACAGTTCATTTCCAGAACTGGGAGTGACAAGCCACAATTAAATACACTCTTCAGAGGTGTATTACTTTTCCCGTAAGAGAACTTAGCCTTGTGGCACACAACCAGGCGTACTTTCCCATCCATACTTCTTTAAGATGGGGCCTAGTCTAAGGTCCAAGTCAATCATTGTCCTTCTCCGCAACCCCTCATACACACCCTTGTTGTAGTTCTATCCTTGGAACCTCGTCGGTCTTCTCGACGTCGATGATATACCCTCGCCGGGCCACACATACCCCTTTGGGTAGGTTCCAACCTCTGTAGCCTTCATCGGTCTTCTACAACCCTTTGTATACCACAGTATCTTGTGGACTTGAGGGCTCCAGACCACTCATGTTGCTCCCAGAGGAAGCTACCGCTTCAGTAAAGTGCATCAATTGACATGCGAGTGGAAAAAGGTACATCTAACTGCTCCATCCCACTCCAGACCTTATAATTAACACGGTTATTACAGCACAAGAATCAGTAGATGACATTTGTTGTTAATCCTATGTGGATATAAACCTAGTTGCAATGGAACCTCCAACAGAGTTATACCATGATTCCATTGCCCACCACATAATCATGTTCATAATTGAAAAAATAATACTTTGCTTTGTAATGGGCAGGAGTGACACGAATAGTAAGTTCCAAGTATTTTGATAAAAGTAATCAATTGACATGAGCAAGAGATAAACTTTTGCATGTATACTGCAAGGTAGTGCAGTTAGATTGTTTGTACTGACCCGGGACATCGGGTTCTAAAAAGTATCATCATTGTTCAGTAATGGCAATGGTTAAAGATCCAAATGATGCATGCTTTAGTGAATTATCAGTTGGTGTTACCCCTTATGTGATGATTGTTATTCAAATTCTTAAATTTGAGTTAGTATAATTAATTTGAATTCATTTAAAGAATAAGGATTAATTATAAATTTCAAAAGAATTAATAATAATTACTTAAGAGTTTTCTGAGATTTTTCATAATTGTTTCAATTAGTAGAGAGAACCTTTTTAATAATTTTCTCTTCTTATTTTAAAGTACTTAATAGGAAAATGGAATTTAAGTTCGTAATTTATTTTTAGGAATTTCCTAAATTTTTCCTTATTTTTTTACTTAAGAGTAATGGATTTTTTATTCTTAGAATTATTTTTAAGTAATAAATTTGAGGTTTTGAAAATTTATTCAAAAAATAATTTTAAGAATTAAATTGCAATATAGAATAGTCATTTTATTATTTTCCTATTTTTATTTCATTTTCGGCTTTTTATTTGGGATTTTAAGGATTTATAGAATTTGGGGTATTTGGATAAAGACATATATGCCCTTGGACCCCACTAGTCAGGTGGACTGGTTTGGTTAAACCAGAATGATCGAGTCAGTCAGCCCACTCTCTCTCCCCCGCAACCAAACAACCCTAACCATAATCCTCTTTCAACTTCTGCGACGCCGAGTCGCCCTCGTCGCCCTCCTCCGGCTGGTGGCTCTGGACGGCCCAACCTTTTGCCACTGGTCACGTTCGACTCGTCCTTCTTGATGACCAACAAGTATAGGGGATCGCAACAGTCTTCGAGGGAAGTAAAACTCAAATTTATTGATTCGACACAAGTGGAGCCAAAGAATATTTATAAGCTTTAACAGATGAGTTGTCAATTCACCTGCACCTGGAAATAGACTTGCTCGCAACAGTTTATCAGTAGTAGCAGTTTTATATCAGTGGTAGTAGTGAAGTAACAATGGTAGCGAAATAAAAACATCAGTAGCGATCATTGCAGTAAACAAGCATGATTAAAATATTGTAGGCACATGGATGTATGAACGGGCGCTGCATGAATGAGATAGTTCATATAATAACAAGACATAGCCATTGCAAGTAATAATGATATAAGCATCCTAGTATAAGATAACCATAGGCGTGTGTTCCTATTTAGTCGTGCGTGCTCGCAATGAGAAACTTGCACGACATCTTTTGTCCTACCAGCCCGTTGCAGCGGGCCTCTAGGGAAACTACTGGTAATTAAGGTACTCCTTTTAACAGAGTGTCGGAGCAAATCATTAACACTCCGTGAACACACGTGATCCTCACATCATAGCCATCCCCTCGGGTTATTCCAATTTTTGTCACTTTGGGGCCTCGGGTTCCGAACAACAATATGTGTATACAACTTGAAGGTATGATCAAAAACAATAATTATCATCATGAATAAATAACATGTTCAGGTCTGAGATCATGTCACTCGGGCCCAAAGTGACAAGCAGCATTACGCATAGCAAGTAGCAACAATATCAAAAATACTAACAACGGATACTAGGTACTATGTCCATAACAATCTTATAGCTATTACATGACCAAACTCATCCAATTCCTACCATCCCATACAGCCTACAGCGGGAAATTACTCACACATGGATGGGGGAATCATGGATGGTTGATGGAGAGCCATCGGTGATGGTGATGGCGATGATCTCCTCCAAATCCCCGTCCAGGCAGGGTGCCAGAACGGAGTTTCTGGTCCCGGATTGGGGTTTCTGGTGGCAGTGGAGCATCGGAACTCTTTTCTGGAAAAACGTTGAACCCCCCCCCCCCTCGGTTTTCAGGTCAGGGGTTTCTTATAGTGCGAAGGAGAGGCCGAGGGGGTGGCCGAGGCGGCCAGACCACCCCTAGGCACGGCCAAGGCCTGGCCCGCGCCTAGGGTAGGTGTGGGCCCGTCGTGGCCCCCCTCCGTCTCGTCTTCTGGCTCCGTGAGTCTTCGGGTGAAATATGGATTTTGCGATATTTTTCGGGAATTTTCCCGAAAGTTGGATTTCTGCACAAAAACGAGACACCAGAGCAATTCTGCTGAAAACAACGTTAGTCAGTGTTAGTTGTATTCAAAACACACAAGATAGAGGGCAAACAACAGTAAAAGTGTTCGGGAAAGTAGATACGTTTTGGACGTATCACTTCTCTGGCGCTTCGACTGGTCCAAGTCGATTTGATGGGCGTGTCCACGTCTGCTAGCGTGCATCCCTATCTTCGAATAGGTTTTCAGTTGGGTGACGGTGAGCGTCGTTGTCGCCTAGATGACACTCCTTCCTTGGTGCGTATGTAGCGGTGAGATGAGTTGGCCGGCGCGCTAGGTTGCGGCTTGGTGCAGGCGAAGCCACCACGACCCTCACGTGTCTCGTCGTGCCATCGGAGACCTCAATAGCTACCATGTACTTCTCCTCATCTTCGCTTGCTTGACATCCTATGTTGAGTAGCTCTATTGGTCTCCTAGGTCTGATATGTTTGCTCTAGATCCTAGATCTACTACTAGGATTGGTCAGTCGTTCACTTGGTCTAGTGGGGATAGATCACTGGTTGGTCTGATGTCTATCTGGTTGTGCTACCTTGGTGGCCTTATTGTTCCTCATGCTCTTGTCAATTCTTGTGCTACTTATGCTCAGAGATAGTCCATGTCTGTTCTAGATGATCATGCTAGCTATTTCCTGATATTGTCCCTTTCTCACTATGGTCAATTGGTTCACATACTATGCTATGTTATGTGGTTTCCTTAGGCTACTGCTAAATTTATGTCCCTGATACTGTAGGTTCAAGGAAGGTTTCCTTTGAAACTTTGATATGTTCATCTAATTGAACTGTTACTGGAAGTAGTTAAAGTGGCCCACTTAACTATATGATGGCGAACTATTTAATTATTGGATGAACAAGCCTAGGTCTGAACCATGTTGGTAATGAAGAATTGGATATTGTTTTGCTCTTCTGCTTAATTAATGTCCCTGTGCACATGGATTGATGAAAGTATAGAGATGGTAAACCTAGAGGGGGGGGGTGAATAGGTTTCTACAAATTTTAATTCTTTCTTTGCAATATTAGGCTTTGCGGAATATAAAGATGAGCCTAATGCAAACTAGGTGAAGCAACCTATATGAGGATACAACTAACTCGAGCACGAAGGCTCTCACGAGCGATTAAATCACAAGTAAGGAGTTCGGTTAGAGATAACCGATAGCACGCGGAGATGAGGATGTATTCCCGTGTTCCCTTGCTTTGCAACAAGGTACGTCACGTTTGGAGGAGTGGAGGTCCCACGAAGGATTCCCCGCGCCACGAAGGCTCACCCTATTCTCCGGAGCCTATCCCACGAAGGAATAGCTCACTCACTTGTGGTAGACTTTGAGGTAGCCTCCAAACCTTCACAATCTTGCCGGAGCAAATCCACGGCCTGGATGCTTCCGGACTTCTCTTGCCCACCTAGGGTTTCCAAGGAACCCTAGGAAGCAAGCTTCTCAATGAATACAAGGGGGAATGAGATTTGGCTTGGTAGAACGGTAGATCGGGTCCTCCTCTAATGATTCCCGGAGGGATTTGAGTTTGGGTGGAGGAGGAGGGAGATCTGAGGCTTTTGGTGTTTCTAGCAATGGAGTATGAGAGAGAGAGCTCAAGAACAGCTTGTAGTGTAGTGCCTCACCCTTCCAAGGTAGAAGAAGGGGTATTTATAGTGTTCTTCAAAAGCTGGCCGTTGGTCACTTGCCACATCGCCAGATTCGTCGAGAAACCCGGTCGACCGGATTTGGCGCCGGACAGAGCCGGTCCACAGCTCGGTCGAGGCCAGACCACGGACGGGCCGGCCGGTTTCCAACCGGAGCTGGGACCGGGTCTTGGCCGGGCAGGCTTCCGAAGCTGCTCGGATGGCGCCGGATGTCACGAGCGCAAAGTCCGGTTGCTGGCCAGGCCGCTCGGTCCGGCGCCCGGTCGACCGGGCCATGGACCGGAGCAGCCGGTCCGAGCCGGGCTGGTGACCGGACGCTGGACTGGAGGGCTCGCCTTCTTTGTTGGAACTTGCCCGGATGGCACCGGTTGAGGGTCCGGTTGGCGACCGGGCTGTCCGGTGCCAGGGCCGGTCCGACCGGATCTGTGACCGGCCAGGCTCTGAAAACCTGCTGATTTTTCGTCGAATTGGGGGGGTCTCCCGTTGCCTTTTGTTCCACTGCTACACCATCATACCTCTTTGGCTAATACCTGAAAGTGATCTTGTAGACATGTATTAGTCCAAATACTCTAGCACGGTGTCATAGATACCAAAATAATGGATAAGGGTAAAATACCCTTACAATCTCCCCCTTTTGGTATACGATGACAAACCGAGCTACAGTTACATATAGATATTATGATAAGCTCAAAACCTTGATTCCATATAAGATATTACGACAGCTCTCCCCATAATGTGTGCACTTGGAGAATTTGCGTTTGAATGCAAAGTGCACCATTTGTGGAATATGAGAAGCTCCCCAATATCTTTAGGAAACAAGCATGGTATGGACAAGTATATCAAGATATATAAGCATAAAGCATGATTATCCATAAAGCATGATTATCCTAGCATAGAGTAGCACACATAATAGTCGTCCATACATATCCATACATGAATTATTCAAAGTAGCAAATGGTTCTTGAGAAATCAAAGCAAATACGCACAAGCCATATAAAATCCAAATAAAGCAACTCCCATGGCTTGTGACAAACAAAGAACCCCGTAATTCTAGCTCTACTCTCTTCTCCCCCTTTGGCATCGGAACACCAAAAAGGCGAAGAAAAAGGAGAGATGCTAGCGTCCCATCAATAGAACTCGTGCCCCGCGGATGGAGAGTCGCCATCACCATCCTCATCGTCATCCTCTTCATCATCATCCTCGCCATTGTCATCCTCATCACCATCATCCTCTTCATCATTATCAGCTGCAGGAGGTGCACGAGCAGATCTAGGAGGAGGACCACCAAAGTACAGGGAAGGATCAAAGTTCTGGAACGTTTCATCAGAAAGAAGAGGCATCTCCCAGTTTGGTGCGTGGACAGGCTCCAACTCAGGGCCAGGAGGAGGGACAGGTGCATTCCTAGCAGCCATAAACTCATTTTGGCGTCTCCTTGTCTCTTGGTTCAAAGAAAGACTTTGATGTGCAACATCATTGGTATTTTTGCACATCTGCCATAAGCTAGAGAAGAACCGTGAGACGCCATGCTGTGGGCGACTAGAGGAGCTGGAGCTAGCATGGTCATGGCGTGCCTTGGACCGGCGCTCAGAAGGCATCATTTCAGGAACATCCGGGCTATCACCTTGGGCAGGTACCTTGAAAGCTTCCATCCTGACCCGCTCACCTAGAGTATTGAGAGGTGCGGGCACAACCTTGTTGATGAGCAGCTGAACGTCTTGGGCAAGATTAGGAGTCAACCGCTCGCGAACACAGCGCCGTAACTCACAGTAGATGAGATCACAGCCATCAATAAGCTTCCGGTGCTCAGGGTGACAGTAGTACATCAAGTTCAGATGATATGCACGGCATTCGCTTGTATCGCCGGACTTGCTGATGAGAGTCTCACGGAATAGCTTGGCAAGTAAGATGTAGGAGTAGTACATCCCAGAGATGGTGGGAGGTCCAGGTGTGGGTTCCGGCGGATAGCAAATGGCAATGTCCCCACGGTTGAACTTCTGCTGAGAATATATCTTGAAACCAGAAGCACGCCCTGCACCAAACCCCAAAGCTTCACAGAAATCAAGATAGTTGCAAGTGTATTTCTGTTTGCCAGTCATCCAAGTCATAGTCCGAGCTGCATCATCATGGAAAAAGACTGTGCAGTGAAACTGTCTCACCAAGGTTGGACAATAGCACCCATCGAGTAGGTGTCAAGCACATAAGATCATACAACCCCATCCGCCTCAAGGTCGCAACCACAAAGCGAAACTTGGTGGCTTCATACATTCCAATGACATCCTTGATGGCCTTGGGCATAACAATGGTGGCTTTCTTCATGTGCTCGTGGGAGTTATAGAAGTCATCCCACATGACTTGCTGTGTCCTGGTCCAGAAAAATTGATCTCCCCCTGTGTAAGTGGGTTCCTCAAAGCGATAGGGGTTGGACTCTCTGAGTCTTCTCCATGCACCAATCTGTACATCACCAACATGGAAATCTGGCAGTACCTCATCACCATCCTGTCTTTGCATGTTTATCTTTCCTCTTGTTGGCAGATTTCTTGATTCGGCCTCCAGTTGAGCTGCCACCCGTAGTCTGAGGAGCACGACCAGTAGAGCGCCGTGGTGGAACCTCTGAGTGCCTCCCTCGCTTGGCAACAGTGCCACGGTCCCCATCACTCCATTCATCACCTGTGAATCAGCAAAATAGGGCGAGGATAGCAAGGAGGTAAGTGTACATGTCATCAGCATATATGAGGAAGCCAAAAGCATAGCCTATATTCAAGTGTTTCGACGAGATCATGCGAAAAGTTGGGCTAGCCGGCGTGAGGGCCGGTCGGACCGGACTGACGAGACCGGACGAGCCGGTTAGCCATCACGGTTGACCAGGGCGCCACGCCGGACCAGCCGGTCGAGAGGCCGGTTGACCGGGCTGTAGACCGGGTCATGCTGAGTTGTGATGTTTGCCCAGAAATTCGACACAAAATCATGCAAAAACTCACAAACTTGAACATAGATTATACCGGGAGAGTGAACAATGTGCATAGGAGGGTGTGACACTCTAGGTGGCATGAGGACTTACTAACCCTAACCCTAACCCTAACTTTTCTCAACTTTCCTCAAAAATTGGCAATGTGAGAGGGAAAGCAAGAGGGAGAGGGATAGGGAGAAAGATTTACCCGAAGACATCGTCCTCTTTGCCCAAGTGAGCAAGAAGAACTCGTGAAGAAGGCTTGAGGACCAAATCCCCAAGATCTCCCAAAGTAGCTTGAGAGGGACCAAATCCTTTGGTGAAGATGCTTAAGAGATCCCGATCTATGGGTGTGTGAAGTTTGGGGAGAAACTAGTGGTGGGAAGTGCCTAGGGCGTGGTGGAGATGGTGGAGGCGGCGGCCATGGAGGTTTGAGAGGTGGGGGATAATGAGGAAGAAGATCCCCAAGGGGTATCCTCTCCAAAACATAACAGCCCGCACGGCCGGTCGGGCGCCGATCGATCAAGCCACTCGGCCGGACGATCCGGCGCAAGGCCGGTCCGAGCCGAGACGATGACCGACTGAAGTCAATTTTCCCAAAAATGTGTCATTTTGCCTCGTTTTGCCCCTATTCTTTGTGTAAATGTGTGTGAGTGCTCAAATGATGACATGTACATATAGATAGATAGATGATGATGAGATGAGCATAGACATGGGGTTGGAAACACAAAGTTCTCTAGGCATACCCATTGGAGAGAAAAACCAAACAAGATGTGAATAGCAACAATGGGCATGATTCGAAGTGTATATCAAGAATCATAAGTCATTTTGGAAATGATGCTCGCACTAAAATCATTGGGCCTTGTATAGTCAAATCAATTTGGAATGAAGGCTCAATGAGGGGGAGATTACTCCCCTATGTGAAAGCGCAAATGTCATGTGACCGCGAAGAGACATGCTTGGGTCCATATAATGACATTGGGTCTATTTATGTTGCACACATAGGTATGCATCATACCAAGACATGGTAAGATGACTATCCCCATATGTGCTATGCCTCTAAGCTAGATAGCAAGATAAATGCAAGAATATAGTGCAAGAAGTTAATCAATCCAAGTTTTTAGGATCAAGAATACCAAGTTCTCCTCTCAAGTTAACAAAGCGGGCTTCATCCAAAGGCTTAGTGAAAATATCCGCCAATTGGTAGGTTGTTCCCACATGAGTGAGATCAATATCCTTATTGGCAACATGATCACGTAGGAAGTGATGGCGAATGTCAATATGTTTGGTGCGACAATGTTGAACCGGGTTGTTGGCGATCTTTATTGCACTTTCATTGTCACAAAGAAGAGGCACCGTACCAAGAGACACACCATAGTCTTTCAAGGTTTGCTTCATCCATAACAATTGAGTGCAACAAGATGCCGCGGATATGTATTCGGCTTCGGCGGTGGATAGGGCGGTGGAGTTTTGTTTCTTGGATGACCAACTCACCAATGACCAGGCCAATAAATTGGCAAGCCCCGGAGGTAGACTTAGATCAACCTTATCCACCGGCCCAATCGGAATCCGAATAGCCAATGAGTTCAAAGGTTGACCCCTTTGGATACCATAGCCTGAGAGTAGGAGTGAGAACAAGGTATCTTAGTATCCAGTTTGACCGCCACTAAATGGCTCTCCTTGGGAGCGGATTGAAAACGAGCACACATCCCTACACTTAGCATGATATCCGGCCTAGAGGCACAAAGGTAGAGCAAGGATCCTATCATGGAGCGGTATACCTTTATGTCCACATCCTTCTCACCGTCACATGAACCAAGTTGCCCCTTTACGGGCATGGGTGTCTTCATTGGACTTGCATTGGTCATGTTGAATTTCTTGAGCATGTCCTTCACATACTTTTCTTGAGAGATGAAGGTGCCTTTTGCAAGTTGCCTCACTTGGAAGCCTAGAAAGAACTTCAACTCTCCCATCATGGACATCTCAAATTTCCTAGTCATCAATAGCTCAAAAGCTTTGTTATGATTGGGGTTAGTTCCACCAAAAATAATATCATCAACATATATTTGACATATAAAGAGGCCACCCCCTTTAACCCGCTTGGTGAAAAGGGTGGAATCGGCACGTACCCATGCAAAACCCATCATGTAGTAAGAAATCCCTAAGGAACTCATACCAAGCACGTGGAGCTTGCTTGAGACCGTAGAGTGCCTTATGGAGTAAATACACGTGGTTGGGTCGGCATGGGTCCTCGAAACCCGGGGTTGAGCCACATATGCGGTTTCTTTTAGGGGACCAGTCAAAAATGCACTTTTCACATCCATTTGATATAATTTGAAATTGTGGAAAGATGCAAATGCAAGCAAAAGACGAATAGCTTCAAGATCGGGCTACCGGCGCAAAGGTATCCTCAAAATCCATACCTTCTATTTGGGCAAACCCTTGCGCCACTAACCTTGCTTTGTTTCGTATAACAATGTCATTCTCATCTTGCTTGTTCTTGAATACCCATTTGGTCCCAATGACATTGATGCGATGATCCTTGGGTCTCTCAACTAGAGACCATACTTCATTACGAGTGAAACACTCCAATTCTTCTTGCATGGCAATTACCCAATCCGGATCGACCAAGGCTTCATGTACCTTAAGTGGTTCAAAACTAGACACAAAAGCATGATGTTGACAATAAGTGATAAGTAATGCATGGTGTCTACGAGTTACCACTCCTCTTGAGATGCTACCAAGGACTTGATCCACTTTCATGTCACTTGCCCTTGTAGCGGCCTTGATCTTCCGAACGGTTCCTTCATGATCAATGAATTCATCTCTTGCTAGTACTTGATCATGAGGGACCACTTGAGCTTGATCATGAGTTGAAGATGTTTCTTGATCGTCATCATGATCTTGCTCCATGGAATGAGGATCTTCTTCTTGTTCTTCGGATTGAGACTCATCTTGAGTAGAGGATGGTTCTTGAGTTGCACTTGATGGTTCGGCTTGAGTTGAGCTAGGCTCCACTTGTGGCGTGCTTGAGACATCTACTCCATCATCTTGATCATCATTATGAACCTCCATGGGCCGGATGTGTCCAATGCCCATATGCTTGATGGCACTAGATGGATCATCATCATTACCTGCAACACATGGAACAACTTGCTCCACTTGGGAGCCATTATCCTCCAAGAACACCACGTCACAAGATACTTCAATAGTCCCGGAGGACCGGTTGTAGTATCTATAGGCGTGAGAGTTCTCCGCATATCCAACAAATATACCCTCTATGGTTCTAGTTTCAAATTTACCGAGCTTTCCTTTGTTGTTCTTAACAAGGCATTTGCATCCAAAGACACGAATATACATGACATTAGGCTTGTTACCGGTGAAGGAGCTCGTATGGGGTTTTGTTGTGGAGGGGACGGAGGAAGAGCCGGTTGGAGTAGTGGACGGCCGTAGAGACGGCTTCTCCCCAAAAGTTGTGGGGTGAGTTGAATTCACTCAACATGGTTCTTGCCATCTCAATGATAGTCCGGTTCTTCCTTTCAACAACACCGTTTTGTTGAGGGGTGTATGGCGCTGAAAACTCATGCTTGATGCCCTCATCATCCACAAACTCTTGCATAGTGTAGTTCTTGAACTCGGTGCCATTGTCGGTCCTAATTGCCTTGATCTCGGATTCATACATACGTTGAGCTTTCTTGGCGAAGGTGATGAACTCTCTATGGGTCTCGTCCTTAGACTTAAGGAGAAAGACCCAAGAGTATCTTGAGTAATCATCAACAATGACAAGTCCATACTTGCTCCCACCAAGAGTATCATAATGTGATGGCCCAAAGAGGTCCAAATGAAGGAGCTCCAATGGCCTAGATGTGGTAACAATACTCTTGATGGGATGCTTCTTCTTGAGTTGCTTTCCGGCTACACATGCACTACAAACACGGTCTTTCTCAAAAGAAACGCCGGTTAGTCCCACAATATGCTCACCCTTTAGGAGTTGTTTAAGATTTCTCATGTTAACATGACCAAGGCGGTGATGCCACAACCATCCTTCGTCATGCTTGGCCGCCATTAGACATGTGGAGAAGGAGGGGCTCTCTTTCGAGAGGTCAACCACGTAAAGGTTGTTCTCCACATATCCAACAAGGACCAATTTGAGATTGTCACTCCTAAAGACTTGCACATAATATTTAGTGAAATATGAATTGTACCCGGCATCGGCAAGATGATATATAGAAAGTAAGTTATAGCCAAGGTGTTCAACAAGCATAACCGTCTCAAGGCACAAGTCCTTAGAGATTGCTACCTTGCCATACCCAAGTACCTTTCCCTTTGAGTTGTCACCAAAGGTAATGCTTGACTTCTTGTTGATATCTTCAATGAATTGATCAAGCACACCTTTTCCTCCGGTCATATGATTGGTGCATCCACTATCAAACACCCATTTTGGACCACCGGAGGAATACCCCTACAAAATCAAGTAGAGGATTTAGGAACCCATCGATTAATGGGTTCCTTTGCAATGGCAACAATATCTTTTGGTACCCAAATTGAGTACCCTCTATAAGCATAGCCACTAGGAGGGCCACCATAGTTAGCATAAACATCACCATAATAATCAACAAATAATGCATAGTGATCGTTTGGTCCCGTGCGGTCACCACTAGTAGCTTTTCCCTTTGAGGCTTTGCCATTGTTAGTGACCTTCTTGTTCTTATCTTGAGCGGGTTTCTCCTTCTTGTAGTTGTTCTTCTTGTGGGACTTGGGGACATATCCAAGTCCATACTTTTGATTGTTTGACCTTTGCTTACTCAAGAGGTCATCCAATCCCATCTTGTTCTTGGCGGTGGTGAACTTTGCAAGTTCCTTTGTTAGCCTAACATTTTCCTCAAGAATAGATGCTTGCTCACAAGAAGATTCATTAGGATGATAGTCAAGACCATATTTGGTCACCAAGGACTCAAGATATGCATTGGTCTCAACATGCAAAGAAAGTTCCTCTTGTAAACGAATATGTTCCTCAACAAGTTTAGCATGCTCACTAGTAAAGGAAATGGAGGAACAAGCAAGCTTTTCATCATCAATGGAATCCTTCATTGATCCAAGAGCCCTTTTGTAGGATTCTTGAAGTAGATCATGGTTCTCTCCAAGTTTCTTGAGCTCATCCTTGACAAGCTTGTTAGCTCTTTCAAGGTGGTCAAGATCCCTAGTGAGAGAAGCATGAGCAACTTCAAGTTCCTCCTTTGAGACATTGAGCTCTTGGGTCAATAATTGAGCCCTATCAATAGTTTCTAGGTCCTTAACTTTATCAAGTTCATAAGTTTCAATTTGTTGCTTAAGACCTTGAGATATGCACCTTTCGGTTTTTAGCTCTTGTCTTAGGAGATTGAATCTCCGTTCCTTCTCATTTAATTGATATTCTAATTCCTCAATGGACTCATCCTTTTCTTTGAGTGAGTCCATCAAGAAATCAAACTTGACAAGAGCTTCACCACGAAGGGTGCATCTAACATCATAGAGTTCCTTAAGCACAATTAATTCTTCTTTATCTTCGTTCTCGTCATCAAGAACACTAGATAGGGAAGGTGGAGATTCCATTACCTTGGTTTCCCTTGCCATGAGACAAGAGCCAATGATTGGAGAGGAGGGAGAGTCATCGGAGTCATCATCTTGAGTTGTTCTTGCCATGAAGGAAAAGCCAACATCATTCTCCGTGGAGTAATCTTTGGAGTAGTCATATGTGAAGAGTGACCCGGGCTTAGAGAAAGCTAAGCCGGCCACTCCGGCCTCCTTCTCCTCATCTTCCTCTTCTTCATCGGACAAGTACTCGGCTCCAACAAAAGCTCTTCCCTTGTTCTTCTTGTACCGATCGTTGATTGGGTTCGGCTTCAATCTTGGCTTGACCCCTTTGATGAACTTTGGCTTGTCTACCCTTTTCTCATAAGGGCACTCATTTGCAAAGTGGTTATCTTCATCACAATTGTAGCAAGTTCTCTTCTTCTTCTTGTCATTGAGGAGCATTGGAAACTTTGCCTTGTACTTCTTGGCAAAGAAAGCAAAGTCGGTAGCAATGTCACTAGTTGAAGTCATCTCTTCATCTTCTTCAATTTCATAGTCTTCTTTGCTTTCATGGTCGGCTCTAGCTTTGAGAGCAAGGTTGTGTGACGCTTCATGGTTGTGTGAGGCTTCATCAACACGGTTCATTGCCTTGAGCCTCTTTCCGGCTTTGGCCATGCTTTCATTGGCGGCCACATAGGAGACTAGATCATCGGAGTTGAGATCGGCACTCTTGGTCATGATTTGCAAGTTGAGTCCAAGGTTGGTGTCTTCTTGTTTGACGGCAATCATAGCAATGACCTTGGATTTTATGAAGGCTTCGTTCATCTCGAATCCGTCATTGTACTTCTCAACACCAAGTCCCTTGACCCTTACTTTCAGAGCACCAAGCCTAGCATAGGCATCGAATACGGATTCTCCATCTCGAATCATGAACTCGGTAGGCCTCTTGCTTTGCGGTCTCATAGAGAGCTGATTGGATCAAATCGGTTCCCTCTTGGAGTACTACGATCCGATCCCACAACTCTTTAGCGGAGACAATGTCATCGACTTGATCAAGAAGCTTGCGGTTGATGCCACTTCTAATCTTGTCACGTGCGGATGCATTGAGTTGACGGTTGTAGAACTCGGTGGAGGTCAACCGAGTAGGATCTTGTGGCTCCCGATGTCCATGAACAATGAGCTCCCATAGCTCCACACTTAGCACTGCGAATATGAGATTCCATAGCAGATTTCCAATGTGGAAAGTGAGTTCCATCGTAATGGGGAACGGTCCCACTATGGTTTATATGAGGCATGGGTGAAGTGTTTCTGGGATAGTCATGGTTAACATCATGGTAGGATTCCTTAGAGGCCGAAGCCCCACTAGGAGTTCCACCCGCAGTTAGGTTCTTAAGCATGGCAGTCATTTCGTCATTTGGTTTTGTAGCTCATCCTCCTTTTTCTTCTTCTCGGCATCATATGCCAAGAATCTAGATTTCATCTCTTTAACCGAAAGGTTAGAGTCGTCATCTAGACCCTCGAAGAGTTTATCCATCTCACTCTTAAGGCGGTGAAGCCCTTAATAAGAGTCCAGGCTCGATACCAATTGAAAGTATAGAGATGGTAAACCTAGAGGGGGGTGAATAGGTTTCTACAAATTTTAATTCTTTCTTTGCAATATTAGGCTTTGCGGAATATAAAGATGAGCCTAATGCAAACTAGGTGAAGCAACCTATATGAGGATACAACTAACTCGAGCACGAAGGCTCTCACAGCGCGGTTAAATCACAAGTAAGGAGTTCGGTTAGAGATAACCGATAGCACGCGGAGACGAGGATGTATTCCCGTGTTCCCTTGCTTTGCAACAAGGTACGTCACGTTTGGAGGAGTGGAGGTCCCACGAAGGATTCCCCGCGCCACGAAGGCTCACCCTATTCTCCGGAGCCTATCCCACGAAGGAATAGCTCACTCACTTGTGGTAGACTTTGAGGTAGCCTCCAAACCTTCACAATCTTGCCCGGAGCAAATCCACAGCCCGGATGCTTCCGGACTTCTCTTGCCCACCTAGGGTTTCCAAGGAACCCTAGGAAGCAAGCTTCTCAATGAATACAAGGGGAATGAGATTTGGCTTGGTAGAACGGTAGATCGGGTCCTCCTCTAATGATTCCCCGGAGGGATTTGAGTTTGGGTGGAGGAGGAGGGAGATCTGAGGCTTTTGGTGTTTCTAGCAATGGAGTATGAGAGAGAGAGCTCAAGAACAGCTTGTAGTGTAGTGCCTCACCCTTCCAAGGTAGAAGAAGGGGTATTTATAGTGTTCTTCAAAAACTGGCCGTTGGTCACTTGCCACATCAGCAGATTCGTCGAGAAACCCGGTCGACCGGATTTGGCGCCGGACAGGCCGGTCCACAGCCCGGTCAGACCGGGCCACAGACCGGGCCGCCGGTTTCCAACCGGAGCTGGGACCGGGTCTTGACCGGGCAGGCTTCGAGCTTATCGGATGGCGCCCGGATGTCACGAGCGCAAGTCCGGTTGCTGACCGGGCCGCTCGGTCCGGCGCCCGGTCGGACCGGGCCATGGACCGAGAGCAGCCGGTCCGGAACCGGGCTGGTGACCGGACGCGGACTCGGAGGGCTCGCCTTCTTTCATCGGAACTTGCCCGGATGGCACCGGTTGAGGGTCCGGTTGGCGACCGGGCTGTCCGGTGCCAGGGCCGGTCCGACCGGATCTGTGACCGGCCAGGCTCTGAAAAACCTGCTGATTTTTCATCGAATTGGGGGGGTCTCCCGTTGCCTTTTGTTCCACTGCTACACCATCATATCTCTTTGGCTAATACCTGAAAGTGATCTTGTAGACATGTATTAGTCCAAATACTCTAGCACGGTGTCATAGATACCAAAATAATGGATAAGGGTAAAATACCCTTACAATTGAGTGATGTGCAATAATATATTATACTGTTGTTCATTGGTCTTCATTGGATTTGAAAGATGGATTTCGGTTGTGGGCTAGCAGTAGGTGATCTATGATTGATTGCCACTGCTACTTTGGTGTTGGGTTAAACATGTAGATAAAATAGATTTTGTAATTATGTGTTTTATTGAAGCAATACTAGTGGTGTTCACGGGCTAGTGGAGCTATGTGAGTTTTGTGGATTTTGGTTAATTTGATGCTAGACTGGCTTGGCTCTTTATTGTACTAATTTCCTTTGCCAAGGTTGTAGAACATCACTCGCTAATCTTGGTACTAATTACGTAACTACTATTCAGTTGCCAGTAGCCAGATGATGTTAAACATGATATCATACTGCTATTGTCTAATCTGATTTGAGTTGAATGATGTACCGATGTTGGAAATAGATCCTATGGATCCATTCCAGGTTATGGTATATACCTTGCTCTAGCTCGTAGATTATTATGTTGTTTCTATTGATGTTGATCTTCCCCTTGATCTACCCTTCTCCTTCTAGCTCCAGCTACTACTTACTCTTGCTCTATGAAATCATCTTGCTGGCTTGTGGTGGTTTTGGTGGATGAGCTACTGATGAACTATGGCTCTGGAATGAACTATGGTGTGTTCTGTGATGAATTTATGGAATGTGTGTGGTGGTTTTGTTGCTGATGTCGATGGCTTGCTTGTGTGCTCACAATTGCTATTTATAGCAGCCTCAACTGTTGTGATTGATGGACATGTGGCCCTGTGACTCTTATGTTGCCCTTTGGTGTGAGCAACTTGCAAGTTTGGGGTTGCTGTGAACCCAAGTTACTTGGATAGGGTCGGCACTTGTGATATTTTATCCCATGTTGGGGTTATTTTTGATTACCAAATGGCAATGCCACTTGTTTTCTACGTGTGTTAAATGTGTGCATGTTACACCAGATCAAAGAAATAGAAGATCGGAGATTGAGGAGATGGAGAAGACATTAGCTAGGATTATAATTATATCTACAACAATGTCTATACTGTAATCTTGTAATTTTTTCCTTTCTTTATTTTTTTAATATAAAGAATATTTTAAAGACAATGTAATTGTGTTTATTTATCAATAAAGCTATAATTTCCTTCATTTAGAAATATTATGACTTATTTAATATTTAAAGTGTTAGTTTGAATTCAATTTGAATAATTATTTATAATTCAAATAGCGTGTTTGAATTGGAATTCAAATGCTTTACTTATTTGAATTCAAATTATAGGTTTGAATTTCAATTCAAATTTCCACCCCTCAAAACCCTAAGTGCAAAGAGGTTATGTTGAAATCTATCGCACTCTCACCACGACTAAACCCTAATTCATAGCGAGGGAGAGAGACATCGACCCCCCTGGGTTTTCAGCATTAAAGCGCGTAAATTTTCCCCCTTTTTGCGATGAAATGCACAACCTTTTCTAAAACTACCCTGCGATCGTCCTAAAACATGACATGTCAAATAATGTGTCCCCCCATTTCCACTAGAAATCATATGTGTAAATTTGTATAACATGCCAAAAATACTGGAACGCCCATGCTGAAAATTTCAGGTTCATTGTTTTACTTTCGACGTGTTTGGTTGCCAGCATGAGACCAATCATGCACATGGGATGTACAAACCCTTTATTTGGCTGTAGGTGTAAGGATCCCATCCAAGACGCTAAGGGAGAGGCGTTCGCTCGAAAAGATAACATCCACACCTGACTGTGGAAGAGCAGCTCCAATGTTCCTCGGTACCGTCGGCCATAACAAAATGTTACAGTGTGATTCATAAATCATAACATATTCACATATTCAGGAGATCTATATGGACAATATCTTGATATTTCAAGAAAATATTGTATGCAACTGGTAAGGTCAGAGATGAGATGATCAACGTACCAACTGGTCAAACACCATCAAAGATATAAAGGGGCCCACGACGTTATTCATATTTCAATGTTAATTGTACTACTAGGAAGTGTGCGGCGCGGCGCACGCCGCGCCCGTGCGGTCTACGGTGTGGGAGGATGGTTTTATTGGTGATGGTTGTTATAATCTAATAAAGTGGAGCGCCGATAGTTCATGTACCTTTGCTTTTTTTTTACAGAGTGATGCTTGCCAGTTTGATGGTGTTGTTGCATCGGTGGGTGGCACACTGGGCGAAGTGTGTTGGGATTAATGTTTATGGTCTGCATGATTTCTATTTTGTAGGAATGTATCTTTATTAATAAAAGGCTGGCATGGCGGGTATATTTTTTGGCCCGTGTTCATGTGTAGTTATTTTTATTGTTCAGTTATGGTGTCTTTAGAGTGGATATGAGAGACAAAGCATAGATATTACTATCATGTATGAGTTGCAGATCAAGCGTACCAGCAAATCGAGAACTTTCCTTCGATGGTGGTCCATGATGGTATTCGTGAGTTTGAGCAAGTAGCTGAGAAGTATATATATTCGCTAGGGGCTACGTTGTTTGTCAGTACCTTTACTGTAGGAACTGTCTTTATGTTTAATAAAATTACTGCGTTGTTGCGGTCACGATTATGGTTGTCCGTTCGGTCTTTATATCCTAGAGTGTATTCTAAAGATGTGCATGCCGTATTATGATGCATGTTTTCCATTCTCTGTTCGTGGCTAATGTTGAATGATGGTAATATATAGATAGAGATAGTGAATAAGTAAGGGTCTGTATTGAAAAAGTTTAACATGTGGCTTGGAGTTTGATTTTTTTTTTAAACGGCTGAAGAAACATTAAAACATATGGCTGGAACAGCCGGCTTCGTACTTTTTTAGAAGCCTGCAAACGGGGCCGTATTTGTAGGCTCATTTAGATTCTTTTTTTTTTAGAATATTAGGCTCATTTATAGATTGTAAAGTGTCATTGCCGATGGTCCCCTGTTGGCTGTTGTGTGAAATAAGGAAGCCGAGGTCCAAGGCACGCCGCACCCGTAGGGTGAAAACGATGCATCAGTGATCATATATGCATCAGTCCGGTGCAACTATATACCATACCGAGCATTTGTAAGTAGTAACTACATTACCTGAATCTGAATCGCTTTTATCGGTTGTTGAAATATGTGTCTTAACAAAAGCAAAAGGAGCTAAGTAAGTATATTGTACGCAGTTCACTATAAATCCATCTTTTAAACGAAATAGATAATAGTTTGTACATGAATGTATGGACACTCTTAATAAAGTGTAACAGGAATGGTCTACTATTTAACAGCTTGACTCATAGATAATAATGCATATTTACTTCAGTATAACATGTCAGAGTGATGCAAGATTACTAATGAGGTGCTTGCGAATTCCGCCATGTCAAGAAGTTTGGCAAAATGTAGCAATTTAGCTAGAACTGGAAGCATCCGCATGATCAATGGCATGTATCATGAAGATCTCAAATGTATGGTTGATCCTTCTTTTAATTGTTCTCTCAATTGATCGATGCGGTTTCTCGCATGTATAGTTGTGGCCTCCGGTACTACCAAGATCTGAAATATATAGGTTGATTCTTCTTTTAATTGTTCTCTCAATTGATCGATGCGGTTTCTTGGTATACAGTCTTCCATTGTGTTTCACTCGGATGTCTCAAAGCTAGCTATTTATTCTTTGGCCAAGTAGGCACAGTTGAAATAAATTCAGCATAACAACTTGTTGAAATTTCAGTGCTCCTGCAAGGAACGCGGACATGTACTAACATGGATGTTTATTTTTTTGCTGTACTTGATTATACCGCTGATAGATGTTATATGTATAATGAAATTAATAAGATTTTAGTTCATCAGATCATAGATAAAACAGAAATTAATAAGATTTTACTGTACCTGATTATTCCGCTTGCCCGTGAGACGAAGGATTTTGTTACATTACTGTCAGGCAATAGGCAATGATGTGTAAGATCCAAATAAAGAAGAGTTTAATTAGTAGCATCAACACAAAACTACCATATGCCCAGCTAAATTTTATAATTACGTGATAAGATTGTACCGCAAATAAATGTCTGAGAGATGAAAAATGAACACGATAAAATAATGCAATGCATGAGGTATATTCCTTATTATTTACGTCCAAAATACACTACGTATGTGTCATACATGTAGACATATACACGTGTAACGAACACACGCTCTGATCCCCTGTCTTCTCAGTTCTTAGCACGCACATGCATTGCTCCTTGTCTCCACATGATATTGTATTATTTTAGGCCACCGCTGAGTATTTCCGGTCCCCATCTCTTCTCCCTCTTCTCCACCCAAGACACCTACCTTCTTTCTGCTTTTCCAATCCCCTTCGAACTCCTGAAATTCGTAAGCCTTCAGACAAATTTCTTGTGGTACTTCGCCATGGGTGGCACGAATCAGTTTGCCGGAGAGCTCATGCTTGGTGGAGAGCTCACGCTGAAGCATGAGCATCCCCTTTTTTTTCTTCGTCCTTTTTCGGCTCCCATCCTGCACAGGTGCAGCAATTCTGCGACCTGGAACGCCTTCACAAACCAGAGTTCAAAAATCAGAAGCCTGCTCTCGGCCACCAGAAATCAGAGTCTCAGCCGAGTGGACCCCTGTGCTCTCCACCACCCCACCGGATCGAGTGGAATCAGGTATGACACCTAGTTTTACATCATGGTTCTTCTATAGACCCCGGGCATTTGTCATGCATGTCAGTTAAGATCCCTTAAGAAATTCTTGTGGAGTACATTAGAAAGAAATCTGGGAGATACCAAATTGTAGTGCAACGGATCGCAGGATTCCAAATGTTGTTCAAACTTCGCAATTATTTTTCACTGGAAACAGAGATGGTTACACAACTTCCAAATAGAGAACAGAAATGCAGAAGTATATATATTGATGCAATAGTGCATTTCGTTTTGAACCCATTTAGAGGAAATAGGATATCTCTCTATGGTGTCAGAGAAAATGCCAATGTGGAAAACAACTAATTTTCCTAGCAAGTAATCATACAGTAGACCGAAATCTAGCATCTGTTAGCTATATTGTACAAATTTAGTCAGTTGAAATGTAAGTGCAGCAAGTGATTGTGTAGGCATGCTTGTAGGCAAAGAATCATAAATGTTTATGTACTATTCTTTGATAATAGAGTGGGTATCGATAGAGAATAAGATGGATAGCTTGAGTTAACTGCATGCCTTGTGTTTATATGCTATAATAGCTGAATTAAGGCCCTAAATATTTAGAAGGTAGCTTCAATGACAATGAAGTCAAGCTCGAACAAATTTATCTGGGTCACTTGATTTCTGCACTCCAATGATCTTCCAATGGAACCCATGAGGCGACAAATCTTTCACCAACTCTTGAAGAAAACAATTCCATTTACGCAAGAATTACGTTAATTATATGTACAAACCTACTCAGAAGTTGTTTGTCCTTATAATTAGATCTGCAGATTTTTCAATGCGGCTGTAGATTTATTTACATAAAAAGAAGGGATTGATTTGTCTAGTAAACCTAGCTATGCAATATTCGGATAAGTAGGATAAGGTCAGGCGATGTCAACCTATTTCTCCAGAAAAGCAATGTAGTTTCTCTTGGTAATTAGGCACCAAGGAATTAGCCACCAGATGTACACATCTAATGATGGTTTGCCAACAGAGTCGGCCTGTTAGTTGAACTCTTTTCTGTCAAAAGTCCACAGATCTTCACTAAGCTTGTAAAACATGGCAATGGCTCAATAGTTGGATACTTTATCTCAAATTGATAAATTGAATTGCCTCCACAGTCATTGTGTATGTTATTCTCATCTAGTAAACTATTAAACTCTAACTACAAAAATTACCGGGGTAGCTGACCTAACATGTGCACCCATTTATTTATCCTCATTCTCTGTGTTCTACATTTCTGAAATAAAGCTTTTTACCATCATTGATGTCGCTTGTTCCATTGGCTTCCCCTGCACCTGCAGCACCCGTACGGGACTGCTCATAGGCTTGTGCACCATAGTCTCCCCAGCCACAGAACCTGCCCCATTGGTTCCCACCTCCGAAGAATCAGAGACTTGAAAGCACCTCTTACGGATGATTTGCATAATAGGCAAGAAACTTGAACTGAGATTGAGATACTGGATTTTTTAATGTAAACAGAGTAAAATCAGAAACTAATTTACCAATAGTTGAGGGTCTCTCTCGTAACCCAGCGACCGACATCACTGGCAATAGCTCGCCTTCCAGATCAAAGGAGCCGGGGCGGCTCTGGGGGCACCCCAGCCACCAACCCTCATCACTGGCAGGCTAAACTGATGCTCTAAGAGAGAACAGAAAAATCTTTCAGCACAACAGGGAGCACCACACTTGAAGGGCCAACTTACTCGCGCCAGCCGTCCACATCACAAACAAGGTGCATAATATTAGATTTTAGATCCATGGACACACAGTCGAACCCATACCTATACAGAACGTGAATTTATTCAATTTCTGTAGATGCATTCAAATTATACGTACATGAAGCAACAAAGAAAGCTGGCATCAGTGAAATATTTGCCCATAAGTACTACTGATGTTAATAAATCTAAATAAGTATAGTACATTCTGACATAGATAGATACACTAAGAGCAATATAATCTTAGCCCATAGGTACTACAGATTATAAATACGCTGGGATTTCTAATTCTCATCCTTCTTATTCAAATTCCAATAATGGTCAACTTGAAACAGTGAGGTTAGTACATACCAGTAATGTATTCTGAAGTCTTTACTGCGAGAGGCAGAAAAAAATGATTTACTTGAAATCCTCAGCCAATACAGACCGAGCACCTATATGAAGTGAGATGGATATTACAAACGGACCAATCTAGCACAATCACGGATCTATTCAGCACAAAAAAGTATCTTGCTTGCTAGAATGCAATGTCAGCAAGCAAAACCTAAAGAAGTAAATATTGTGCTGGAATTAGAGTATTCAGTGAAGCAAAACGTAAAGAGTTTCATTAAAATTCAGACAACCAAGTAGCCTAAAACTAACAGAAATATTATTCTTTCCATGTGTTGACATCAGTACCTGATGTCGCGGTGGGGCTTAGACCTGACTCGCTGGGCTCCTACTCATGGGACCTGGTGGGGAAGCCGGCGGACGTGTGCAAGAAGTTTCTAGCGGCGAGGGAGAGCCTGCTGTACTTCGCGTGGAGGCGGCTAGCATGGAGCCATCGGGCGATGCAAGGCGCCTACTCGTCGGATATGGACTCCACGGAGGAGCGCTGGAGGCAGCTGCTGATGCGTAAGGCCAGATCCCAGGTCACCCAGCCTGCAAGGAGATGGCCAGGTTCTTGATCGTTCTCTTCGTGGTGCGCTATGTGGAGCGCAAAGGATGCTTATGGATCAAGACCCGCAGCCTCAAGACGCATCTCCCCCTGCCTCCACCTCCTCCTAGCTTTGGAGCAAGAACAACGATGGCCTCAAACTTTGCAGATGGGGAAGATGACCTTGACGCCTAGATGGTCCTTGTCCAGAAGCCTATGCTGCACGCATCCGGCCAGCTCGAACCTCCTCCTACGCTCCAGCTTGCTAGCCGGCGCGGAGTCGGTCAATCCCCACCGATTCCCCATCACCGGCGTCACCATGATGGCCGACGGCAAGCACCAAACCGCCTCCTCCCCAGGGCGCTCGTCTGGGATCTGGACAGGCTAAGATTATAGAAGGGTGCTTGGCTTAGGAAGGAGAAGATCTCAGCCGGCGTCGTGCGGCCGCCGGTGGCGGTGAGGAGGAGCCCCATCGGTTGGTTCGAGAGAAGAGGAAAAGCGAGAGAAATTGATTGAGAGAGGAGGGGCACGGGGCGGTTCGAGATAGGCCTGATGCTTATCCAATTAGCACGCAAGCGGTGGCCGGTTTTCTAAAACAGACTCCCACACGACCCGTGCGTGGCAACCTACTACAGCCGAGCATGATAAATGGAAAGTAACCGGGAAGCTGCCGGTAATTAGCGATTTAGCACGTAAAAAAAAGACACGAGAGGAAATCAAATCCTTGCACCTACTGAATCATGGTTCCATCTACAGGAAAAAACTGTGTCGTGCCAAATCCTGATTGGAGAGGGGGTAACCATCAACAGTACTCAAAAAATTATGGTTTGAGCAAACCAGGTTAGCTTTTATATAGGTTATAATGTGTGCATAGTCATCACATGAGTTTATTTGTGTTCAAATATAAGTACACTAGTACAAAATCTGTTTTTTTTTCTGGCGGGCACTTAAGCCCTTATTATGACAGAGTAGCTAGTCTCTCGTCACAATGTGTTTGTCATAAATGACTTCCTATCTTTGACGGGTGGCCTGCTTGTGAGAGGTAACCTCTAGCTCTGACAGGCTTTTCCAGAGTCCATTAGTGATCAAGACCCTAGTGGTAGTTGTGGACACACCGGATGAAGCCATCGCTGATAGTTTATTGATCAATGAAATTAACTAATACCCGGAGTCTCCACTCTCCTTTCGGGATGTCGATGGCTCGTGGTACTACCTAGAGAATGAGTCAGAACTCCGGTCCACACATTCAGATTCAGAACATTTGACCCATTTTTTAGTTTCTCTAGGTTAGGTAATTGGCATATTAGGATCAAATTACTGAAATTTGCAAACATAATCTTATTCGGATACGGATATATCCACATTTTCTTCAAAATTCAATACCATAATTTGTATTTGTTTTTGTAAAACGGATCCGGATATTTAACCTATCCATTTTCACAGACGTCCGGATTCAGATATTTCCACTTCCATTTTTAGTTTCTCGAATGCAAATTTTGGATAATATGGACTACCCACTATCAGTTTCCACCCCTACTCGACTGTGCGCACTGTATGATGTTCTCCAAGGTGCGCGTCAACCAAAGAAGCTCATATCGGTCATTGGCGTGCATTATGTGTTTATCGGGGGAGAGCTAAGAGAAAGAGAAGGCAAAGGCAGAGAGAGTTTGTGCCTCTAATGGCGGCGGAGTAGACGGAAAAATCATGGGGATTTCGCAGAAAGGTGTCTGGGGGCGGTGGGTTTTGTGATTCCGTGCATAATGAAGATTTGATTTGATAGGACGGTGTCTTTAGTCCCAAAGAAGTAGATTTTGGCAAGTACCAATCAATAATTATTAGGGAGATTTTGGCATGTTAATTTCGCGAGAGAGGTGGTGCGGTCAAACTGGATGGTCCAGATGCTCCAAATATCCTTCACCAAACGCGTTTGACGACCTACGACCCACTCTAATATAATAGTATAAATTTTCAGTTTTTTCTGCTTCTACGTACACAGTACTCATTATGTTGCATTACCATAAATCTGATGATTCTGTTTGTCCATGCTTCTCAACTTATTTGCAAAGTTTCATACTCCCTCCGGTCCGAAAAAACTGTCGGAGAGGGAACTTTGCAAAACGACCCTTACGTTTTCTTTTCTGTTAACCCGCACTCCACGTTGTTTCCTCTCCCTTGTAGTCCCATCGATGCCACTCCCGCGGGATTTGGGATCGTCTGCGCCGGATTTCAAGTGTTGGCTTACTCAGTGAGCATGTGTGGTGCGTACGCTGGAGCACGGGATGGGATTGCATAGTGAATGGGAAAGGGACCACTTCTTGCACGTGGATTGCAGCCTCAGGCGCATGAGCTTGATGGAGTGCATTTGTCCACTAGAGCCGGATAAAACTTTGACGTATACATATGCCAGTATTGTAGTCCCATTAATATGTCTTTCTCTCAAAAGTTCTCTCACACATTTTCCACTTTATGGCTGAAGAGGTTGGCTCCTGATGAAGAGGCTGCCTCCTTATCCGAACCTAATTTGGACCACCCGAACCAAGATAAAGCTGCGAGGCAACACCCCTAGGGCTATGCATTGGATATGCCCTAACGCAGCTGAGAGGACCAAGCCAGAATACACGTGTGTGGCGCGGAGCCACAGGTTGTAAAACGTTGTGCTTCTTTTATTAAATTTAGAAGGATTTAAATGTAAAATGTATTTGTGCTAGTCTTCAGACACTTTTTTAGGATCAGAGGGAGTATTCTTTTTCCCAAGCTAAAGTATAATCCATGCTTCCCTTCTTTATCATCCATGCTGCTAATTATTACCTTTGCTAAGTGCATAATATTTGATATCATCTAGGGATGATTCATCATTTTTTAATATGTTTTTTTCAATGTTGAGTACGTTCCTACATTATTTTCATTCCTATCGTTCTATAATGCATTTCTACAATCACCACATGCGACTCTATTCAAAGTTTCAAACCGGTGTTTAGTCCATTCACACCTTCCGGTGGTGCTCACTAGCGATTTAGATTGGAGGCATGTATTACTGAGTTTTGAACAAATATTGGTAGAAATGGGCATGAACTTGTACAACATCTGTGTTGGTCTTTTGTTTTCGGTCATTTGTTGAAGCGAGAAGAATCACAACGTGACTTGAAAACAAATCGCTACATGCAAACAACCTTCTCCCATGTTATATTCTAGTCCATCAGACCGTCAAAGCACAAGAAATCGTAGTCGCAAAAGGAGTCCGATGGGAAGCTACATATCGGCATCCGATTACTAAAAGAGCTCCCCATTAGATGTTGTGTAATCTAATAATCAAG
The DNA here is from genome assembly GCF_022539505.1 of Lolium rigidum. Taxonomy (NCBI): domain Eukaryota; kingdom Viridiplantae; phylum Streptophyta; class Magnoliopsida; order Poales; family Poaceae; genus Lolium; species Lolium rigidum. The sequence goes on along the minus strand of NC_061509.1, from coordinate 12,731,750 downwards.
TGAGTATAATGCTGAAACTAGACAAAAACAAAAACGATTCATCAAAACATATCTCTCTACAAGAGATAATTATTGAAAATTTCAGAAACTACAATCGATCGTGATTTAATTTTGTGATTCGATAGAAAAATAATTTAGAATCAAGAGCCACAAAAACTTCAGTGCTGCCACGTTTGTTGCATGGCATTTAATGCATAAACTATTTTTGGTGCGGCGAATTTTGCAGTCACCTATAAATGGTAGATAATAAATTGATTATTCTCCTAAAATAGCTGTCACCTTGATATGATACGATATGATATGATAAGGAGAGGATAATGAGATTTAATTAACTTCCTCTAAATCCTCCTAGAGCCCCTATATATCTCATCACCGTCATGTCGACTCCTGCCATCCATCGACTAGACTAGAAGAAAGACGTCACTGCGCCATGGCAGCTCCCAAGAACAACACACTTATTTTGTGCTTGATCGTTGCTCTTCTGGCCATCTCTACCTCTTTCCTGACCTGTCATGCAGACGGTAAGACATTATTTTTCCTCTTCATGCATCCATTAACGTTTCATTCTCGTCGAACGTAAACTAACTGGTCTTCTCTACTCTGAATCCTCGTGCAGATCGATTAAGTGAATGGTGCGTGCCGGACGAGGAGATTTGCCAGGGGCCAGCGAAACCCGAAAACGAGCAAAAGTGCCGAGATGCATGCAGCGGTTTTGGCTTCATACCGCAGAAGAGCGCCTGCGTGACCGACCCCAGGCCACGGTGCTGCTGCTTCAATAATTAAGCATCAGTCTAATGCCCTTGGAGTGGTATAGAAGGATGAAAAAAGCTACCCACAATTAATTTTTATATGATTATTTATCCAATGTAAAAGTCAGAACAGATCATGATGCCATGTCCGGGAATAAAGATTTGAGTTTCCGAGACGTATTGTGATATTTTGTTTTTTGAACTTTCAAAATATATTAACCCGAGTCAGCAAGCCGCCTCATTAAAAACCTTCCAGTCCCCGCAGGTACCCTGGTAAGGAAAAGAGTGCGTCAGAAACTTGCTGCTCCAAATCATAGTATGGTTACATCATTCAGGAGGGCCGGGAGAATAAAGCTAGGGGGTTCATCGACCCAATTACAAGAAGTTCTAGTACTGAGACTATTCCTAGCAATCTCATGGGCTACCATATTAGTCTCACTCCTGCAGTGATCCAATGCTCTCTTAGCAAGTGGATTTGCCAGGTTCGTTTTATCCAAATCCATGCCGTTTACTTTCCCCGGGCTGGTCGCCGTGTCATTATGGTCAGGGTCTCCTCCTCGGGTTCCTGGGATAATTGCGTTATGCCTCCAAGAAGTCATCAGACCACCATGGCCCCTCTGCTCATTTCCTCTTCCAAACGGTGCCTCACCAGAACGACCAGGTCTGCCACCACCACGGCCGCTGCACCTAGCAAAGGCCACTCCACGACCGTGCCAAGTGTCCCACTCGGCCATCAAAAATTCACCCCACTTCAAATTCACTAGAGCCACACTCAAGATGGGAATGTCCAAAAAAGCCACACGCACCACAGAATTTCGGAATTTTTTCATACTGGAGATGGTAGATCTCCCTTACGCCATCCCTCACCATAGAGACAAAACGTGCTACAACCTTCCTGACATCAAGCTTAACCCAGATTCGGATGAAATTACCCATCCCCATAACATTAGTCTGAATCTTTGTAACTTGTCCAATCTTCCTTGTAAGATTTTTAATAAGAGCATCATTGCGATATCCAATAGATCTGGATCCATGCTTCAAAGAAATTAAGGTCAATAAGATCTGTTGACATAAGTCCATACTCCTCAATACAAACCGCATTCTGCCTAAATAACCACGGCCCTCCTTCCTTAATTTTAATCCAATCCCCTAAGCAGAAACACTGTACCGTAAACAGATTGTTCTCCAGATGATGAAATTCAATACGCTGTGCCGGGGACCAAGCGTTTCTCATATGGTTCTCGTAAGTAATAGGACTGAACGAGTTTGTTGTGTGTACCTTAACCAGAGCCAGCCACTTCATCCCTTGTTTGGGCGCTGTTTCATCTTCTTCAAAGACCACATCATCAAATTCATCATCTTCTATTCCCAATCGCAACATGAGATCACCAATCCTTTCTTCCTTCTTGCTCCCCGATCCGCTTGCACTGTTTGCAGAACTGGCCGGACTCACCATCACTTCCGATCGACCAAGCAATGGAGAAGGCGAAGACCAGGCGATGAACAAGCTCTTGACTACACGGAACCAGAAACCCTGCCGGATCCGATCCACCGATCGAAAGACTCAATCAGCAGCTTTGATCCCTCCTCCTCCGGGCGTGGCCGGCGGCGGAAGTCGAGAAAACCCTAATCGCCCTATCGCCAGGGCCTTAGGTCCGAAACGGTTTTGTGATATTAGATAAGTAAAGAAAAGGGAATGTCTATAATTTGACAGCCAGCTGTTTTTCTCTAGAGGAACCATCACTTTTTTTTTTGTTTAGTCAAAGTCAGATAAGCGTGGTACCTCGTTTTTAAAGCACGAACTAGCCAGACAGGTGAAAATATTAACGGGTGGAGTTTTTGTGAATCCGAGTTGGGCCTTTTGCTTGTCTGTCTCTTTTCACCCGGTTTTCATTCAGGACTCGACCTTCTCAAAGCAGCCCTTGGCATGTTGATGTTTTGCCCCTTTCTCCTTCTCCCTTTGACCGTCATCTTGACGAACGGGTAGGAGCGGAGAAAAACTCAGAATGAGCACAAGATCAGAGGAGAGAAATCATGGAGGGGGTGAAGAACAATAACCTCCAAAATCAGACAAAAACATAGATATGAAAAAAAAAGGTGGCATGTACCTGCAGCTTGATATGCCAAAAAGAATTCCCCATGATTCTCAACAAAGGGGCACTGTTGAAAATGATATGAACCATTGATACGAAACTATGGTCTAGAATACACATATTAATGTCTTACTCTTGATAACACAATATCCCGAATTTAACAGTGGTAGAAATACAGCTTGTACGTTACCTTGACTGGACTACGAAATACCAACACGGATACTGCGTGCCACTAGCTAACCCATATGGTCACCTTCTTCAGTTGTGTCTGTCTTTTGCCTAGGAATGTTGATATGAGTAACAATATTTTGGGGATTTCTTCACACCAAACAAGAACCAATCAGAAAAGGGCAGAAAAACATAACAAATATGTGCCATAAAGAAAAGAGATTTCTATTTTCGTGCCATCGCATAGTTGTGCTCAGTTTTCCCCAGCCGCTTAGTTTTTTTCCTCAGTTTTGCTCAAGCCCTTGTCTGAAACCCTCACAAGTGCTAGAACGATCGGTTGCCCGACGGGTCAACAACTTTGACCGTTATCTGCTGGCTAGTGGGACCACGTAGAGCCCGTAAAGACATGTCAGACCATCCATCTTTGTTTGACTAAGCATCGCCGTATCCCTGACAAAAACACGAACGAGTGGGGCTTCGGTATATCGAATGATAAGTGGGGCCATGATGCTGATACAAGGGGCAATACATGGGTAGGATTAGATTTTTAAACGGAACTCTACAGCGATGGCACGGAGGAGGTGGTCTGCGGGGTGCCAAGATGAGATCGACGTCCACAAAGAACTGCATAAGGCGAGGCCAGGCGCATTAGATAGATATGAACTAGAAGCGTTTAACCATGCAAAGAAGAGAAGAAATGGTCGACGACATCGACGACTACCTCAACACTTTGACTGGCGGTGTTGGACACGAACGCGAGTAATGTAGAGAAAACTAGTGTCTCTCCTTTCTGGCGTGTATAGATGGGTGCTAGGGGAGTGTGGTGGCGAAGGGAAAGACCTCGTGGTGATCTGTGGCATCCAGCATAGCGGGACGGTGTGGCCAAGCCCACAACGGCGTGCATGTTCGGCATTGGCATCAGCATGTACGTTCGGCATTGGCCTCTACAGTATCTCTGGTGTGTGAGTGATCGAATGAGGGGACGGGATTGAGGGTGCATACGACGGTGACCTAGCAGTGGCGGCGAGCATAGCCGTTTTGACCATGCCAATATCGGCATCGGCATCGTTTGGAGGCTGTGGTGCTCGAATCAAGGTGGGATTTGTTTCTTGTACGCTGATGGCGTGTACAGCACACGTCCGTTGGGAACCCCAAGAGGAAGGTATGATGCGCACAGTAGCAAGTTTTCCCTCAGAAAGAAACCAAGATTTATCGAACCAGGAGGAGCCAAGAAGCACGTTGAAGGTTGATGGCGGCGAAGTGAAGTGCGGCGCAACACCAGGGATTCCGGCGCCAACGTGGAACCTGCACAACACAACCAAAGTACTTTGCCCCAACGAAACAGTGAGGTTGTCAATCTCACCGGCTTGCTGTAACAAAGGATTAACCGTATAGTGTCGAAGATGATTGTTTGCAGAAAACAGTAAAGAACAATTGCAGTAGATTGTATGCGATGTAAAGAATAGGACCGGGGTCCACAGTTCACTAGAGGTGTCTCTCCCATAAGATAAATAGCATGTTGGGTGAACAAATTACAATCGGGCAATTGACAAATAGATAGGGCATGACAATGCACATACATGATATGATAAGTATTGTGAGATTTAATTGGGCATTACGACAAAGTACATAGACCGCTATCCAGCATGCATCTATGCCTAAAAAGTTCACCTTCAGGTTATCATCCGAACCCCTTCCGGTATTAAGTTGCAAACAACAGACAATTGCATTAAGTATGGTGCGTAATGTAATCAACAACTACATCCTTGGACATAGCATCAATGTTTTATCCCTAGTGGCAACAACACATCCACAACCTTAGAACTTTCCGTCACCGTCCCAGCATTTAATGGAGGCATGAACCCACTATCGAGCATAAATACTCCCTCTTGGAGTTAAGAGTAAAAACTTGGCCAGAGCCTCTACTAATAACTGGAGAGCATGCAAGATCATAAACAACACATAGGTAATAGATTGATAATTAACATAACATAGTATTCTCTATCCATCGGATCCCGACAAACACAACATATAGAATTACAGTATAGATGATCTTGATCATGTTAGGCAGCTCACAAGATCCGACAATGAAGCACATGAGGAGAAGACGACCATCTAGCTACCGTTATGGACCCATAGTCCAGGGGTGAACTACTCACTCATCACTCCGGAGGCGACCATGGCGGTGAAGAGTCCTCCGGGAGATGAATCCCTCTCCGGCAGGGTGCCGGAGGTGATCTCCGTAATCCCCCGAGATGGGATTGGCGGCGGCGGCGTCTCGCAAGGTTTTCCGTATCGTGGCTCTCGGTACCGGGGTTTCGCGACGAATGCTTTAAGTAGGCGGAAGGGCAACGCGGGGGCCACACGAGGGCCCCACACGCCAGGGCCGCGCGGCCAAGGGCCGGGCCGCGCCGCCCTGTTGTGTCGGCGCCTCGTGGCCCCACTTCCTTTCCCTTCGGTCTTCCGGAAGCTTCGTGCAAAAATAGGACCCCGGGCGTTGATTTCGTCCAATTCCGAGAATATTTCTTTACTAGGATTTCTGAAACCAAAAACAGCAGTAAAACAAGCAACTGGCTCTTCGGCATCTTGTTAATAGGTTAGTGCCGGAAAATGCATAAATACGACATATAATGTGTATAAAACATGTAGATATCATCAATAATGTGGCATGGAACATAAGAAATTATCGATACATCGGAGACGTATCAGCATCCCCAAGCTTAGTTCCTGCTCGTCCCGAGCATGTAAACGATAACAAAGATAATTTCTGGAGTGACATGCCATTATAACCTTGATCATACTATTGTAAGCATATGTAATGAATGCAGCGATCAAAACAATGGTAATGACATGAGTAAACAAATGAATCATAAAGCAAAGACTTTTCATGAATAGTACTTCAAGACAAGCATCAATAAGTCTTGCATAAGAGTTAACTCATAAAGCAATAAATCAAAGTAAAGGTATTGAAGCAACACAAAGGAAGATTAAGTTTCAGCGGTTGCTTTCAACTTATAACATGTATATCTCATGGATATTGTCAATATAGAGTAATATAACAAATGCAATATGCAAGTATGTAGGAATCAATGCACAGTTCACACAAGTGTTTGCTTCTTGAGGTGGAGAGAAATAGGTGAACTGACTCAACATAAAAGTAAAAGAAAGGTCCTTCAAAGAGAAAAGCATCGATTGCTATATTTGTGCTAGAGCTTTTATTTTGAAAACATGAAACAATTTTGTCAACGGTAGTAATAAAGCATATGTATCATGTAAATTATATCTTACAAGTTGCAAGCCACATGCATAGTGTACTAATAGTGCCCGCACCTTGTCCTAATTAGCTTGGACTACCGGATCATCGCAATACACATGTTTTAACCAAGTGTCACAATGGGGTACCTCCATGCCGCCTGTACAGAGGTCTAAGGAGAAAGCTCGCATTTTGGATTTCTCGCTTTTGATTATTCTCAACTTAGACATCCATACCGGGACAACATGGACAACAGATAATGGACTCCTCTTTAATGCATAAGCATGTGGCAACAATTAGTGTTCTCATATGAGATTGAGGATATATGTCCAAAACTGAAACTTCCACCATGATTCATGGCTTTAGTTAGCGGCCCAATGTTCTTCTCTAACAATATGCATGCTCTAACCATTAAAGTGGTAGATCTCTCTTACTTCGGACAAGACGGACATGCATAGCAACTCACATGATATTCAACAAAGAGTAGTTGATGGCGTCCCCGAAACATGGTTATCGCACAACAAGCAACTTAATAAGAGATAAAGTGCATAAGTACATATTCAATACCACAATAGTTTTTAAGGCTATTTTGTCCCATGAGCTATATATTGCAAAGGCGAATGATGGAAATTTAAAGGTAGCACTCAAGCAATTTACTTTGGAATGGCGGAGAAATACCATGTAGTAGGTAGGTATGGTGGACACAAATGGCATAGTGGTTGGCTCAAGGATTTTGGATACATGAGAAGTATTCCCTCTCGATACAAGGTTTAGGCTAGCAAGGTTATTTGAAACAAACACAAGGATGAACCGGTGCAGCAAAACTCACATAAAAGACATATTGTAAACATTATAAGACTCTACACCGTCTTCCTTGTTGTTCAAAACTCAATACTAGAAATTATCTAGACTTTAGAGAGACCAAATATGCAAACCAAATTTTAGCAAGCTCTATGTATTTCTTCATTAATGGGTGCAAAGTATATGATGCAAGAGCTTAAACATGAGCACAACAATTGCCAAGTATCAAATTATTCAAGACATTTTAGAATCACTACATGTAGTATTTCCCGATTCCAACCATATAACAATTTAACGAAGAAGATTCAACCTTCGCCATGAATACTATGAGTAAAGCCTAAGGACATATTTGTCCATATGCAACAGCGGAGCGTGTCTCTCTCCCACACAATGAATGCTAGGATCCATTTTATTCAAACAAAAACAAAAACAAAAACAAACAGACGCTCCAAGCAAAGCACATAAGATGTGACGGAATAAAAATATAGTTTCGGGGGAGGAACCTCGATGATGTTGTCGATGAAGAAGGGGATGCCTTGGGCATCCCCAAGCTTAAACGCTTGAGTCTTCTTAAAATATGTAGGGGTGAACCACCGGGGCATCCCCAAGCTTAGAGCTTTCACTCCTCTTGATCTTAGTATATCATACTCCTCTCTTGACCCTTGAAAACTTCCTTCACACCAAACTTCAAGCAAACTCATTAGAGGGTTAGTGCTCAATCAAAAATTCACATGTTCAGAGGTGACACAATCATTATTAATACTTCTGGACATTGCACAAAGCTACTGGACATTAATGGATCAAAGAAATTCATCCAACATAGCAAAAGAGGCAATGCGAAATAAAAGGCAGAATCTGTCAAAAACAGAACAGTCCGTAAAGACGAACCTGGAAGGGGCACTTAACTTGCTCAAACGGAAAAACTCAAAACTAATGAAAGTTGCGTACATATCTGAGGATCACGCACGTAAATTTGCTGATTTTTTTGATTTTTTTACAGAGACTTCTGCGCGAATTCGTGACAGACAGCAATGCTGTTTCGTGCAGCAATCCAAATCTAGCATCAACTTTACCATAGAGACTTTACTTGGCACAAAAACATGATAAGGAGAGGTTGCTACAGTAGTAAACAACTTCCAAGACTCAAATATAAAACAAAAGTGCTGTAGTAAAATAAACACATGGGTTATCTCCCAAGAAGTTCTTTCTTTATAGCCATTAAGATGGGCTCAGTAATTTCAATGATACTCTCGCAGGAAATAAGAGTTGAAGCAAAAGAGAAGAAAATAAGAAACACTTTTAAGTCTAACCCACTTCCTATGAAAAGGAATCTTGTACACAAATAAATTCATGAAGAACAAAGTGACAAGCATAGAAAGGCAACACAAGCGCAACTTCAAGATTCTCAACATAAAGAGGGGAAACTTAATATTATTAAGATGCATATAACCATGTTTCCCTCTCTCATAATAACTTTCAGTAGCATCATGAACAAACTCAACAATATAAGTATCACATAAAACATTCTTGTCATGAGCCACATGCATAAACTTATTACTCTCCACATAAGCATAATCAATTTTATTAGTTGTAGTGGGAGCAAATTCAATAAGATAGCTATCATTATTATTCTCATCACCATAATCATCATATGTAGGAGGTATATTGTAATCATAATTAATTTTCTCCTCAATAGTAGGTGGACTGAAAATATCATTGCAAACATCATATATAGGAGGTAAAGTATCATCAAAGTAAAATTTCTCCTCCATGCTTGGGGGATTAAAAATATCACAACTAGCTTCCCCAAGCTTAAATTCTTCCATAGCATTAGCAACAATGGTGTTCAAAGCATTTATACACATAACATTACCATTAGCATGCATATAAAGTTCCATAGGTTTTTTAATTTTCTCTTCAAACACCTCATGTCCTAACTCAAGATAAATACTATAAAGATCTCTAATTTTTTTGTTGTTTTCCATTAAGCCTAACTAGTAAAAATAAAAACAAGTACAGGACTAGACATGATAACAAAATAAATTAAATGCAAGTAACTAATTTTTTTTTGTGTTTTTGATATAGAGAACAAGACAAAGTAAATAAAGTAAAGCTAGCAACTAATTTTTTTGTGTTTTGTTTAAGTGCAGCAAACAAAGTAGTAAATAAAATAAAGCAAGACAAAAACAAAGTAAAGAGATTGGATTGTGGAGACTCCCCTTGTAGCGTGTCTTGATCTCCCCGGCAACGGCGCCAGAAAAAATTGCTTGATGGCGTGTACAGCACACGTCCGTTGGGAACCCCAAGAGGAAGGTATGATGCGCACAGTAGCAAGTTTTCCCTCAGAAAGAAACCAAGGTTTATCGAACCAGGAGGAGCCAAAAAACACGTTGAAGGTTGATGGCGGCGAAGTGTAGTGCGGCGCAACACCAGGGATTCCGGCGCCAACGTGGAACCTGCACAACACAACCAAAGTACTTTGCCCCAACGAAACAGTGAGGTTGTCAATCTCACCGGCTTGCTGTAACAAAGGATTAACCGTATTGTGTCGAAGATGATTATTTGCAGAAAACAGTAAAGAACAATTGCAGTAGATTGTATGCGATGTAAAGAATAGGACCGGGTTCCACAGTTCACTAGAGGTGTCTCTCCCATAAGATAAATAGCATGTTGGGTGAACAAATTACAGTCGGGCAATTGACAAATAGATAGGGCATGACAATGCACATACATGATATGATAAGTATTGTGAGATTTAATTGGGCATTACGACAAAGTACATAGACCGCTATCCAAGCATGCATCTATGCCTAAAAAGTCCACCTTCGAGGTTATCATCCGAACCCCTTCCGGTATTAAGTTGCAAACAACGAGACAATTGCATTAAGTATGGTGCGTAATGTAATCAACAACTACATCTTTGGACATAGCATCAATGTTTTATCCCTAGTGGCAACATCACATCCACAACCTTAGAACTTTCTGTCACTGTCCCAGATTTAATGGAGGCATGAACCCACTATCGAGCATAAATACTCCCTCTTGGAGTTAAGAGTAAAAACTTGGCCGAGCCTCTACTAATAACGGAGAGCATGCAAGATCATAAACAACACATAGGTAATAGATTGATAATTAACATAACATAGTATTCTCTATCCATCGGATCCCGACAAACACAGCATATAGAATTACAGATAGATGATCTTGATCATATTAGGCAGCTCACAAGATCCGACAATGAAGCACATGAGGAGAAGACGACCATCTAGCTACTGCTATGGACCCATAGTCCAGGGGTGAACTACTCACTCATCACTCCGGAGGCGACCATGGCGGTGAAGAGTCCTCCGGGAGATGATTCCCCTCTCCGGCGGGTGCCGGAGGTGATCTCCGGAATCCCCCGAGATGGGATTGGCGGCGGCGGCGTCTCAATAAGGTTTTCCGTATCGTGGCTCTCGGTACTGGGGGTTTCGCGACGAAGGCTTTAAGTAGGCGGAAGGGCAACGCGGGGGGCCACACGAGGGCCCCACACGCCAGGGCCGCGCGGCCAAGGGCTGGGCCGCGCTGCCCTGTTGTGTCGGCGCCTCGTGGCCCCACTTCCTTTCCCCCTCGGTCTTCTGGAAGCTTCGTGCAAAAATAGGACCCTGGGCGTTGATTTCGTCCAATTCCGAGAATATTTCTTTACTAGGATTTCTGAAACCAAAAACAGCAGAAAAACAGCAACTGGCTCTTCGGCATCTTGTTAATAGGTTAGTGCCGGAAAATGCATAAATACGACATATAATGTGTATAAAACATGTAGATATCATCAATAATGTGGCATGGAACATAAGAAATTATCGATACGTCGGAGACGTATCATACGCCAAAATGAAACAAGTTTCATGTTGAAGGTTAGGTAAAATACGAAAGTTTGTAACTAAAAATTTTACTGGCACCATGTTGAGGTTCTTTTTGATAGAGCTATACGGTTCGGGAAAAGTTTTTGACACTTTATAGATATTCCTTGTTGTTATACGTATGGCATCATGTATGGCAAATTTGGAGTCATTTGGAGATGTTCGAAAAAATCACTTTGCTTAAGCGCATGCCATTTGGTCTCACTGAAACCAGCTTTTGTAACAATTTAGGTTTTTTCGACCTTTTCTAAATGACCTCAAATTTCATACAGATGATCTTCTATACAAATATAGGTAGATTGTTTCGTTTTCACATTTTTTTGAACTTTTATTTCCCTTTATAATACTTAATTGATTTTCAGGTCAAAACCTCGAAAGTTAACATAAGTAGATGGTGAACCCTCACAAACTTCAAATACAGAGATAGATACATTGTTTCGTTTATCATTTTTAGCGTGAAAAGTAATGGCTACAAGGAATCGGTGATGGGTTATCATTTTTTGCGTGAAAAGTAATGGCTACAAGAAATCGGTGATGGTTTATCATTTTTTGCGTGAAAAGTAATGGCTACAATAAATCGGTGATGGTTTATCATTTTTTGCGTGAAAAGTAATGGCTACTCCCTCCATACCGGTTTATAAGCACATTTCGTGATTTGAGAAGAACTTTGACCGTTAATTTGGTCAACAAAATATGAAATATATATCACAAACATTATATCATTGGAAACTTCTTTTGCGTATGAATCCAATGGTATAATTTTTTAGGCATATAAATTATATTGGGTTGACCAAATTAATGATCAAAGTTTTTTTCGAAACACGTAATAGGCCTATAAACTGGTATGGAGGGAGTACAAAAAATCGATGATGGTTTATCATTTTTTGCGCGAAAAGTAATGGCTACAACAAATCGGTGATGGTTTATCTTTTTTTGCATGAAAATTAATGGCTAAAAGAAATTGGTGATGGTTTATCATTTTTTACGTGAAAAGTAATGCCTAAAAGATTTTATAATTTTTTGCGCGTGAAAAATAATACAGAAAACCGAACTTGCTGAATCCGGTGGCAAACTAGGTATGAAAGCTAGCTGCTGACAGAGAGAGAGAGGGTGGTGGCCCTGATCAAAGAGAGAGAGGGGTTATCCTGCCCGTTAGATCATACGATCAACGGTCGGTGGGCACGATCCGCGTGACAAGGGCTAGACCAATCAGGGCAAGGTTAGGCATCTGTGAGAATTTATGAAGGGAGAGGGCAAAACTGAGTAGTATCAAGAAACCAAGGGCACGTGAGTAGTAAACAGACTAAGGGATTCAAATATGATATTTAAAAAATGGAAAATACGTGTTTTGTACAATGAAACCCATCTTGGCCCACCTCAAACTATTTGCAATACAAATATACATGAGTGTGAAAATTGTGGCCTCATTCAGACAGTGTATGTTTTGGGGAAAGCTGTTTTGTGAAGGGCTTATTGTGGAAAGCCATGCACCTTCATAGCTACTAGCTAGGTGATTTGAGAAGTGGCAATTTGTGGTAAAACTTGATTTATCTATGATTGTTATGGTTCCCAACATGGCAGGTCACGTAAGAAGACTCCATGAGTAAGTGCCACTATGGTTTTATCTTTTTTGGATTTTTTTGCGCATGAAATGACTCAATTAGATAGCTTAATCCCATTTGTTGACTCTCAATTGACCAGCCACTTGAGGGTAAAACTGAGTATATTGCACTAGCCAGTATTAGTACTCGAGGGGAAAACTGAGTACAGATATTTTCCAGTGTAAGACTCGAGGGTAGAACTAAGTACACGTAAGTGTCGCGGTGCGCAGTGGTTAGGCCGTGCGCGTGTTGAGACCAAACGTCTAGATTTTTGGAACTGCCAAGACCAACCGTCACCTTGCCTATACAGAGCCCCTCTCTCCCTCACGCACGCAACCACGCCTCTCACGTCCCATCTACTTCTCCAAATCGAAGGAAAAAACCCAACCGCCCTACGCGCGCTCCGCTGCCGGTAATGGAGAAGAAGAATGTGCTGGCGGTCGTCGCCCCTGAGCCCATCGCTTCCGAGCCCGCCGCCTCCGAGCCCATCGCCTCCGAGCCCGTCGCATCCGAGCCCGTCGACGCCGAGCCCGTCGCATCCGAGCATGTCGCCTCCGAGGGCGGCGCATCCAAGCGCGGTGCCTCCGTGAACTGGGCCTCTCTCATGGCTGACGGATCACTTCACAAGATCGGCGACTGCTTACAGGCGAACGAGGAGTACGTGGACACCTACTCTGTTTTGAGGCAAGTTTGTAGGAATTGACGCTCAGGTTTACCTGAGCCCGACGTGCACCTGCACGAATGGATCAGAACACGCCCTTCTACGCGCCGCTAAATTCACCTTCCTCCACCTCCGCACATCCCGCCACGGCACCATCGATCTAACGGAAGTTCATGCAAGGTTCAAATTCCTCCAGATCTATAGAGTTAATCTATTTTTATTTTCAATCGTAAACATCTTAGTGTTGAATATTATCTTCATCAATATATTTTAGATACTACTTCGTCGGCTTTTGCCGTGGCGTAATCGTGCTTGCCCAGAGGAACTAGCCGCACAAGATACGGCTTCTGAACCCACTCACAAAGACATTGAACACTATGTTTGGGGCACAGATGCCATCTGTTTTTCTAGAGTCAGTCGCTGTAATGAAGTCCCCGACTATGGTCTTTGTTTCCACAGGTTACCCGGCGAAAATTGCTTGGGTCGATGAGAGCACTCCAACTAAGGGTATAGATGAAGATTGGGGAGAAGAAAGATTTTCGATCGAGCACCATGCTCTGTGTTGCATTACCCCGTTAGTTGTGGACAATTTTGAGTTCGGAAAATTAGTGTGCACCAACAATATTCAGTTGGAGCACCGCGCGAGCAGTGTCAACATGGAGAAACTATTTTCATTTCGAGAACTTGAAAATGACAAGTTCTACCTTGTGAAGTCGGATGGTGATTTGCTGCTTGTGTTGTTGGACAACATGCATTTGGAGGAAGGTCAACCATTGGTGTACCGTGTGGACACTGAGAGACGCTCTCTCCATGCCGTCAGTAACATTGGCAGTCGTGCCTTCTTCGTTCATTATATCCGGTGTATCTTCGTCGACACCAGAGTGCAGCTGACACTTCGACCTGGCTGCATCTACTACGCAGATTTGGGTTATATCAGAGACTATGGCATGAGATGAGTGGCTACTACATGTGGATAGATTAGGAAACTACGGTCTGAGAAATGAACAAAGGCCATACCGTTTGGAGGATGTATTGGCTGCACACTGCAGACAGAAGAAGTTCAATGAATATTTCCTTCAGATACAGGAATGGAGCGACGAAGAAATATATGCTGAATGAAGAACAGATTCATTCATCCTGTGGTATCCTAATCTTCATGTTGGCCATACATTGTGTCTTGTATTATTTTCAGCTTAGGTTATCATGAACATTAACATCGTTATTGGCTGCTTTTGGCTGCTGTATGCAGTTTACGTATTATACTTAATTTTCGTGATTTATTATGCTGCTGTGAATTTATCCTATACTAGCTTCTAGATTTGCTACTAGATTTGTTACCATATTGGGTAAAAAAAGGGGCCGAAAGGCAACAATCATTGAAGAAGACAGAAATAGAAGCTTCTTTAAATTTGATACTAATTTGGTGAAAAGAGAGAGAATTGTTACAGAGAGAGGGGGGGAGGTTCTCTTAAAAAGGGATGTCAATTTGGACCGAGAGAGACAAAACCCAAATCCTGCTCACGTACAACCAAACGCGGTCTCGTCCTATCCCACGCGATCTCTTTCTACCAGCCCCACGCGACGCGGCCCCACATGACACGGCCGACACGTCAGCACGGAACGGTCAACTAAACAGGAATCCTCCCGTCTGAGCTCTTTCTGCGGGTTTCAAACAAGGGCTGGGGGAAAAACTGAGGAAAATTTAAGAAGCTGGGGAAACTGAGTACAACTAAAAACCCAAGGTCACGAAAATAGAAATCTCTAAAGAAAATGCTAAAAAAGAATATGCGGCTTTCTGTGTTGGTGTGAGTGAAGCTATGCAAAAACGGTGGTACCCTGCGCACCAAGGCGTCAACAAGCAAGTGGTCAAACAATCAGAATGTCCTAATAGCTACCCAACATAACCCTGGGTGTGTACAGAATTGGAGATAGCAGCTCTTTCAAGGAGGCGACTGGATCCTTCACACCCAACGTCGGTCCATGTTTTGATCTTGTCTTTAACTGAACTTGATTTAGCAAACTATGCAAAGAGAAATGCACATGATTGACAATGAAATAATCAATGGCTCTCCTGCGCATAGAAAATTCAAAACGAGAATAGTAAAAGTGAAACAATGATAATAACTGAAGAAATACCGAAGTTCTGGTTCTCTGTCATTTTTGTCACGGACAAGGGACTGAAGACTTAAGAAAGTCACAAGAATGACAAATAAATAGTGAAACTGAAGGCGCTACCACCCCGGTGATCCCCTGAGCCATATCCATCATCAAAAACTGAAAATTGAAGAAAGAAAGACCAATAGAAGTTTAGACTCAAAACTGAAGAAAGACCAAGAAAAGACACCAATCAGAGGCAGAAGAAGGAAAAAAAGACACAACTACTTAAAATGAATTAATGATAAGACGGAAATACAGACACTTGCCTTAGATTCTGAAAAAGAATGACAACAAACGGCCAACCGAACATTATTGAACTTTGACTGACAAACAAAATAGAAAACTAAAGAATGAATGACTAGTATCATAATAAAAAAAAGTGATTTAAAAAGTAACTAAAATGAGAAGACCAAAAATCACTAAGTAACTGAATATAAGAAGCACAATATTGCAAAAAAAAACTCGAACAAGAACAAAGCTTGATTATCCAAAAAAAAAAAACTTCAACTACCAGATGAGATGTCTTCCGCGCATAAGCACATCATGTGCAAACTTAGTAGCAGAGATTTACAAAAGATGTATATTATATAGTATACTGATGTATAGTAGAAGTGCTACATATGATAGAAAGAATACACAAGCTTTGGCACAACTAAAACAAATAAGTAGCACCAGAGAAATATGTAATTGATCAAACATTTTATGTAGTGCAATTCATCGTACAATATCGTGGAACAAGCAATTACTTTTAAGTTCGCAATGTGGAAATCTCTAATCTGAGGTTTTACAGAATGATCTAACGAGCTAGCCAAAAAATATGACTTACATAACTCTTCAATCTATCGTACAATGCCAGCAAAAAATTACAAGTTAATGTTAGCATTCAGCAAATTATTTTCAAAATAATATCAGTTCTCCATTGCAAACCAGTGTCTTAAATTTGTTGTGTTTGAAGCAAAACTCACTCAGAAAACAATTAAATGGAACAAAAGTACAGAGGAAAACGAACATCAATTATTAGCGATAGCAATGGTATCTGTGAATCGACAAAACAGAGGAACTGCCATCTCACCTGTCAGATTTAATATATCTAATATCATACAGCTGAATATATTTAACACCTCGTCACATCAATCGCAGATTCAGCTATTAACAAACATCTAACATCTAAAAGACACTGCACAATTTTTTTCCCAATAGTGGTCACCCTACCTCTGAAGACTAAAATCTAGTGTAGTTAAATAAAGGCAATCCCGACATGGTAACCAAATAGTAACATGGAAGAAGCTTGATTTATCCAAAAATCGACCAACAATACCTATGTGTTGTTCTTCATGCTCCCTCGGTCCCTCCCCTCTTGAACCCCTTGCAAATCTAATTAGCTGTAAATGTCATGAGTCATTCCTTAAAATCCCCCATCCACTCTTGCAAAAACCAGAGATCAAACAGCCGCGATTTATGTGAAGAACGAATGACTCATCTCTGAAGGACGCTAAGGACGCGTTTGGTTGCCTGCAGCTAATTCCTGCACCACTGGCGCAGTGGGGAGGAGCCCATGTGCGTTCAAGACGGGCCATGGGCTATAAAAGCGACTTTGTTTGGTGGCCTGCATAGAGATTTTTTTGGTCCCGTGGAGATTTGGGCTCTGGCCGTTTGGTAGGTCGGTTTTCAGGCCTTGTAGCAGCCCAGAACGGCGGCAGTACTGTTTGGTTGCAACCCATAATCCGGTTCTACTTACCTCTTCCCTTCAGTGGTGAGGTTACCAGCGATCAACAACACAAGTAAGAACACAATCATAGACGACAGAGAACTTAGCAGTGATCATAGACGACACAAGTTCACGATACAACATTTTGCAAATACGAGCATAGTTCTGGACACGGCAGACATGATCATAGTTCAACACACTAGACACGAACAACAACTAGACACGACATGGTACCAGGTTAGCTTCAGACATGATGCTCGGAGACGACACACCTGATGTCATCGCCATGGTACGGGCACCTGCTCACCACCTCAGTGCACGTGTGGTCGAAGATGACCACATTGTACTCCAAGGAGGACACCTTCCTGAAGGTGAGGAACTTGCCTACCTTGAGCTAATGGGCGACGGCAAAGGCCGTCCATCCCTGGTCGATGAATCCGTCATTGCCTTCTCTCCTCGTAGTCATCCTCTAGTTGCATCCGGTGTTGGTGGTGACGATGATGTTGGAAGGAATTTCTCCGAACCACTTGACGGAAGCTTTAGGGATCATGAGCCGGCCGAAGGTGGGGTTGAAGATGATGCGGAGGAAGTGGTGATATGGATATCCAGGCCTGGTACACTAGGACATCCATTGATACGAGGATTAAGTCTAAGGTTGTACCATTATTATTGTATCGTAGCATTGTTATTAGGAAATAATGTAGCCAGGTCATGTAGTGGGCCAAATTAGGGTTTTTAGTGTGTCTGTTGGGATTGGGCCTGTCCAACGCAACTAGGGCTAGGCCCATAAGTGGGCGCCCCAGCCCAATAGGGGCTGGCCGGCCACCCTTCCCCTCATATAAGGAGGTGGGGCGGCTAGGGTTAGGTTTAGTCTAGTTTTGATTCAGATCATGTAGAACTTCGAGTTCCAGTTATCTCCGTTCCTATGGGTTCGGCGTACGTGACGGCGTCTAGGACGTTCGTCCGGTTATCCAATAAAGATGTGAGAGTTCTTGAGTCTGTCAAGAGTATTCATATGTGCTTGAGTATCCTTGAATCTGTCGAGGAAGTTCAAGATCTATCGGTCCTATGGATCATCAAGGTGCACCGTGAAAGATCGGGAAACGTAATCCTCATCATGTGGTATCAGATTGCTAGGTTGATCACGGTGCAGATTGGTTTGTTGCTCAGTTGTTTCTGCTCGATTGTTGTGGCTACCATTGGGTACGTCGCCGCCATGGTGTTGGTGAAGATCAAGGAGGAGGAAGTGGGAGGCAGATTCAAGTTCCAGTGGCCTTCGTTTCATGCGGAGGTGGTGGCTGCAAGGGAGAAGAAGAAAAGTGCTGTAGAATCTCTGCCACGACAGGATTTTCTGCCGCAGTAGGGAAAATTGCGAAGAAGACGGTCGGATCCGTCGGGCGGCCGGCGCCAGGTCCGGCGGACCGGTGCTGGCGTGTAGTTAACACACGTCTGTTGGGAACCCCAAGAGGAAGGTGTGATGCGTACATCAGCAAGTTTTCCCTCAGTAAGAAACCAAGGTTATCGAACCAGTAGGAGTCAAGGAACACGTGAAGGTTGTTGGTGACGGAGTGTAGTGCGGCGCAACACCGGGGATTCGGCGCCAACGTGGAACCTGCACAACACAATCACAATACTTTGCCCCAACTTAACGGTGAGGTTGTCAATCTCACCGGCTTGTCTGTAAACAAAGGATTAAATGTACGAGTGTGGAAAATGATGTTTGTTTGCTAAGAACGATGAAAGAACGAGTTTGCGATAGATTGTATTTCAGATGTAAAAGAATGGACCGGGGTCCACAGTTCACTAGTGGTGTCTCTCCCATAAGATAAATAGCATGTTGGGTGAACAAATTACGGTTGAGCAATTGACAAATAGAGAGGGCATAACAATGCACATACATATCACGATGACTACTATGAGATTTAATCGGGGCATTACGACAAAGTACATAGACCGCTATCCGGCATGCATCTATGCCTAAAAAGTCCACCTTCGGGTTAGCATCCGCACCCCTTCCGAGTATTAAGTTGCAAACAACGAGACAATTGCATTAAGTATGGTGCGTAATGTAATCAACACAAATATCCTTAGACAAAGCGTTGATGTTTTATCCCTAGTGGCAACGACACATCCACAACCTTAGAACTTTCACGTCCTTGTCCCAGATTCAATGGAGGCATAAACCCACTATCGAGCATAAATACTCCCTCTTGGAGTTACAAGTATCAACTTGGCCAGAGCCTCTACTAGCAATGGAGAGCATGCAAGAACATAAACAACACATATATGATTGATAATCAACTTGACATAGTATTCCATATTCATCGGATCCCAACAAACACAACATTTAGCATTACAAATAGATGATCTTGATCATGATAGGCAGCTCACAAGATCTAATATGATAGCACAATGAGGAGAAGACAACCATCTAGCTACTGCTATGGACCCATAGTCCAGGGGTGAACTACTCACACATCAATCCGGAGGCGATCATGGTGATGAAGAGTCCTCCGGGAGATGATTCCCCTCTCCGGCAGGGTGCCGGAGGCGATCTCCTGAATCCCCCGAGATGGGATTGGCGGCGGCAGCGTCTCTGGAAGGTTTTCCGTATCGTGGCTCTCGGTACAGGGGTTTTCGCGACGAAGACTATAAGTAGGCGGAAGGGTAGGGTTGGAGGCGGCGCGAGGGGCCCACATCATAGGGCGGCGCGGGCCCCACCCAGGCCGCGTGGCCCTGTGGTGTCGGCGCCTCGTCGCCCCACTTCGTATCCCCTTCGGTCTTCTGGAAGCTTCGTGGAAAAATAAGACCCTGGGCGTTGATTTCGTCCAATTCCGAGAATATTTCCTTTGTAGGATTTACGAAACCAAAAACAGAGAAAACGACAATCGGCTCTTCGGCATCTTGTCAATAGGTTAGTGCCGGAAAATGCATAATAATGACATAAAGTGTGTATAAAACATGTGAGTATCATCATAAAAGTAGCATGGAACATAAGAAATTGTACATATGTTTGAGACGTATCAAGCATCCCCAAGCTTAGTTCCTACTCTCCCTCGAGTAGGTAAACGATAACAATGATAATTTCTGAAGTGACATGCTACCATAATCTTGATCAATACTATTGTAAAGCATATGAGATGAATGCAGCGATTCGAAGCAATAGTAAAGACAATGATTAAACAAGCTGAATCATATAGCAAAGACTTTTCATGAATAGTACTTTCAAGACAAGCATCAATAAGACTTGCATAAGAGTTAACTCATAAAGCAATAAATTCTTAGTAGAAAGCTTTGAAGCAACACAAAGGAAGATATAAGTTTCAGCGGTTGCTTTCAACTTCAACATGTATATCTCATGGATAATTGTCAACATAAAGCAATATAACAAGTGCAATAGGTGAACATGTAAGAATCAATGCACACAGTTTACCCGGTTAGCCAATTTTTAGATTCTTAAAATTCCAAATGAAACTATGAAAGCAGGAAGATTTTAGTTTTTGCCAGAAATTCGGAATTTTATATTTTTAAATTTTTTAAAATAATAATTACATCATGCATAAAGATTACTATTACTTAACCATAAAGTTAGCCAATTTTTAGATTTTCAAATTTTCAAGTTTGGCAAAAAAATATTAAAAAATAATAAATTAAAAAACTATTATAATACAAATTAAAAAAAATTAAAATTAAAATACCATTACCACAACATGTTATTACGTCATTAGTTTTGTTTATTAAAATAATTATTTGTAATTCGAATAATAAATAAGTGTGACATCGACCAACATGTTAATAGGATTGATATGATACTAGTATCACAACATGTGCGCGAAGCACTTGGAAGCGGGATGGGAAAGGAACTTGGAAATTAAGCGTGCTAGTCTTTGGAGTAGTGGGAGGATGGGTGACTGATACGTCTCTGACGTATCGATAATTTCTTATGTTTCATGCCACATTATTGATGATATCTACATGTTTTATGCATACTTTATGTCATTATTATGCGTTTTCCGGAACTAACCTATTGACGAGATGCCGAAGGGCCAGTTCCTGTTTTCTGCTGTTTTTGGTTTCAGAAATCCTAGTAAGAAAATATTCTCGGAATTGGACGAAATCAACGCCCAGGGTCCTATTTTTGCACGAAGCTTCCAGAAGACCGGAGGGGATAAGAAGTGGGGCCACGAGGCGGCCACACGCTAGGGCGGCGCGGCCTGGGCCTTGGCCGCGCCGGCCTGTTGTGTGGGGCCCTCGTGTGGCCCCCTGACCTGCCCTTTCGCCTACTTAAGATCTCCGTCGCGAAAACCCTATCACGTTCGACGAAACTAGAGAAAACCTTCCAGAGCCGCCGCCATCGCGAAGCCAAGATCTGGGGGACAGGAGTCTCTGTTCCGGCACGCCGCCGGGACGGGGAAGTGCCCCCGGAAGGCTTCTCCATCAACACCACCGTCATCTTCATCAACGCTGCTTGTCTCCCATGAGGAGGGAGTAGTTCTCCATCGAGGCTCGGGGCTGTACCGGTAGCTATGTGGTTCATCTCTCTCCTATGTACTTCAATACAATAATCTCATGAGCTGCCTTACATGATTGAGATTCATATGATGATGCTTGTAATCTAGATGTCATTATGCTAGTCAAGTGGATTTTACTTATGTGATCTCCGGAGACTCCTTGTCCCACGTGTGTAAAGGTGACGAGTGTGTGCACCGTGTGGGTCTCTTAGGCTATATTTCACGAATACTTATTCACTGTTATGAATGGCATAGTGAAGCGCTTATTTATATCCCTTTATGATTGCAATGTGTTTTGTATCACAATATATCTGCGTGCTACTCCGGTGATGTTATTAAAGTAGTTTATTCCTCCGCACGGTGTAATGGTGACAGTGTGTGCATCGTGTAGTACTTGGCGTAGGCTATGATTGTGATCTCTTGTAGATTATGAAGTTAACTATTGCTATGATAGTATTGATGTGATCTATGCCTCCTTTCGTAGCGTGAAGGTGACGAGTGTGCATGCTATGTTAGTACTTGGTTTGGTTATGTTGATCTGTCATGCACTCTAAGGTTACTTAAATATGAACATTGAATATTGTGGAGCTTGTTAACTCCGGCATTGAGGGTTCGTGTAATCCTACACAGTTAGTGGTGTTCATCATCCAACAAGAGGGTGTAGAGCCTAGCATCTATCTATTTATTCTGTTATGTGATCAATGTTGAGAGTGTCCACTAGTGAAAGTATGATCCCTAGGCCTTGTTCCTAAATATCGCTATCGCTGCTTGTTTCTCGTTTTATCGCATCTTTACTTCCTGCAATATTACCACCATCAACTGCACGCCAGCAAGCACTTTTCTGGCGCCGTTACTACTGGTCATATTCATTCATACCACTTGTATTTCATTATCTCTTCGCCGAACTAGTGCACCTATTAGGTGTGTTGGGGACACAAGAGACTTCTTGCTTTGTGGTTGCAGGGTTGCATGAGAGGGATATCTTTGACCTCTTCCTCCCCGAGTTCGATAAACCTTGGGTGATCCACTTAAGGGAAACTTGCTGCTGTTCTACAAACCTCTGCTCTTGGAGGCCCAACATCTGTCTACAAGAATAGAAGCACCCGTAGACATCAAGCACTTTTCTGGCGCCGTTGCCGGGGAGGAAAGGTAAAAGGCGCTCATACTCCGGTCCCAGGTAAAGTACTTTTCTGTTGCCGTTGTGTGTGTGCTCGAAGCTATTTCCTTTAGATCCTGCAATTGCATCTTTTTGTTTCTTGTTTACACTAGTTAGGCATAATGGACAACAATGAGCTTCTTATTCTATTTCCTGATTTAAGATATGGATGGTTTGATGCGAAAATTAAAAAACCTATGGAACATATTAGTATGAACACTTTGAATACCATTGTTGCTAATGATATAGAAAGTTCTAAGCTTGGGGAAGCTGGTTCTGATGAGCATGATCTTTTTAGTCTCCCAAGCATTGAGGAGAAAATTTACTTTGATGATACTTTGCCTCCTATTTGTGATGATTATAATGATAGTAGTCTTTTAGTACCTCTGTTATGGAGGATAAATTTGATTATGATTATAATATGCCTCCTATATTTGATGATGAGAATAATAATGATAGCTACTTTGTTGAATTTGCTCCCACTACAACTAATAAAATTGATTATGCTTATGTGGAGAGTAATAATTTTATGCATGAGACTCATGATAAGAATGCTTTATGTGATAGTTATATTGTTGAGTTTGCTCATGTTGCTACTGAAAGTTATTATGAGAGAGGAAAATATGGTTGTAGAAATTTTCATGTTACTAAAACACCTCTTTATATGCTGAAATTTTTGAAGTTACACTTGTTTTATCTTTTTATGCTTGTTGCATCATGCTTCATGAATTTGTTTATTTACAAAACTCCTATGCATAGAAAGCATGTTAGACTTAAATTAGTTTTTAATTTGCCTCTTGATGCTCTCTTTTGCTTCAACTACTATTTCTTGCGCGAGCATCATTAAAATTGCTGAGCCTATCTTAATGGCTATAAAGAAAGAACTTCTTGGGAGATAACCCATGTGTTTATTTTGCTACAGTACTTTTGTTTTATATTTGAGTCTTGGAAGTTGTTACTACTGTAGCAACCTCTCCTTATCTTATTTTATTGCATTGTTGTGCCAAGTAAAGTCTTTGATAGTAGGGTTGATACTAGATTTGGATTACTGCACAGAAACAGATTTCTGTCTGTCACGAATCTGGGCCGAATTTTCTGTAGGTAACTCAAAAAAATCTGCCAATTTACGTGCGTGATCCCCAGATATGTACGCAACTTTCATTCAATTTGGGCATTTTCATCTGAGCAAGTCTGGTGCCACTTTAAAATTCGTCTTTACGGACTGTTCTGTTTGGACAGATTCTGCCTTTTATTTCGCATTGCCTCTTTTGCTGTGTTGGATGGATTTCTTTGTTCCATTGACTTCCAGTAGCTTTGTGCAATGTCCAGAAGTATTAAGAATGATTGTGTCACCTCTGAACATGTGAAATTTTGATTATGCACTAACCCTCTAATGAGTTTGTTTCGAGTTTGGTGTGGAGGAAGTTTTCAAGGGTCAAGAGAGGAGGATGATATACTATGATCAAGAAGAGTGAAGAGTTTAAGCTTTGGGATGCCCCGGTGGTTCATCCCTGCATATTTCAAGAAGACTCAAGCGTCTAAGCTTTGGGATGCCCAAGGCATCCCCTTCTTCATCGACAACATTATCAGGTTCCTCCCCTGAAACTATATTTTTATTCCATCACATCTTATGTGCTTTGCTTGGAGCGTCGGTTTGTTTTTGTTTTTGTTTTTGTTTGAATAAAATGGATCCTAGCATTCATTGTGTGGGAGAGAGACACGCTCCGTGATACGTCTCCGACGTATCGATAATTTCTTATGTTCATGCCACATTATTGATGTTATCTACATGTTATATGCACACTTTATGTCATATTCGTGCATTTTCTGGAACTAACCTATTAACAAGATGCCGAAGTGCCGGTTCTCGTTTTCTCGCTGTTTTTGGTTTCGAAATCCTAGTAACGAAATATTCTCGGAATCGGACGAAATCAACGCCCTGTGTTCCTATTTTGCCCGGAAGCATCCAGAACACACGAGAACCGCCAGAGAGGGGGCACAGGGCCACCAGACCCTAGGCCGGCGCGGCCAAGGGGGGGGGGGGCACCCCCCTATAGTGTGGGCCCCCCAGAAGTCCACCGACCTTGCCCTTCCGCCTATTTAAAGCCTCCATCGCGAAAACCCTGATACGTTCGATGAAACCCACAGAAACCTTCCAGAGCCGCCGCTATCGCGAAGCCAAGATCTGGGGGACAGGAGTCTCTGTTCCGGCACGCCGCCGGGACGGGGAAGTGCCCCCGGAAGGCTTCTCCATCAACACCGCTGCCATCTCTGATGGCGTGTATTTCACACGTTCGTTGGGCAACCCCAAGAGGAAGGTATGATGCGCACAGCAGCAAGTTTTCCCTCAGAAAGAAACCAAGGTTTATCGAACCAGGAGGAGCCAAGAAGCACGTTGAAGGTTGATGGCGGCGGGATGTAGTGCGGCGCAACACCAGGGATTCCGGCGCCAACGTGGAACCCGCACAACACAACCAAAGTACTTTGCCCCAACGAAACAGGTGAGGTTGTCAATCTCACCGGCTTGCTGTAACAAAGGATTAACCGTATTGTGTGGAAGATGATTGTTTGCGGAAAACGAGTAGAACAAGTATTGCAAGTAGATTGTATTTCGAGTAAAGAGAATTGGACCGGGGTCCACAGTTCACTAGAGGTGTCTCTCCCATAAGACGAACAGCATGTTGGGTGAACAAATTACGAGTTGGGCAATTGACAAATAAAGAGAGCATGACAATGCACATACATATCATGATGAGTATAGTGAGATTTAATTGGGCATTACGACAAAGTACATAGACCGCCATCCAACCGCATCTATGCCTAAAAAGTCCACCTTCAGAGTTATCATCCGAACCCCTCCGAGTATTAAGTTGCAAAGCAACGAGACAATTGCATTAAGTATGGTGCGTAATGTAATCAACAACTACATCCTTAGACATAGCATCAATGTTTTATCCCTAGTGGCAACAGCACAACACAACCTTAGAACTTTCACGTCATCTGTCCCGGTGTCAATGCGGGCATGAACCCACTATCGAGCATAAATACTCCCTCTTGGAGTTACAAGCATCTACTTGGCCGAGCATCTACTAGTAACGGAAAGCATGCAAGATCATAAACAACACATAAGCATAACTTTGATAATCAACATAACAAGTATTCTCTATTCATCGGATCCCAACAAACGCAACATATAGAATTACAGATAGATGATCTTGATCATGTTAGGCAGCTCACAAGATTCGACAATGATAGCACAATGGGGAGAAGACAACCATCTAGCTACTGCTATGGACCCATAGTCCAGGGGTAGACTACTCACACATCACACCGGAGGCGACCATGGCGGCGTAGAGTCCTCCGGGAGATGATTCCCCTCTCCGGCGGGGTGCCGGAGGCGATCTCTCGGATCCCCCGAGATGGGATCGGCGTTGGCGGTGTCTCCGGAAGGTTTTCCGTATCGTGGCTCTCGGTACTCGGGGGTTTCGTCACGGAGACTTTTTATAGGCGGAAGGGCAGGTCAAGAGGCGGCACGGGGCCCCACACCACGGGCCGGCGCGGCCAAGGGGGGGCCGCGCCGCCCTAGGGTGTGGCCCCTCCGTGGCCCCTCTTCGTCTCTCCTTCGGACTTCCGGAAGCTTCGTGAGAAAATAGGCCCCCGGGCTTTGATTTTGTCCAATTCCGAGAATATTTCCTTACTAGGATTTCTGAAACCAAAAACAGACTAGACAAAGAATCGGCACTTCGGCATCTTGTTAATAGGTTAATTCCAGAAAATGCACGAATATGACATAAAGTGTGCATAAAACATGTAGATAACATCAATAATGTGGCATGGAACATAAGAAATTATCGATACGTCGGAGACGTATCAATCTCCACCGCCATCTTCATCACCGCTGTTGCTCCCATGAGGAGGGAGTAGTTCTCCATCGAGGCTCGGGGCTGTACCGGTAGCTATGTGGTTAATCTCTCTCCTATGTACTTCAATACAATGATCTCATGAGCTGCTTTACATGATTGAGATTCATATGAGCTTTGTATCGCTACTAGTTGTGTGCTACTCATGTGATGTTATTAAAGTAGTCTATTCCTCCTGCATGGTGTAAAGGTGACTAGTGTGTGCACCATGTGGTTCTTGTCGTAGGCTATGATCATGATCTCTTGTAGATTGTGGAGTTAATTATCATTATGATAGTATTGATGTGATCTATTCCTCCTTCATAGTGTAATGTGGGCAGTGTGTGCACTATGTTAGTTCTTGGTTTATTTTGCAATAATCTATTATGCTCTAAGGTTATTTAAATATGAACATTATTGTGGAGCTTGTTAACTCCGGCATTGAGGGTTCGTGTAATCCTACGCAATGTGTTCATCATCCAACAAAAGAGTGTATGTAGCACATATGAGAAAGAGTTATTTATTATGTGATCAATGTTGAGAGTGTCCACTAGTGAAAGTATGATCCCTAGGCCTTGTTCCTAAATATCGCTATCGTCTGCTTGTTTACTCGTTTTACTCGTGTTACTACCGCTGCAATACTACCACCATCAACTACACGCCAGCAAGCTATTTTCTGGCACCGTTGCTACTATTTATTCATACCACATGTATTTCACTATCTCTTCGCCGAACTAGTGCACCTATTAGGTGTGTTGGGGACACAAGAGATTTCTTGCTTTGTGGTTGCAGGGTTGCATGAGAGGGATATCTTTGACCTCTTCCTCCCTGAGTTCGATAAACCTTGGGTGATCCACTTAAGGGAAAACTTGCTGCTGTTCTACAAACCTCTGCTCTTGGAGGCCCAACACTGTCTACAGGAAAAGGAGGGGCGTAGACATCAAGCTATTTTCTGGCGTCGTTGCCGGGGAGGAAAGGTAAAAGGTACTCACACTCCGGATCTCGGCTACTAAGCTATTTTCGCCGTTGTAAGTACTCGAAGCTATTTCCTTTAGATCCTGCAATTGCATCTTTTTGTTTCTTGTTTACACTAGTTTGGCATAATGGACAAGAATGAGCTTCTTATTCTATTTCCTGATTTAAAACATGGATTGTTTGATGCGAAAATTAAAAAACCTATGGAATCTTATTTGCATGCTGGTAGTAATATTAGTATGAACGCTTTGAACACCATTTTTGATAATAATATAGAAAGTTCTAAGCTTGGGGAAGCTGGTTTTCATGATCTTTTTAGTCCCCCAAGCATTGAGGAGAAAATTTACTTTGATGATACTTTGCCTCCTATATATGATGATTATAATGATAGTGGTCTTTTGGTGCCACCTACTATGGAGAGTACATTTTCTTATGATTACAATATGCCTCCTCTATTTGATGATGAGAATAATAATGATAGCTACTTTGTTGAATTTTCTCCCACTACAACTAATAAAATTGATTATGCTTATGTGGAGAGTAATAATTTTATGCATGAGACTCATGATAAGAATGCTTTATGTGATAGTTATATTGTTGAGTTTGCTCATGATGCTACTGAAAGTTATTATGAGAGAGGAAAATATGGTTGTAGAAATTTTCATGTTACTAAAACACCTCTCTATGTGCTGAAATTTTTGAAGCTACACTTGTTTTATCTTCTTATGCTTGTTACTTTGCTCTTCATGAACTTGTTTATTTACAAGATCCCTATGCATAGGAAGCATGTTAGACTTAAATGTGTTTTATTTTTGCCTCTTGGTGCTCTCTTTTGTTTCAAATACTATTTCTTGCGAGTGCATCATTAAAACTGCTGAGCCCATCTTAATGGCTATAAAGAAAAGAACTTCTTGGGAGATAACCCATGTGTTATTTTGCTACAGCACTTTGTTTTATATTTGTGTCTTGGAAGTTGTTTACTACTGTAGCAACCTCTCCTTATCTTAGTTTTGTGTTTTGTTGTGCCAAGTAAAGTCGTTGATAGCAAGGTTGATACTAGATTTGGATTACTGCGCAGAAACAGATTTCTTGCTGTCACGAATTTTGACCTGCCTCTCTGTAGGTAACTCAGAAAAATCTGAAAATTTACGTGAGTGATCCTCAGATATGTACGCAACTTTAATTCAATTTGGGCATTTTCATCTGAGCAAGTCTGGTGCCATTTTAAAATTCGTCTTTACGGACTGTTCTGTTTTGACAGATTCTGCCTTTTATTTCGCATTGCTTCTTTCGCTGTGTTGGGTGGATTTTTTTGTTCCATTACCTTCCAGTAGCTTTGGGCAATGTCCAGAAGTGTTAAGAATGATTGTGTCACCTCTGAACATGTGAGTTTTTGATTATGCACTAACCCTCTAATGAGTTTGTTTCGAGTTTGGTGTGGAGGAAGTTTTCAAGGGTCAAGAGAGGAGGATGATATACTATGATCAAGAAGAGTGAAGAGTCTAAGCTTGGGGATGCCCCGGTGGTTCATCCCTGCATATTTCAAGAAGACTCAAGCATCTAAGCTTGGGGATGCCCAAGGCATCCCCTTCTTCATCGACAACATTATCAGGTTCCTCCCCTGAAACTATATTTTTATTCGGTCACATCTTATGTACTTTACTTGGAGCGTCTGTGTGCTTTTGTTTTTGTTTGTGTTTGAATAAATTGGATTACATCATGCTTGTGTGGGAGAGAGACATGCACCGCTGGTTCGTATGAACACATGTGTTCTTAGCTCATAATATTCATGGCGGAGTTTCCTCTTCGTTAAATTGTTATATGGTTGGAATTGGAAAAATGCTACATGTAGTAATTGCTATAATGTCTTGGGTAATGTGATACTTGGCAATTGTTGTGCTCATGTTTAAGCTCTTGCATCATATACTTTGCACCTATTAGTGAAGAATACATAGAGCATGCTAAAATTTGGTTTGCATAATTGGTCTCTCTCAGGTCTAGATAATTTCTAGTAAGGTGTTTGAACAACAAGGAAGACAATGTATAGTCTTATAATGCTTGTAATATGTCTTTTATGTGAGTTTTGCTGTACTAGTTCATACTTGTGTTTGTTTCAAACAACCTTGCTAGCCTAAACCTTGTATCGAGAGGGATTACTTCTCATGCATCCAAATCCTTGAGCCAAACAACACTATGCCATTTGTGTCCACCATACCTACCTACTACATGGTATTTCCTGCCATTCCAAAGTAAATTGCTTGAGTGCTACCTTTAAACAATTCAAAATTTATCGCCTCTGATTTGTGTCAATGTTTTATAGCTCATGAGGAAGTATGTGGTGTTTATCTTTCAATCTTGTTGGGCAACTTTCACCAATGGACTAGTGGCTTCATCCGCTTATCCAATAATTTTGCAAAAAGAGCTGGCAATGGGATTCCCGGTCCCAAATTAATTAACAAAAATAGACACTCCTCCATGGTATGTGATTGTTGGACGGCACCCGAAGGATTCGGTTAGCCATGGCTTGTGTAAGCAAAGGTTGGGAGGAGTGTCATCATAATAAAACTAAAATAAAAAGGCACTCCTTCATGGTATGAGATTGTTGGCGAGCACCCGAGGATTCGGTTAGCCATGGTTTGTGAAAGAAAGGTTGGAAGGAGTGCCACCCAAAAATAAAATAAAATGGGAGCCGCTCTTTGAAGGTTTGTCTGGCAAGGGGGTTAGAGTACCCGCTACCATTCGTTGACAACAACATACACCTCTCAAAACTTTATTTTTATGCTCTCTTAATGTTTTCAAAATAAAAGCTCTAGCACAAATATAGCAATCGATGCTTTCCTCTTTGAAGGACCATTCTTTTACTTTTATTGTTGAGTCAGTTCACCTATCTCTCTCCACCTCAAGAAGCAAACACTTGTGTGAACTATGCATTGATTCCTACATACTTGCATATTGCACTTGTTATATTACTTTACATTGTCAATATCCATGAGATACACATGTTATAAGTTGAAAGCAACCGCTGAAACTTAATCTTCCTTTGTGTTGCTTCAATGCCTTTACTTTGAATTATTGCTTTATGAGTTAACTCTTATGCAAGACTTATTGATGCTTGTCTTGAAGTGCTATTCATGAAAAGTCTTTGCTATATGATTCACTTGTTTACTCATGTCATATACATTGTTTTGATCGCTGCATTCACTACATATGCTTTACAAATAGTATGATCAAGGTTATGATGGCATGTCACTCCAGAAATTATCTTTATTATCGTTTTACCTGCTCGGGACGAGCAGAACTAAGCTTGGGGATGCTGATACGTCTCCGACGTATCGATAATTTCTTATGTTCCATGCCACATTATTGATGTTATCTACATGTTATATGCACACTTTATGTCATATTCGTGCATTTTCCGGAACTAACCTATTAACAAGATGCCGAAGTGCCGGTTCTCGTTTTCTCGCTGTTTTTGGTTTCAGAAATCCTAGTAACGAAATATTCTCGGAATCGGACGAAATCAACGCCCGGGTTCCTATTTTGCTCGGAAGCATCCAGAACACACGAGAACCGCCGGAGAGGGGCACAGGGCCACCGGACCCTAGGCCGGCGCGGCCAAGGGGGGCGCGCCCCTATAGTGTGGCCCCCCAGAAGTCCACCGACCTTGCCCTTCCGCCTATTTAAAGCCTCCGTCGCGAAAACCCTGATACGTTCGATGAAACCCACAGAAACCTTCCAGAGCCGCCGCCATCGCGAAGCCAAGATCTGGGGGACAGGAGTCTCTGTTCCGACACGCCGCCGGGACGGGGAAGTGCCCCCGGAAGGCTTCTCCATCAACACCGCTGCCATCTCCACCGCCATCTTCATCACCGCTGCTGCTCCCATGAGGAGGGAGTAGTTCTCCATCGAGGCTCGGGGCTGTACCGGTAGCTATGTGGTTAATCTCTCTCCTATGTACTTCAATACAATGATCTCATGAGCTGCTTTACATGATTGAGATTCATATGAGCTTTGTATCGCTACTAGTTGTGTGCTACTCATGTGATGTTATTAAAGTAGTCTATTCCTCCCGCATGGTGTAAAGGTGACTAGTGTGTGCACCATGTGGTTCTTGTCGTAGGCTATGATCATGATCTCTTGTAGATTGTGGAGTTAATTATCATTAGGATAGTATTGATGTGATCTATTCCTCCTTCATAGTGTAATGTGGGCAGTGTGTGCACTATGTTAGTTCTTGGTTTATTTTGCAATGATCTATTATGCTCTAAGGTTATTTAAATATTAACATTATTGTGGAGCTTGTTAACTCCGGCATTGAGGGTTCGTGTAATCCTACGCAATGTGTTCATCATCCAACAAAAGAGTGTATGTAGCACATATGAGAAAGAGTTATTTATTATGCGATCAATGTTGAGAGTGTCCACTAGTGAAAGTATGATCCCTAGGCCTTGTTCCTAAATATCGCTATCGCTGCTTGTTTACTCGTTTTACCGTGTTACTACTGCCGCAATACTACCACCATCAACTACACGCCAGCAAGCTATTTTCTCGGCACCGTTGCTACTATTTATTCATACCACCTGTATTTCACTATCTCTTCGCCGAACTAGTGCACCTATTAGGTGTGTTGGGGACACAAGAGATTTCTTGCTTTGTGGTTGCAGTGGTTGCATGAGAGGGATATCTTTGACCTCTTCCTCCCTGAGTTCGATAAACCTTGGGTGATCCACTTAAGGGAAAACTTGCTGCTGTTCTACAAACCTCTGCTCTTGGAGGCCCAACACTGTCTACAGGAAAAGGAGGGGGCGTAGACATCACTCCGCTGTTTCATATGGACAATATGTCCTTAGGCTTTACTCATAGTATTCATGGCGAAGGTTGAATCTTTTTCGTTAAATTGTTATATGGTTGGAATCGGGAAATGCTACATGTAGTAATTCTAAAAATGTCTTGAATAATTTGATACTTGGCAATTGTTGTGCTCATGTTTAAGCTCTTGCATCATATACTTTGCACCTATTAATGAAGAAATACATAGAGCTTGCTAAAATTTGGTTTGCATATTTGGTCTCTCTAAAGTCTAGATAATTTCTAGTATTGAGTTTTGAACAACAAGGAAGACGGTGTAGAGTCTTATAATGTTTACAATATGTCTTTTATGTGAGTTTTGCTGCACCGGTTCATCCTTGTGTTTGTTTCAAATAACCTTGCTAGCCTAAACCTTGTATCGAGAGGGAATACTTCTCATGCATCCAAAATCCTTGAGCCAACCACTATGCCATTTGTGTCCACCATACCTACCTACTACATGGTATTTCTCCGCCATTCCAAAGTAAATTGCTTGAGTGCTACCTTTAAATATCCATCATTCGCCTTTGCAATATATAGCTCATGGGACAAAATAGCCTTAAAAACTATTGTGGTATTGAATATGTACTTATGCACTTTATCTCTTATTAAGTTGTTTGTTGTGCGATAACCATGTTCCTGGGGACGCCATCAACTACTCTTTGTTGAATATCATGTGAGTTGCTATGCATGTCCGTCTTGTCTGAAGTAAGGGAGATTTACCACTCATTTAATGGTTAGAGCATGCATACTGTTAGAGAAGAACATTGGGCTGCTAACTAAAGCCATGAATCATGGTGGAAGTTTCAGTTTTGGACATATATCCTCAATCTCATATGAGAACATTAATTGTTGCTACATGCTTATGCATTAAAGTGGAGTCCATTATCTGTTGTCTATGTTGTCCCGGTATGGATGTCTAAGTTGAGAATAATCAAAAGCGAGAAATCCAAATGCGAGCTTTCTCCTTAGACCTTTGTATAGGCGGCATAGAGGTACCCCTTTGTGACACTTGGTTAAAATATGTGTATTGCGATGATAATCCTGGTAATCCGAGCTAATTAGGACAAGGTGCGGGCACTACTAGTATACTATGCATGAGGCTTGCAACTTGTAAGATATAATTTACATGATACATATGCTTTATTACTACCGTTGACAAAATTGTTTCATGTTTTCAAAATAAAAGCTCTAGCACAAATATAGCAATCGATGCTTTCCTCTTTGAAGGGCCATTCTTTTAACTTTTATGTTGAGTCAGTTCACCTATTTCTCTCCATCTCAAGAAGCAAACACTTGTGTGAACTGTGCATTGATTCCTACATACTTGCATATTGCACTTGTTATATTACTTTGCATTGACAACTATCCATGAGATATACATGTTATAAGTTGAAAGCAACCACTGAAACTTAATCTTCCTTTGTGTTGCTTCAATACCTTTACTTTGATTTATTGCTTTATGAGTTAACTCTTATGCAAGACTTATTGATGCTTGTCTTGAAAGTACTATTCATGAAAAGTCTTTGCTTTATGATTCATTTGTTTACTCATGTCATTACCATTGTTTTGATCGCTGCATTCATTACATATGCTTACAATAGTATGATCAAGATTATGATGGCATGTCACTCCAGAAATTATCTTTGTTATCGTTTACCCGCTCGGGACGAGCGTAAACTAAGCTTGGGGATGCCGATACGTCTCCGACGTATCGATAATTTCTTATGTTCCATGCCACATTATTGATGATATCTACATGTTTTATGCATACTTTATGTCATTATTATGCGTTTTCCGGAACTAACCTATTGACGAGATGCCGAAGGGCCGATTGCTGTTTTCTGCTGTTTTTGGTTTCGAAATCCTAGTAAGGAAATATTCTCGAATTGGAAGAAATCAACGCCCGGGGTCCTATTTTTGCACGAAGCTTCCAGAAGACCGGAGGGGATAAGAAGTGGGGCCACGAGGCGGCCACACGCTAGGGCGGCGCGGCCTGGGCCTTGGCCGCGCCGGCCTGTTGTGTGGGGCCCTCGTGTGGCCCCCTGACCTGCCCTTTCGCCTACTTAAGGTCTCCGTCGCGAAAACCCTATCACGTTCGATGAAACCAGAGAAAACCTTCCAGAGCCGCCGCCATCGCGAAGCCAAGATCTGGGGGACAGGAGTCTCTGTTCCGGCACGCCACCGGGACGGGGAAGTGCCCCCGGAAGGCTTCTCCATCAACACCACCGTCATCTTCATCAACGCTGCTGTCTCCCATGAGGAGGGAGTAGTTCTCCATCGAGGCTTGGGGCTGTACCGGTAGCTATATGGTTCATCTCTCTCCTATGTACTTCAATACAATAATCTCATGAGCTGCCTTACATGATTGAGATTCATATGATGATGCTTGTAATCTAGATGTCATTATGCTAGTCAAGTGGATTTTACTTATGTGATCTCCGGAGACTCCTTGTCCCACGTGTGTAAAGGTGACAGTGTGTGCACCGTGTGGGTCTCTTAGGCTATATTTCACAGAATACTTATTCACTGTTATGAATGGCATAGTGAAGCGCTTATTTATATCCCTTTATGATTGCAATGTGTTTTGTATCACAATATATCTGCGTGCTACTCCAGTGATGTTATTAAAGTAGTTTATTCCTCCTGCACGGTGTAATGGTGACAGTGTGTGCATCGTGTAGTACTTGGCGTAGGCTATGATTGTGATCTCTTGTAGATTATGAAGTTAACTATTGCTATGATAGTATTGATGTGATCTATGCCTCCTTTCGTAGCGTGAAGGTGACAGTGTGCATGCTATGTTAGTACTTGGTTTGGTTATGTTGATCTGTCATGCACTCTAAGGTTACTTAAATATGAACATTGAATATTGTGGAGCTTGTTAACTTCGGCATTGAGGGTTCGTGTAATCCTACACAGTTAGTGGTATTCATCATCCAACAAGAGGGTGTAGAGTCTAGCATCTATCTATTTATTCTGTTATGTGATCAATGTTGAGAGTGTCCACTAGTGAAAGTATGATCCCTAGGCCTTGTTCCTAAATATCGCTATCGCTGCTTGTTTACTCGTTTTTATCGCATCTTTACTTCCTGCAATATTACCACCATCAACCGCACGCCAGCAAGCACTTTTCTCGGCGCCGTTACTACTGCTCATATTCATTCATACCACTTGTATTTCACTATCTCTTCGCCGAACTAGTGCACCTATTAGGTGTGTTGGGGACACAAGAGACTTCTTGCTTTGTGGTTGCAGGGTTGCATGAGAGGGATATCTTTGACCTCTTCCTCCCTGAGTTCAATAAACCTTGGGTGATCCACTTAAGGGAAACTTGCTGCTGTTCTACAAACCTCTGCTCTTGGAGGCCCAACACTGTCTACAAGAATAGAAGCACCCATAGACATCAGTGACCGAGCGGGAAGTTGGACCACAGGTAAGTAATTTGACTATTGATTAAGCGTAGTTAGAGATTAAGTGTAGTTAGGCTGGTGGCAATGCACCACCCAACTCTCACCCGCCACGTCAGCTTTTTCCCTCACTCTCACCCCACTCTCACCCCACGGTACCAATGCACGGGCTATAGTGCCATCTCTCACATCTCTCTCCTCCACATCACCATTTCTTTTTCACATTAAGTTATTTCACTCGATTTTGTTTAGACATTCAAAATAATGCAAGAAAATTATTTTATTCAACTTAAAATGTTACCGATTACATAATAATTAATAAAATTGCATAATAAATATTAAAAATTACATAATAAATAAAAATTCTACTCGTCTTCCTCTTCTTCCTGCTCCTCCTCCTCCTCGTCATCATCTTCCAGACCAAGCTCTTTTTCCACCATCTTGATGGCCTTCGAATGTTTGCGCTTTTCTGCTTCGTTCATGTCGGCGGTTGATCGGTCTTTCATTTTGTTCCATTGCTTGAATAGCTTAGCCTTCACTAAACCCTTCATCATGTTCCTCTACCTCACTGCTTGATGAGGTTTCCTTCCCCTTCCTCCTACCCTTACGTGTCGCGGCCTTGGCCCTATCGCGGCCCATTGGACGCTCTTCCTCCGTGTCGCATGTCCCGTCGCTAGAGTTGTTCTCACCAGAAAGTCCTAGACGGCTTCTCTTGGAAGTGGAGTCGGTTCCACTTCGCTTCATTGCGAACAGCTTGCCACCAGTGGTGCTTTCTGAACGGCTGAGTCACTCTTTTGTCATTCGCGTACCTCTCCATTGCCGCCTTCATGACCATATCATCGTCTGCTCCACTCTGACGTAAATTTGTTTCTTGGATGTGGTATGCATTGAACAGGGACACCTCCTTGTTGTAGGCGTTCCAATGATCCTTCAGCTGCTTCGAGGTCCGATGACGGGCAGGATCCGATAGAGTTGAAGGTTGCAGCTATCTGACCCCAAAAACTAGTGCCGGTCTTGCAATTACCGGCAACAGAGTCCATGGAGTTAAAAAGCCAAGCATTAACCTACCCCGAAATAGATATTGTTAGTGAAAAATCCAAGCAAGAACCAACCCCGAAATAAATATCTCGCCCGCCTATCGCCCGCTGTCGCCCGCCCTCTCGCCCGCCCCGCTCTCGCCCCCTCTGCCAGCGCGCCGCCCCGCCTCTCGCCCCGCTCTCGCCTCGCTGTCGCCTCCAACGCGGGCGTTAGCCGGGCGGGAGCGGGCGATAGCGCC
Organism: Lolium rigidum; assembly: GCF_022539505.1. NCBI lineage: Eukaryota > Viridiplantae > Streptophyta > Magnoliopsida > Poales > Poaceae > Lolium > Lolium rigidum. Next base: position 12,694,585 of record NC_061509.1, on the reverse strand, counting down.
GGGCGCCCCCGCCGTCGCCTGCCGCTCCCGTCTCGCCCCACTCCCGCCCGCCTCCCGCCCCGCGCCGGGCGATACCGCCTCCTCTCCCGCCCCCATTGGCACCAGCCTTAGAAACTAAACTAGTTAAATAACTGAAATACTAGAAATTCTGAAAAAAAATAGAAAAAAAAAAGAGGAGCGAAAAATAATTGGACATAACCAAATGGATTTAAAAAAATAACGAAATAACCTTTAGTCCCGGGTCGTGTTACAAACCGGGACTAAAGGTTATTTTCCTCAACGCGCGCCAGCAGCCCACGTGGCGGGACCATTAGTCCCGATTTATTTTACAACCGGGACTAAAAGGGAGGACCTTTAGTCCCACCTAATTGGTCCCGGTTTGGAAACCGGGACTAAAGGCCCAAACAAACCGGGATTACAGGCCCGTTTTCTACTAGTGCGCTAGAACCTCTGACAAGATGCCTCCCAATGAATTGGGGCTTTGGGTCTTAAAAGCATTGACTAGCTATTTTGCATATCACGCTGGTAGCTGGCCTCCGGCAGGATGAGTTGCGAAGTATCTTCCTCGACGTCACAAGTACACAGTGACGTGTTTCGTTGTTCGTGTAGCGCGTTTCCGACACAACACATGGTGTGGAGGAGGCAACGAACCAGTCTCATTCGCCATCCTACTAGCATGAGTTTTCGTGGATTCATTAGGCACAACGTGGATTGACCCTAAGAGGGGTCGGGAACGAGTAGTTAGACGGCTTAGGTCATGATCGAACTAAGCGTCTAACCATTGTATTCCTTTTCTTCATTCTAATGTCCACTGTTTATTTGTATACCATATATATTCATGGTAATATATATTATATGGTAGAGATACACGAGTTGTGTTCAAGATTACAAAATAATAAAGTTAAAGAGAAACGAGCAAATCTTCAAGGTATTGAAACTATTTCTTCTTCTGCGACATAATTTCGTAATTTTCTGAAGGCAGAAAAAATAGATAGCAAACTGACCAGTAAACACCAAAGTTGGTTCTCTCATAATTTTCATTTGAGATGCAATACCAAGGTTACATGCACGCCCATAACTATTAAAGTAGTCAATTAACATCGGCAAGAGTACCAACACTAGTACTATAGGGAAAAATAACCGAATGACTTTGGCTGACGTCCCTGGGAGTTGAGAGTACGAATTACCATTATTGAGGACGCAGTAGCCGGGATAAACATTGCGAGAATAATCCTCCCCGCGACAACCATGAGAAAATATCTAAAATTGATCCAGCGATGTAAGATCTGAAAGACCATACCTAGAGAATTTTAATCTTCTAACACCACTATTGACGCCATGAAGGAAATCTCGTCGAGCGAATGGCCAAAGATCACTTATTGTAGATTATACCACCTCCATTGAGGCGGAGCCAAAAAGAAAATAGCTGCTCCATCCGTTTCTTTTTTATTGACTCAAATTTAGTACAAAGTTGTACTAAATCCGAGTCAACTAAAAGAGACCGAAGGGAGTACCAAATTAATAATAAAATCTATTAAAATGCTAGTTTAATTAAAAATGATCTGGTTTCCCACACCTCCTGACGCCAACCAAACTAGCTAGAAAAGAAGAAACGGATCTATGAAGAAAGCATAGGTGAACGGCGCGCTAGGTTTTTCTAGGAGGCATTTTCTTTACGCGAGGATTGTACGTTTTCTACCCATGATTTTTTTTACAATCAATACCACATATATTCATAGTAACAAATAGTACATGGTAGAGATACATGAACCGACTCCAACGATTACAAGATAAGGTTTGAAAGATAGTAACAAATCTTCGAGATCTTCAAATTATTTCTTATTCTAGAACACAATTTTGTACTCTTCTGGAGGCAGCCAAAGATAGATAACGAACCATAGACCTGTAAATACCGACGAAGGTTCTCCCATAATTTTTTGAGCCGCAACGTCAAGGTTGCGTGCACGCACGCAATCATTAAAGCAGTCATTCAACATCGACAAGAGTATGAACACCAGTATGTCAGGGAATAACAACGGACTAGCTTTGACATCGTCGATGCAGAACCGAGAATACGAATCACCATTGTCGAGGACGTAACAGCCGGGACAAAAACTGCGAGGATATTCCTCCTCGCGGCAACAACAACAAAAGATCCAAAATTGATCTGGCGAAGCAAGATCAGAAGACCCATACCTACAAAATTGTAATCGTTCAACACCACCATTGACGCCGAGAAAAAGATCTCGTCGCCGAACGAAAGACCAAAGATCACTTATTGCAGACGATGCCATCTCCATTGAGGAGAAACCAACAAGAAGGCGGCTACCAAAATCCTAACATAATCGAATGAAAATAATACTTTTATTGAAAACTTCACGCATAGATCGGGTTCCCCACTCCTCCCGACACCGGCGAAGCCAACCGGAGGAGGAGGAACCGATCTACGTAGAAGGATGAACTGGAGGCGGCTAGGGTTGAGGCCGCAGCTGCGCGTGCGTTAGAGGTTTTTTTAGAGCTCTTTTTTCTACCCGTGTTTATTTGTTCGTTGCTACGAGCTATAACTTCACAAAGGAGCACTTCCTTTTTTTTCGAGTAGACACAAAAGAGCACTTCCCAAGCCACATTCCTACATCTGTGTTTTCTGTCAACAGGACGAAACAATCAAGCATTTGTTCTTCCAGTGCCAGTTCGCGAGATCTATATGGTCAGTCATCCAAGTAGCGTCTACCCTGTATCCTCCGACTAGTGTTGCCAATGTTTTTGGTAATTGGCTCCATGGTGTTGATTCAAGGTTTAAGTTGCTTCTTAGGGTGGGGGCGCTAGCAGTTATCTGGGCGCTTTGGCTATGTAGAAACGACAAGATTTTTAATGATAAAGATTGCTCTTTGTTGCAGGTCATCTACAGATGTACAGGTATTCTCCGTTCGTGGTTACCTCTTCAGCGAGTGGAGAACCGAGATCTGTTTACGGAGGTCTGTACACGGTTGGAGGCTGCGGCGAGGGATACTTTTTCCCAACATGGGTGGCAGCATAGTCTACGGATAGATGCCCCACCTACTTCTTAGGCGTTATATGTTTCATCTTGATGTGTATCTCGCCTAGTTTTTTGTTTTTATCACTTTCGAACCTGAGACAACATAAACGGCTGTGTGCATCCTGGTTATGCAGAGGCTGGATGTAATTGCTTATAAAAGTAATGAAAGCATCCTTTATCGAAAAAAATGACATCAAGTGCATTCTCCATCCCCCTTTCCGTGCAGGAAACCCTAGATCAGGTCGTGGGCGACTGGGAATGGGCTCAACGGAGCCTCCCACTGAAGAAGAAGCCGAGAGACTGTACGTGGCTTCGTTCATCGAGACGGATGCGGCCTACCTCCGCAAGAAACCGCCGACAGGGATCCTCAAGTTTCCAGGTAATTTCAGTGTCGTCGCTTTCTCCTTGCTTGCGTTCAGTTTTTTCTCCACACGATCAGCCGTCTTCTTCTTTAACTGTGGCTTCATCTCTAATTAACGAGATATCTTTGAGGCTGCGTGGGGTTGGGAACGGATACTGCCACAAGACTTCTGTTCCATGCCATTCTATTTGAATTACCTCAAGGACTATCACAGGCGGAATGGTATGGACTATGTCGCCGCTGCCGATGGCACGTCCAAGCCTGAGCATTGGCCACTCAAAGTCCGGCCGGTGGATGATGTTACCAAATGCCGCTGGAACGGGAAGGATGCCCTCACTACTGCTGCCAGATTTGTAAGCTCCTGCACTGCATGCCTCCACATATCATGGTTCTTGATCCGCACGCACTAACGTGTTTCTGTTCACCATTTTGAAGTGTCTGGACATGGAGCGGCATTTCATGTCCGAGTGGAAGAGTCAACCCATACGCAATGTGAATCTTCTGAGCCAAAGAATCCAGGAGCGTGCCTGTTATCTCCTCTATATGGGGCAAGAATTCTCTGAACCTGCTGCAGCCAGCTTGGTGGTATGTATATAACCCAGTTGCAAAACCACCGTGCTATCTTTTAATCCATACTCTGCATTAATTTCTTGTCTAAACTTTGGGCATGCTGTTGCTGTCGCAATACCGTGAGCTGGATTTCAGTGTAACGCCAACGAGGCAGCTTTGGCAGCTGCTGAGACATGGAGCGAAAGCTACTGACAATGAGTTCATCTTATGCAAAACCTAAAAGAAATCCTAAATAATTTTGCTCTAGCCACTAGGCTCTCCATTAATTTCGACAAAACAACGCTAGTACCTATGAACATTCCCAATAACCTCGCTATATCCATTGCCACCACCTTGGGTACACAAATCTCGTCCTTCCCTCAGACATACCTAGGCCTACCCCTCTCCGCCACCAAACTACCGGCCTCAGCCTTCCAACCAATCATCGACAGCTGCGATAGATATCTCGCAGGATGGTGTGCCAACCTCCTTTCCAAAGGGGGCAGGCTTGTACTCCTCTGCGCAGTTCTTGATGCCCTACCAACGCCTCCGTACTTAAAACTATCGACGCTCGCCGTCGAGCTTTTTTCTGGACTGCTGAAGAAACATGTACGGGTTCTCAATGCCTCGTTGCGTGGGACAAGCTGTGTGTTCCGACTACACGAGGTGGTCTGGGCGCAAAAAATTTAAAAGCACAGAATGTTTGTCTTCTGCTGAAATTTTGTTTCAAATTCTTACACTCTCAAAATTTACCCTGGAAACAATGGATACTATCTCAGACAACAACTCCTTTTGCAGCCTCAAACCCATCCTACCTCACTAAAATTATTGCCAAACACCTAGACACACTCTTACAGATAACCACCTGCATTGCAAATAATGGACAATCAGTTCTTTTTTGGCATGACAAATGGCTCCTCCCAGAAACCTTAGCTACTGCATACCCCGCTCTATACTCACACCATACACAAACCCATGCATTTGTATGTGATATTTTGCAGAATGATATATCGGCTGGCCTACGGTGTAGACTAACCAATGCAGCGTCCCAGCAACTTGCCTCTCTCTCTACTCTGCTGCAGGAAGTCCACCTCAATGACGAACAGGACAAGAGACAGATGCTAGATGGGTCGCCCTTCTCTGTCAAAGCAGCCTACATGCACATCCAAAGCCAGCTCCAAGACCCGGACGCCTCACACATCTGGAGCTCCAAGGTACCAAAGAAAATCAAAGTGTTTGGGTGGCTACTACACCGCGATAGGATCAACACAAGGGCTAACTTGATGCACAAGCACATCATCACATCGCAAGAATGCCCGCGCTGCCAAGCTCCGATGGAGGACCGCTCGCACCTCTTCTTCCACTGCCCCGCCTCGGCAGCGATATGGAACCGCATGGCGATTACACCAAACGCCAGCTCTTTCTCAGACATATGGTCCTCGCCGCTACCTCCAAACCTCCCCTCATCGATATGGAACTCCGTCGCCCTCACCATTTTATGGAAGATCTGGGATGCCAGAAACGCCAAAGTTTTCAGAGCGATCGATCAATCGCCGACGACGACACTTAGCAACATCATCGCCGACTTCACTCTATGGTCTCACCGCTTCAAAAAAGCGGAAATGAGGGTACACGCCAACCTGTGGCGTGATTACCTCTCCCTATGTAACCAACAAAACAATTCTTGATGCAATATATTCAGGTGGGGATCCTCTCCCCCCCGGTGAAAGCTTCAAAAAAAAACATCCGCCAGTGCGCGCTGAGTCTAATGTACATTGAAGGGCCGCATTCGGATGCCTCGGCTGCTGCTATGGTGGTATGTGTACACACTCTTGAACTTGCAGCATTCAATCTTTTGTGCTAATTAACCATCATGTTGGTTTCAAGGGTGTTGCCAAGGAGGCCAAGAAGATACGTGAGTGGATGGTAACAAAGAAACAACTTTTTGTATTCGGCACTTACACTCGATACCACGAGATGGGTCTTTGCGATTCGATCCGGACTTCCACCTATGGTGTTATGAAGTACATACTGTCGAATCATACAGGGTATCATATATAGCTTTTTCTTGCTAGGTTCTCATTATGTGTCGCTATGTTTTAGCCAAATCATGCACTTAGTGAATTGAAGATTTGATCTTTGTGCTCTAATGTCCCCAGGAGCGACGAACCGTTTGTGGTGATGAATTTTAGAGAGATTATGTACGAGAGTAAGAGGCAAAAAACCATGTCAGAAACTTCATATAAGAATTTATCACAGGTAACGTAGGTCAACTCTTCCTGTTTCTCGTGCATAACTCAGCAATCCTTTATCCTTACTACCTATTATTGTGTACCATTTCAAGTTGAACCTAACAATTGTCAAAAAAAAAGATCATGCTGAACGGATTAATTCTTTGGACAGCTTATCTAAGTGGAGGTACATTAGAGCATGTCTAACAGGCCCCTTATTTCTCTGCCCCGTATAACGCGAGTTTTCCGCCCCGTATCTCAAAAGTGCGTCTTGCTGAACCATTCCGTCTAGCAGGCCCCGTATTTCGCCTTGTATTTTTAAAAATTAAAACCCCGGGAAAATTAAACCATAGTTCATCTTCATTGATCATACACTGGATCATACATATACATAGCGATCTACTGCGATCCTAGCTACTCGTCGAGGATGATGAATGGCACGAAAGGCCCCCTGGCGGCAGCCTCCTCCTCTGCCCTGGCGGCAGCCTCCTCCTCCGCCCTGGCGGCAGCCTCCTTCGCCTGGAATTCCGCCACGGCGGCGATGGCCGCCGCCGGTTCGTCTGCCTCCGCCCGCGCCTTCTCGGCGGCCTCCGCCTCGGATTCGGCCACCGCCTGCAAGTATGCCGCGTCCTCCTCTGCCTCCACCGCTTCCTCCTCGCCGGCCTCCGCTTCCTCCTCGCCTCCGCTGCCTCCGCCGCTGGTGCTGCCGATCTGCGCCGCCCATGCCGCCTTCGCCGCGCGCTCATGCTCCCACTCAGCGCGCCACTTCTCGAAGGCGGCGCCGCTCATCGGCTTGAGCGGTGGATCTTGTCGGTACCACCGCCCACCCGCGGCGAACTCCCGGAGCGAGTCCGGCATGTAATACGCGCCGCCGTACTTGCAGGCCACACGGCGGCTCCCCGCGGCGGAGCGCTTGCATTTCAAGCGCCACGCGTCCTCCATGTTGTCCGGCGAGCGGATCGCGCCGGCGAGGCGCTACTGCGGCGGCGGGCGTCCATGCCGGGGCTGGGGTCTAATGCGACGCGGGGGAGGGAGGAATTGCTCGCCGGAGCAGGGTGGAGGCGGCGGCGCACGACGGAGCTAGGGTTGCGAGTGAGGGGTTAACCCCTCACTCGCACGTTCGCCCGGTATAAGTAGGGAGCGGCGGGGCGGATTTCCTGGGCCCCGTATTCCGCCAAAACGGGCCGGCCCGAATACGGGGCCTGCTAGACGGCCCAAACCGCGGCTGCCCCGTATCTCGCCGGAATTTTACGGGGTGAGCGGGTTATAAGGGGCCTGCTAGACATGCTCTTAGTATTTCTAACTTGAGAAACGAAGACATCAAGTCCACTGTAGTTAACATACAAATGCGTAGCTGGGAGGATCTGGAGGTTTATTTCATATGGAAGGAACTTGTTTCGTTGAAGCTTTGGATGGATAGCATTCTCATTTGGTTTTTATGTCACAACAAAATTCATAAAAGAGATATTAGCCAAGAGGCAGAACCTTCTGAAGTATTGATGGCAGATGACATGGAATTTACGGGGTGACATCTGTTTGGGAGGTACTACTACTGAGTACTGATAATTTTAGGATTCATGATGGCAGACAGTATGTCCCACCTTTGGTGGTTGCGCTGTACTTTGGAAAGTTTTGTGCCATATTGGTTTTCATAAATAGCCCGAGTTATGTGGTACTGATGTTCATGTGATTAACGACTTAGTCACATCTTTGTTATGATAAACTCAATAACAATGTTGACAGTGTTTTTCATGGTATATCAATGGGGTCTGTCCAACAATGTTGTTTTGCTCTAAACAATGTTGTTTTCATGTATCATCGGCAACCACGTAACAATGTTGTTTTACTTACGCCCATAGTAATGAAAACAAGACTATCGATAATATATGAAGTTATGAACTAGTCTTAGTGGCGACAATAAGGATATCCATCATTGTTCAGAATTCCACAGATGTAATTAGGTTTTCCTTCAAATCTTGATATTCAGAACCAATACAGGCATAGCATATAATTACAAACTTAATTGTAAATCAAAAAATATAAGTAATAATACAACTTTATTATTATCTCCAGGACATATTTCCTTCAGCCAAAAGTTTGATTGGCATCAGATTCTATTCCAAAAGAAAATTACCTACTTTCATTCTGGTTAGTTGCCCCATTGGCCTTTTTTTCATCTAACGCACCGAAGACACTACTCATCTTCTCGTATGAACAGTACATACCCATGAACAGTGCCACGTGAATAGTGAGAACGATTTGTTTACAGTAATTTCTCGGTACAAATTTACAACTTCAAAGGTAATTTTCTGATGGTATGGTAACCAACGGTAGTCCTTTGCTTCCAACAATAATTTTCTGACAGTCCACCCCACGTGCGCAATAATTTTTGCAGTAACTTTTTTTATAAATCATTATCTCTACAGTAATTTTCTGATGGTAATTATCCAACTGTAATTTTTCTACGGTGCATACTTTTTCAATGGTAATTTCATAGCCGTCTTTTTCCAACGGTTCACGAACAATAATGTTTGACATGTATCTTCCGTAATTTTTCACTTGTGCATGCATGAACGGTCATTTTTAGCAGTATTTTTTCCCATTCCAACACCCCAACGGTAATGTCTTCTTTTGTAGTATCTTCATGACTCTCCTACAATAATTCGGAAAATAAAATACTTCACTATACATCACCTCATTTATTCGAGAAATATACTACTACCTTCTCCTAGTGATCACCTCAAGCTATTCTTCGACATTAATTTATCGACGGTAATTTTTCAACGGTGCATAAATACTAATCATCCAACAATTATTATTCGGCAACCGTTATTCAATAGTGAATGTATTCTTTTGTTGTAGCTTTGGGGTTCCCTTACAGTAACTTTAATAAAACAAACACTCGACTATTTTCCGCAGCTTTTATTCGAGAAAGATACTATATTCTTCTATCGACCATTCTCGCAACGTCTTGCGGGAATACTACTATCTTCTTTCACAATAACTTAACATATGCTTCATTATTTGTTAAAGAAGGATACTTTATTGTTCGCTTATTCCTTTTCTATTGAACTCCTCACTGTCACGCGCGTACCCTACTATTCGTTTTTTTTCTTTTATTCAAAAAATATATTATTATCTTCTTTTACTCACAATCATATCTTCTTTTATTGATCACAAACTAGCTACATACATCAAGAATTCAACACCATGGGCGCGGCGTGCCGTGAAACAATACATATTTGGAAGCATTAGTCTCAGCGTTCTGATTAATGGGTGGTTGCTAGGGAATTAATTATGCACTTTCACTACAAAAGTTAGCTGTGTTTATCCTTACCTTCACAAGCTCGTTTTTCTCTTTTTACAATGGATCATTGTTATACCATATTGTTACCTACCAAGCAATAATGTAGGCACGGTACTATGAGAGCCAGCCTGACTATATATTTGATAAGTATCGAGAGCTAGCCATCGTCGGACTTCATTGCGCCTTATTTTTTTAATTTTGAACTGGAAAGGCCTTATCGGGCTTGGAATGCATTTAATCAGAGGTGGACAAACTTATACAGAAAATGCCTTAAATAAATAGAAAATGCCTGAGAAGTAAGATCTAGTCAAGTTTAGTAACCACAAATCTGCTAGCATGGGAATAGGAGACATTGGGAAGAAATATTTCTTTCTGCATAGAGCGGCTGGCACGGGTCTCCTGAGAGAAGCTCCCGGCATTTTCCCTATAGTCAGTTGAAGAGATAGAACTTGCTGCTAAGAGAAAGGCCGATGAGCGAGGTCCCAATTCACCCATCAAACTTGTCTCTCAGGTTCTACATCCGATTAATCAGAGAATATATTCTAAGAACATTTTCATTGTGCAACCGTCTACACCGCGGCAACAGAAATCAGTCCACTACAACCTGGCCGCCTAGATGCCGGTAGTCCCACAACCAATCTGACGACCACGATCGGTGTGCAAGTGTAACCTTTGATACTGCGCCGCCTGTGTCTAAGTCACACACAATGTATATATTAGTATATGTCTAAGGTATGTCGTGTAATAGTATCACGCATACCACTGGTTAGTACTTTTATTAGATCAGATAGATATTATGTATTGATTTGTATACTTCATTACAGTTGAGACACAACAGCAAAAGAAGAATTGTAAGTACTATTTATTTGTCAAAAACAAATCTTCAAAAATGAAGAAAAAGACGCTAACCATTAGCCATATTTATATTTTCATGATGATGTTATACTTAAGATAGCCTATATTGTGTGATGACATCTTATGCGTCGTTTAGTCATGTAAAAGAGAGTTATTATATTGCATTCAGTGGCCATTGTCTTCCTTCGCCCCCTTAAGGTCAGATCAAGGCTTCGCCCCTGCCCCCGTATATATATCAGGTATGGCCTTAAGCTTCAAAAGTATGTATTGGACTGTACCAAACAGACCATCTCTATTACATTTCATGGATGAGAAAGTTCAGTGTTGGGCGCCCATTTGACCAGATAAGCAAAGTTCAAGAATCTGCTAGGATCCGATTAGCTTCATAAAATTATGCCAATTGTCTTCGGCATAACTGCATTTCTTAAAGGACAGATCTACTTATGTAGCCAGACTCAGGTTCTTTGCATTTGGATGTTATTTGGTTTCTATTTAATTATTTTCACTTGTTGATGATCTTCTTTAGTTTCTATTTAATATTTGCACTTTTTGATGATATTATTTAGTTTCTATTTAATATTTGCACTTTTTTGATGATATTATTTAGTTTTATTTAATTATTTACACTTTTCAATAGTATTATTTAGTTTCTATTTTACTTTTTGCACTTTCTGGTAAAACGAGGTATAGGAAGACGAATTCAATGAGACAAAGGTGGTAGCCAATTAATTATGCACTTTAACTATCGAAACAAGACATATTTGCAAGCATTAGTCTCAAGGTTCTGATCGACCGAAGAGGACTTCAATGATGTTTGTTTGCTGAGAGAATTAATTATGCACTTTGATTACAAAAAAAAATTGGTTGTATTTATCTTTATCTTCACAAGCTGGATTTTCTCTTTCACAATGGATCAATGATCGATGTACTATATTGTTACCTACCAAGCAATAACGCAAGCTATGAGAGGCAGCCTGACTATATATTTGATAAGTTTCAAAATCTAGCCATCGTTAGTCTTGCTTGCGACTTGTTGGTTTGGTGATACGCGAGGCAACATGTAAACGCAGACATGAATGAGAAGGAAGTGAGAAGCTAGGGATAAAAAAGTAACGCTTTGAGGCTTGTAGTTATAGCAGTAGAATATCGAGAATAGTCACGTTCAGTAATCATAAATCTTCTACATGGGAATAGGAGACGTTGGGAAGAAATATTTCTTTGTGTATGCAGCGGCTCGCACGCTGTGTCTTTGGTGAAGGTCCAAGCATTTGTATTGTAGATTGTAGCTAACCAAAGTATCGTGCATGCAAGTGATGGCGCGGATGTTGTTATCTGGAGTTGCTGCTGAAATTTGGTTGTAGACATTTTTATTGATGTCGATGTTGAGGGAGCCGAACATGATATAGATGTGATTGAGATAGTCATGGTCGATGTAGTACCCGTAGCTATCGTTGTAGCTGTGGAGGTGCAAAAAATTGCGTGGTTTTCTTCTTTGTTTTTTGTTGTTGTTGGACGGAGCTGCTATATGTTATGGAAGATGCACCTTGCGGATGTTAGAGGGTATATTCTGGGGAAGTTTTGCAGATGTTAGAGGACACGGTTATAAGTGAGACCACCAGTTTTGCCAAGACCGGAAGAAGTCCACTAAGCACACGACGGTTTTTAAAGGACCGTGCGCGTGGTTGTAGGGGCTATCACTATAATGATGCCAAGGTATCCGTGCAGTCTTAGCCGTCATCGGTGTCGTGTCGTGGGACGCGCTCAGTGCCGTCGTCGTGCCTTGCAGTTATAAGGGCGTTTTAGTTGTATGTCCATCATGTGAACGATGTTGTCTTGTGACGGTGGCGGCATGTTGATGAAGATGCCAATGATGACCACCATGGAAGAGAAGGAGAAAGAGGTATGATGTAGATCTTGGCGATGATGCCTTGCCGATGTTGGAGCAGTAGGAGTTGACGAAGCCTGGCTGTCAGAGAAAACAATGGAACCATGTTCCACACTGGATTGCGTGCGGTTGGTGTCGCCTCTCGTGAACGTGCTCGATAACCTAACGTAGTCGTATAGCTCGATAACGTGGTTCAGCTTGATATCATTCGCCGTGCAGTGTAGATCGTTCGTGTAGCTGTGTTGGCTCGATAACCAGGACCGTGCGGATCTTGAGTTGTTTGTGGCACTTAGGACATCTTAAATGGGGGCGCGTAAATCGGACGCTAAAATTGACCAGCTGCATCCGTTTATTTCGGGCCATGGACACCGAAATGGCTATTATGAACCGCCCATCCATTTACGTCTGGCTGTCCAGCCACCCGACACATATTATTTTTTTCAACAATTTTTTCATTCACTTGAAAAGCATAATGCACATGCGAAATAAAGGGAAAACAACAAGGAACAAGGCCCTAGACTACCTGTCGCTCCTCGGGCCGATTGACGGCCCGGCACCGTTGTTGCCTCCCTCCCTCCTCAGCTTCTCGCCGCCCGCCGCTCCATCCTCCGCGCGGTCGCCAGAGCTCGGTAGGCCGCCGCGTCCTCCAGTAACCGCTGCCGCAGTGCATCGTTGGCGGCATCCTCGACCTTCTTCAGCGTCTTGAATGACATGACTAAGGCCCTCTACTCCGCCGCCTTCCCCTCTGGGTCAGGCCCGCTCCAGTCGAAGTCATCGTCGGTCTCCTCCTCTTCGGCAGCCGCCTCCCTGCGGTGTTGCTGCTCCGCATCGAACGACGCGTGTGCTTCCCGCTCCTCCTCTGTCTACTGATCCGTGCCAGCCATGAACTTCGCGTCCATGGCCGCATCGATGATGTTATCCGCTCTATCTTCGTTCTCGTCGTCGGTGATGTCGATTAGAGGAGGTGGAGTCGGAGGTGGGGACGGAGGTGGAGGCACAGTAGCCTGGCCACGTCCGACGCTTCTCATGGCAAAGGTGGAGGAGAGGTGTGAGGCGGCGCTACGGTGGAGGATGTGCAACGGCTAGGTTTGTGTGGAGGTGATGAGATGGGGAAGCCGAGCGTGTGTCCCTCTTTATATACGTCGGAGGCAGCCGAGGGGTGCGACACGTGTGACATCGCCATTATGTTCGTTGGCAGAGCTGCACGGCGGACGCACGCTAGGCGAGGCATCACCATTACCGTGGCGCGGACTGCCGAAGTGACGCCTCATCGCCGCGCCTGAGAAGACGCATCCACATCGGTCGCTGCCGTGCGGGCTCGTGGGAGAAGCAAGCGATCATGCGGCGCGACCGCGCGGCATCCGCCCAGACGCATCCGACGCACATATTTGAACCGTGTTTACGTCTCCGCGAATAGACCGATCACTATGCGTCGGACCGCTAAGCCTGGGTGCAGACGTATTTTTCGATCGTGCGGTCGCAAGCGGACGTCGAAGATGGCCTTATGCTTTTTATGCCGGGTGCGGAAGGTCGACGTTGAATTCGGATGTGGCAGGTGTATGCCATCCGTGCATGTATTACTATGCAAAATCCATATGCATGTATTTCTGGTTGGAGTCTACACTAGTAAAAAATGAGCCTTTCATTAGTTCCGGTTGTGTTTGGATCCGGACTAATACTCACATTAGTTTCGGTTCGAAAGATTAGGACGCTTGCACGGTTGTGTTTGGAGACACCAACCTAAACTAGAGGGGTTGCGTTCTGCCTATGGTGCGAAAACCTTTAGTCCCGGTTGGTGTTACAAAAGAAAATGATAGAAAAATTTAAAATTAAAATTCCTTTTAGATGTAGGTAGGTTAGGTGATCTACTTATTATGAAAAATAACAAAATGAATTTTGACTATATTTTTTTTGCAAAAACACAGTTTTTTTTTTTGGTAAAATGGTAATATCTTTTACATACAAACTCGAAAAAAAAATGTTTAATATATGAAAATGTATCTAGCGAAAAGTTACATTCGAATTCTTGCAAGAACAATGGAAACCTTGACAGGACCCGATTCAGGAGATTCGTGCAATAGCCAATAGCTGGAGCTCTATATGGGGCAGGACATTTACCTGGAGCAACGGACGTGAGGAGCCAACGCTCACTAGAATCGACAGAGTTTTGGTTTTGGTGGACTGAGACCTCCAAAACCCTGATTCCTTGCTCCAAGCCATGTCGTCCTCTCCCTCTGATCATGCGGCGCTCCATATGTCACTAAGCACGGCGTTCAGTCCAAAGACAAGGTTCAGATTTGAAACGTTCTGGTTAAAGCTCGAGGGTTTTGACGACGCGATCAAGGAGGCATGCCCCTATGTTAAGTGCATTACATACCCTTTTAAGAGGCTCGATGCCCTGTACAGGAAAGACGTGGAGTCCTTACAAGCCTGGGCCAAAGAAGGTGGGAAACATCAAATTGCAGCTTGCCATTGCGAATACCGTGATCTTCAGGTTAGACGCTGCACAGGAATTCAGGAGTTATCACCAGGAGAAAATGGCTACACCGCGCTCAAGCAATCGGTCCTCGGACTTGCGTTGCCCGAGCGAACAATTGCTCGCCAGAGATCGAGAGTGTGCTGGCTCCGCGAGGGCGATGCCAACACAGGAAATTTTCCACGCGGTGGCGAACGAGCGTCGTATCAAGAATTTCATCCCGTCGATTTGTGTTGGGGAGGAAATTATTACGGATTAGGACAGGAAAGTGGAAGAGTTCACTGCAGTGTATTCGCAGTTGCTTGGAACGGTTCAGAACAGGCACCGCCGCGATCAATCTGGACGCGCTACTATCCAAAGTACGAATCAACAAGAGTTGGAGGTTTTATTTTACGAGGAGGAGGTTTGGAATATAATCAAGGATATGCTGCAGGATCGCGCACCTAGTCTGGATGGTTTCAGTCAAGGGTTTTCTCGGTTAGCCAATTTTTAAATTCTCAAACTGTCAAAGGGAAGTATGAAAATTTTAGGTTGTAGGTTTTGCAAAAAAAAGAATATTTATTTATTCAAGATTAATATTATATTATTACTTTTGTTTATTAAAAAAATATTTGGAATTCAAACAATAAAGAAGTGTGACATCGTGACCAACAGATTAATAGAATTGATATGATAATTATATCAATAATATGCGTGCAAAGCACTTGAAAGCGAGATGGAAGGAACTGAGAAGTTAAGTATGCTAGTGCTGCAGCAGTTGGAGGAAGGGTGACTGAACTAGAAATTAAACTAAAAATTTAACTAAAAATTTAGTGCACTTAGAGACTAAACTGATCAAATAACTGAAATACTAAAAACAATTAAAAAAAGAAGTGGAAAAATTAGAGAAAAAAAATTAAAATAAAAAAATACACGTGAAAACCTTTAATCCTGGTTGATATTACAAAGCGGGATTAAAGAGCTGCAGCTCTAGCCTTTAGTCCCCATTAAGGTCCTTACCAACCGGGAGGAAATACCTTTTTTTCTACTAGTGCCACAGTGTCTATACTGCATGTGCACGTACGAAGATAAGATTGTACTAGGAAGCATTGGCGGGGCGGCACGCCGCGCCCGTGGCGCTAATTCGTTGGCATGAATGGCTAGTGCTATTGAATTTGGAGTGTTTTTGTTATAGGCTGCACAGTGGTTTATCTGGAGAATACTGCCTGGAATGTGTGGCAAGGAGGACTATTTATTTTCCTTGCCGAGAGTATGACCATTATAAGTATTTCCTAAACAGTGATTTAAGTAGATGATATAAGAGCCAACAGTGAGGAAAACAAAGTTTTGCGACGCTGCCGTGTTGGTGTTGTTAGTTTGCTGGCATGGATCAGATTGGACTTTATTGTTGTTTGATTACGTAAGTATAGGAATATGACAGTGGGTAGATAGAGTACACAGCTAAGTTGATTATACGTAAGCATGAGAACATTACAGAGCTTAGTTTTCTTAGGCGGAGTAGCACAGCTGAGATAATCGTACATAATGTTTAAGCAAGCATCTAGTGCAGTGATGGGGCGGAAGTATTTGGTCCTTAAATGACATATAGGCTGATTATATAATAAATTATATTTTCAACGGTAAATTGATAGCTTGGTCCTCTAAAAAAAGTTGATAGCTTGGTAACTTTGGTGGCGAATCTCTGATTCACCAGTTGAACTTCCTCTGAGTCTTCTATTCCTGAACTATTGTCGGCTTGAATGCACAAATGGCATTCTTGGCCCTGATTGCGAAGGGAAAAAGTGAGTGAAGTTAGTACATCAATGGAAAGTAATATATTGCAGCGTTATTCAGTCAGTTTGCATGGTGTGTAAATATCGCAGTAAGCGGTGGTAGTGTCGTGTATAGAGAAGAATTATGTGAAATGCTGCCCAAGAGAAAGAATTAGCTCGAAGGAGAAACGAAGAGAGCAACTGAGTGCTTCATTTGGTTTGTCGGTCCAACAATGATCGCGCCTGGCCTTTCTAATCGTCTAATTGACTGATCGGCGTTAGGTCATATTAGAATTTCTGGCCTGCACGTGAGCTGTTGTGACGTTGCTCTTTTGCTTTTCTTTATGTTCAGGTAGTAGTCTATAACTCTGTATCCGTTCATTTTTTTTCCTGAGACCATGCCTGGCTGAAAGCCTGAAACATTGAGAAAAATGGAGAAGGAGCAAGCAGCAGTAGCCGTAGGGAAAGATGAGATTAGTCGGGGGTTAAAAAGAAGAAGAAGCGGCAATAAGTAGGCCGGAGAGTAGAAATTGAGAAGCTCTGCTTTGCTGGTGCATGCAGGGACGAACCCCTGCCGGCACTCCAGATCCAGCACCTCAGGCTCAGAGCAGAGGGGGCGTGGAGTGGAAAGGTAGAAATTTCGTTTTGCTGAGATGCGTGGCGGTGAGGCCCTGTTCCTTGCTGCTGGTGTAGATCGAGTATCTTGGCATCGCCGGTCCAGCCAGTGAGCCCGTGGACGAAGAGGAGGCGGGTGGTGGCAGATGCAACCGCAGAATAGAAGAGATGAAGTTCGATTTCGCCGGCGTGCGTGGCGGTTGGGACCTGGCACCGCTCATGGACGAAGAGGAGTGGAGCGGTGGCAAGCACGCGCGAGCTAATCGTGCATCACTCTCTGGTAGAAGCGAATTTCGCAGTCTCTGATTAGTATGTGCTTAGTTCTGCTCTCTGTGCTCATGTCAATATGATGAAACTAAAATAGCAAATTAAAAGTTTAAATGTACAGAACTGGAAGCTTTTTATTAAATTAGCTGGTTACAACAGAAACAATAGAAGACAGGCAAAGTAAAAGTCAGTTTTCAGCAAGCTAATTACACTGTCATAAGCCAACAAAAAAGCACTGATGAAAGCAAAAGCTACTATCAACAATATAGTTCGAAAGTAACTGCTATACTGTTATCTTCAAACACTTGGACTTTACTGGGTTCTCTGCCTTGAAATTGTACCAGCTTTTATAGGTAGCTTAAATACTGGATGATGATAGGTACCTTCTGGAGATACTTGAACTTGAATGCTGCCTAAGTATCATCTTGGTCCTGCAATTTACTTTAACACGTAAATTAAATAATAAACAATGCATGTAGATATAAGTTAGTTGGTAAGCAAAATCCCCGCTGTCCAAAATTATTATAACATAATTTCGCCCCTACAATTGATTTTTTTTAGATAAAAGGCACTAGGTGCCCGACTTTAAATTAATAAAGCCCAGCAAGGTCAGCAAGGTTCATTACATGCTGCGGCATACAGCTTAGCCAGGAAAGTACGAATAGCAAATAAACTAGGGTCGGCCTCCCCTAACAGACCGAGAACCAGCAAACGCAGACAAGTCGACATCCTCCCCCTGGAATGACGAAGACAAGGAGCAGCCTCAGGAGTCGTCCGGAAGATGGAGAGCGTGCACCCGTCTAAGCTCGGATATCAGCCACCTAAGCCAGGGACGGTCCAGAGGTTTCGCCAGGATGAGCCACTGCTGCAAACAAAACAGGGTTTTAAAAATAATGTCAGGGTGTCGAATGAGCTTAGATTCCATGGTCAATTTATTCCTGATAAGCCAAAGCGCCCAGGATTGTGCCAGAAAAAGACTCCAAATCGTCCGACGTGCCCGGCCCGCGAAATTAGATACGATCGCAAAGAATTGCGGGAAGGAGGCAGGGCACCAGCTGCATTGAAGAATTTGTCTGAGGACGCTCCAGGCAAACATTGCCAAAGGACAAGTGAAGAAAATGTGGTCCGCCGTCTCTCTTTCCCCGCAAAGAGAGCAGTTGCCGTTGCCCGGGCCATGCCTGGATTGAATGTTGGCACTAGAAGGGAGACGATCGAGGACTGATACGTCTCCGACGTATCGATAATTTCTTATGTTCCATGCCACATTATTGATGTTATCTACATGTTTTATGCACACTTTATGTCATATTCGTGCATTTTCTGGAACTAACCTATTAACAAGATGCCGAAGTGCCAGTTCCTATTTTTGGTTTCAGAAATCCTAGTAAAGAAATATTCTCGGAATTGGACGAAATCAACGCCCAGGTTCCTATTTTGCCCGGAAGCATCCAGAACACCCGAGAGCCGCCAGAGGGAAGCCCTGGGGGCCCCACACCACACCCTGGCGCGGCCAGAGGGGGGGCCCGTGCCCCCCTATAGTGTGGCCACCCTGTCAGCCCTCCTGCGCTGCCTCTTCGCCTATTTAAAGCCTCCGTCGCGAAAACCCTGACCGGTTCGACGGAAACGAGAAAACCATCCGAGCCGCCGCCATCGCGAAACTCCAATTCGGGGGACAGAAGTCTCTGTTCTGGCACCTGCCGGGACGGGGAATTGCCCCCGGAGCCATCTCCACCGCCGTCTTCACCGCCATCTTCACCGCCATCGCTGCCTCCATGATGAGGAGGGAGTAATCCACCCCCGAGGCTGAGGGCTCCACTGTAGCTATGTGGTTCATCTCTCTCCCATGTACCTCAATACAATAATCTCATGAGCTGCTTTACATGATTGAGATTCATATGAGTTTTGTATCACAATTTATCTATGTGCTACTCTAGTGATGTTATTAAAATAGTTTTATTCCTCCTGCACGGTGTAATGGTGACAGTGTGTGCATCCGTGTTAGTACTTGGCGTAGGCTATGATTATGATCTTTTGTAGATTATGAAGTTAACTATTGCTATGATGGTATTGGTGTGATCTATGCCTCCTTTCGTAGCGTGAAGGTGACGAGTGTGCATGCTACATTAGTACTTGGTTTAGTCGTATTGATCTTTCGTGCACTCTAAGGTTATTTAAATATGAACATTGAATTGTGGAGCTTGTTAACTCCGGCATTGAGGGTTCGTGTAATCCTACGCAATGTGTTCATCATCCAACAAAAGAGTGTAGAGTATGCATTTATCTATTACTGTTATGTGATCAAAGTTGAGAGTGTCCACTAGTGAAAGTGTAATCCCTAGGCCTTGTCCCTAAATACTGCTATTGCTTGCTTGTTTCTTGTTTCTCTGCGTTACTCACTGCTGCGTTACTACTGCTTGTTTCTCGTCCTGGGCAAAGCACTTTTACGGTGCCGTTGCCACTGCTCATATATATTCATACCACCTGTATTTCACTATCTCTTCGCCGAACTAGTGCACCTATTAGGTGTGTTGGGGACACAAGAGACTTCTTGCTTTGTGGTTGCGGGGTTGCATGAGAGGGATATCTTTGACCTCTTCCTCCCTGAGTTCGATAAACCTTGGGTGATCCACTTAAGGGAAAACTTGCTGCTGTTCTACAAACCTCTGCTCTTGGAGGTCCAACAACGTCTACGGGAAAAGGAGGGCGTAGACATCAAGCTATTTTACGGCGCCGTTGCCGGGGAGGAAAGGTAAAAGGTACTCACACTCCGGATCTTGGCTACTAAGCTATTTTCGCCGTTGTAAGTACTCGAAGCTATTTCCTTTAGATCCTGCAATTGCATCTTTTTGTTTCTTGTTTACACTAGTTTGGCATAATGGACAAGAATGAGCTTCTATTTCTATTTCCTGATTTAAAACATGGATTGTTTGATGCGAAAATTAAAAAACCTATGGAATCTTATTTGCTGCTGGTAGTAATATTAGTATGAACGCTTTGAACACCATTGTTGATAATAATATAGAAAGTTCTAAGCTTGGGGAAGCTGGTTTGCATGATATTTTTAGTCCCCCAAGCATTGAGGAGAAAATTTTCTTTGATGATACTTTGCCTCCTATTTATGATAATGATATTGGTCTTTTAGTACCGCCTGTTATGGAGGATAAATTTGATTATGATTACAATATGCCTCCTATATTTGATAATGAGAATAATAATAATAGCTACTTTGTTGAATTTGCTCCCACTACAACTAATAAAATTGATTATGCTTATGTGGAGAGCAATGATACTTTTATGCATGTGAATAAGAATGCTTTATGTGATACTTATATTGTTGAGTTTGTTCATGATGCCTCTGAAAATTATTATGAGAGAGGAAAATATGGTTGTAGAAATTTTCATGTTACTAAAACACCTCTCTATGTGCTGAATTTTTTGAAGTTACTCTTGTTTTATCTTCCTATGCTTGTTACTTTGCTCTTCATGAACTTGTTTATTTACAAGATTCCTATGCATAGGAAGCATGTTAGACTTAAATGTGTTTCTAATTTGCCTCTTGATGCTCTCTTTTGCTTCAAATACTATTTCTTGCGAGTGCATCATTAAAACTGCTGAGCCCATCTTAATGGCTATAAAGAAAGAACTTCTTGGGAGATAACCCATGTGTTATTTTGCTACAGTATTTTATTTTATATTTGTGTCTTGGAAGTTGTTTACTACTGTAGCAACCTCTCCTTATCTTAGTTTAGTGTTTTGTTGTGCCAAGTAAAGTCTTTCATAGTAAAGTTCATACTAGATTTGGATTACTGCGCAGTTTCAGATTTCTTTGCTGTCACGAATTCCGACCTGCCTCTCTGTAGGTAGCTCACAAAAATATGCCAATTTACGTGCGCGATCCACAGATATGTACGCAACTTTCATTCGATTTGGGCATTTTCATTTGAGCAAGTCTGGTGCCATTTTAAAATTCGTCAATACGAATTGTTCTGTTTTGACAGATTCTGCCTTTTATTTCGCATTGCCTCTTTTGCTATGTTGGATGAATTTCTTTGATCCATTAATGTCCAGTAGCTTTATGCAATGTCCAGAAGTGTTAAGAATGATTATGTCACCTCTGAACATGTTAATTTTTATTGTGCACTAACCCTCTAATGAGTTGTTTCGAGTTTGGTGTGGAGGAAGTTTTCAAGGATCAAGAGAGGAGTATGATGCAATATGATCAAGGAGAGTGAAAGCTCTAAGCTTGGGGATGCCCCGGTGGTTCACCCTTGCATATTCTAAGAAGACTCAAGCGTCTAAGCTTGGGGATGCCCAAGGCATCCCCTTCTTCATCGACAACATTATCAGGTTCCTCCCCTGAAACTATATTTTTATTCCATCACATCTTATGTGCTTTGCTTGGAGCGTCGGTTTGTTTTTGTTTTTGTTTTGTTTGAATAAAATGGATCCTAGCATTCATTGTATGGGAGAGGGACACGCTCCGCTGTAGCATATGGACAAGTATGTCCTTAGGCTCTACTCATAGTATTCATGGCGAAGTTTCTTCTTCGTTAAATTGTTATATGGTTGGAATTGGAAAATGATACATGTAGTAATTGCTATAATGTCTTGGGTAATGTGATACTTGGCAATTGTTGTGCTCATGTTTAAGTTCTTGCATCATATGCTTTGCACCCATTAATGAAGAAATACATAGAGCATGCTAAAATTTGGTTTGCATATTTGGTCTCTCTAAGGTCTAGATAATTTCTAGTATTGAGTTTGAACAACAAGGAAGACGGTGTAGAGTCTTATAATGTTTACAATATGTCTTTTATGTGAGTTTTGCTGCACCGGTTCATCCTTGTGTTTGTTTCAAACAACCTTGCTAGCCTAAACCTTGTATCGAGAGGGAATACTTCTCATGCATCCAAATCCTTGAGCCAAACAACACTACGCCATTTGTGTCCACAATACCTACCTACTACATGGTATTTCCTGCCATTCCAAAGTAAATTGCTTGAGTGCTACCTTTAAACAATTCAAAATTTATCACCTCTGATTTGTGTCAATGTTTTATAGCTCATGAGGAAGTATGTGGTGTTTATCTTTCAATCTTGTTGGGCAACTTTCACCAATGGACTAGTGGCTTCATCCGCTTATCCAATAATTTTACAAAAAGAGTTGGCAATGGGATTCCCAGTCCCAAATTAATTAACAAAAATAGACACTCCTCCATGGTATGTGATTGTTGGACGGCACCCGAAGGATTCGGTTAGCCATGGCTTGTGTAAGCAAAGGTTGGGAGGAGTGTCATCATAATAAAACTAAAATAAAAAGGCACTCCTTCATGGTATGAGATTGTTGGCGAGGCACCTGAGGATTCGGTTAGCCATGGTTTGTGAAAGAAAGGTTGGAAGGAGTGCCACCCAAAAATAAAATAAAATGGGAGCCGCTCTTTGAAGGTTTGTCTGGCAAGGGGGTTAGAGTACCCGCTACCATTCGTTGACGACAACATACACCTCTCAAAACTTTATTTTTATGCTCTCTTTATGTTTTCAAAATCAAAGCTCTAGCACAAATATAGCAATCGATGCTTTCCTCTTTGAAGGACCTTTCTTTTACTTTAATTGTTGAGTCAGTTCACCTATTTCTCTCCACCTCAAGAAGCAAACACTTGTGTGAACTGTGCATTGATTCCTACATACTTGCATATTGCACTTATTATATTACTCTATGTTGACAATATCCATGAGATATACATGTTATAAGTTGAAAGCAACCGCTGAAACTTAATCTTCCTTTGTGTTGCTTCAATGCCTTTACTTTGAATTATTGCTTTGTGAGTTAACTCTTATGCAAGACTTATTGATGCTTGTCTTGAAGTGCTATTCATGAAAAGTCTTTGCTATATGATTCACTTGTTTACTCATGTCATATACATTGTTTTGATCGCTGCATTCACTACATATGCTTTACAAATAGTATGATCAAGGTTATGATGGCATGTCACTCCGGAAATTATCTTTGTTATCGTTTTACCTGCTCGGGACGAGCGAGAACTAAGCTTGGGGATGCTGATACGTCTCCGACGTATCGATAATTTCTTATGTTCCATGCCACATTATTGATGTTATCTACATGTTTTATGCACACTTTATGTCATATTCGTGCATTTTCCGGAACTAACCTATTAACAAGATGCCGAAGTGCCGGTTCTCGTTTTACTGCTGTTTTTGGTTTCAGAAATCCTAGTAAAGAAATATTCTCGGAATTGGACGAAATCAACGCCCGGGTTCCTATTTTGCCGGAAGCATCCAGAACACCCGAGAGCCGCCAGAGGGAAGCCCTGGGGGCCCCACACCACACCCTGGCGCGGCCAGAGGGGGGGCCCGCGCCCCCCTATAGTGTGGCCACCCTGTCAGCCCTCCTGCGCCGCCTCTTCGCCTATTTAAAGCCTCCGTCGCGAAAACCCTGACCAGTTCGACGGAAACAGAGAAAACCATCCAGAGCCGCCGCCATCGCGAAAGTCCAATTCGGGGGACAGAAGTCGCTGTTCCGGCACCCTGCCGGGACGGGGAATTGCCCCCGGAGCCATCTCCACCGCCGTCTTCACCGCCATCTTCACCGCCATCGCTGCCTCCATGATGAGGAGGGAGTAATCCACCCCCGAGGCTGAGGGCTCCACTGTAGCTATGTGGTTCATCTCTCTCCCATGTACCTCAATACAATAATCTCATGAGCTGCTTTACATGATTGAGATTCATATGAGTTTTGTATCACAATTTATCTATGTGCTACTCTAGTGATGTTATTAAAGTAGTTTTATTCCTCCTGCACGGTGTAATGGTGACAGTGTGTGCATCCGTGTTAGTACTTGGCGTAGGCTATGATTATGATCTCTTGTAGATTATGAAGTTAACTATTGCTATGATGGTATTGGTGTGATCTATGCCTCCTTTCGTAGCGTGAAGGTGACAGTGTGCATGCTACATTAGTACTTGGTTTAGTCGTATTGATCTTTCGTGCACTCTAAGGTTATTTAAATATGAACATTGAATTGTGGAGCTTGTTAACTCCGGCATTGAGGGTTCGTGTAATCCTACGCAATGTGTTCATCATCCAACAAAAGAGTGTAGAGTATGCATTTATCTATTCTGTTATGTGATCAAAGTTGAGAGTGTCCACTAGTGAAAGTGTAATCCCTAGGCCTTGTCCCTAAATACTGCTATTGCTGCTTGTTTACTGTTTTACTGCGTTACTACTGCTGCGTTACTACTGCTTGTTTACTGTCCTGGGCAAAGCACTTTTCTGGTGCCGTTGCCACTGCTCATATATATTCATACCACCTGTATTTCACTATCTCTTCGCCGAACTAGTGCACCTATTAGGTGTGTTGGGGACACAAGAGACTTCTTGCTTTGTGGTTGCGGGGTTGCATGAGAGGGATATCTTTGACCTCTTCCTCCCTGAGTTCGATAAACCTTGGGTGATCCACTTAAGGGAAAACTTGCTGCTGTTCTACAAACCTCTGCTCTTGGAGGCCCAACACTGTCTACAGGAAAAGGAGGGGGCGTAGACATCAAGGACTAACTGCCATGAAAAGATATGAATCTTAAGCGGAACTTTCGTTACCCACACATCCTTGAAATGCGCCACCGTCGCCCCTTGAGACAGTCGCGCATACATGGATTTAACTGAAAAAATCCCGTCACTCTCGAAGCGCCAGGACACCTTATCCGGGCCTTCCACGAGCACGGTAGAGTCGATCAAGGACTGTAACTCTTCAAGGGATCTGGCTAGCATCTGATCCAACTGTCTTCGGAATCTCAGCGGCTCATTGGAACCGCAAACATGAGCCACGGAGTCCATTTGCGAGCAGGCGATACTGAACAACCCTGGGAACCTATCTTTAAGAGGTGCATCCCCCACCCAACGATCCATCCAAAACCTAGTGCGGCGTCCGTCCCTTATGGAGTGCTTAGCGCCTAACTTGAACAGAAGCTTTATTTTGTGAATACTGCGCCAAAACTGGGAACCCCGCTGGCCGGAGGCCGTGAAGATGTCATCAGCGCTGGGGTATTTTGCATTGATCAGTTGTCTCCACAGTTGGTTTCCATCCTGGTACATCTTCCAAACCCATTTTAGAAGAAGGGCCACATTCATAAGCCTGGAATTGACAATCCCCAGGCCCCCACAGTCCTTAGGTCTACATACTGCAGGCCAGTTGACTAGGTGAAACTTCCTCTTAGGGCCCACCCCTTCCCAGTAAAACCTTGCTCTGTGTGAGTCAAATTTGGCATGAATGCCGTCTTGCAGCAAGAATAGGCCCATCGCGTACGTAGGGAGATTGGCGAGGCAAGCGTTGGACAAAATCAGCCGCCCTCCCGACGACATGAATTTGCCCCACCAAGGTTCCACTTTGGCAGCCAGTTTTCTTACCAGGAACAACCATTGTTCCATGGTCAGCGCTCTATCCGAGATAGGAAGCCCGAGATAGATGAACGGGAACTCCACCAGTTTGCAATTCAACTGATCTGCCACCTTCTGTTACCGCTCAGATGATCTCCCCATGATAATCACCTCAGATTTGTGATAATTAATCTTTAGTCCCGACATGTCCTCAAAGCACATAAGGATGAACTTGAGGTTGGTAATCTGCTGGTCATCATCCTGGATCATGATGATCATATCGTCCGCATACTGAAGGTGAGTGATTCCCCCAGGGATCAAGTGTGGCACAACCCCCGCAATGTGCCCGGCAGTGTTAGCTTTGGTCAAAATGACGGATAGAGCTTCTGCCATGAAGTTGAACAGAAGAGGGGAGAGCGGGTCCCCTTGCCGGACTCCCCTCTTATTTCTGAAGAACGGGCCCACTTCGCCATTGATAGAAATCGTTGTCTGACCACCAGACACAAGCTGCATGATACGGTGAACAGCCCCAGATTCGAAGCCTTTGCATCTGAGGACCTCCTTGAGGAAATCCCAATTGACCCTGTCGTAAGCTTTTTCAAAGTCCAATTTTAACAGGATACACGCCTCCCTTCTGGCTTTAACCTCATGGACAACCTCATGCAGAGCAAGGATCCCACCAGAATAAACCTGCCCTTGATGAACGCCGTCTGATTGGGGCTAATCACCCTGTTAGCGATCGGATCCAGCTTGGTGGCCAACGCCTTTGAAACCATCTTGAAGATCACGTTGATAAGCGCTATCGGCCAGAACTGGGTGATGTGGTCAGCTCCCTGGACCTTAGGGATCAGAGATAGAACCCCAAAGTTGAGCCTGGAGATGTCGATTCTTCCCAGCAAGAAATCGTTGATAATGTGTAACACTCCCATCCTGATCAGCGGCCAGAATTTCTTGAAGAATTGGACTGGGAGGCCATCAGGACCTGGAGCCGTGTCAGATTTCATCTCCTGCACCAGATTATCCAACTCCTCTTGAGAAAAAGTGCGCATGACTTCCTCATTCTCCTGGGGAGAAACTCTGTCCTCCTCCCCCCACGCCCCTGGATCCAGAGAACACACCCTTGTGTCGATCGATCCCAGGAGCCGGCGGTAGAAGTCGTAAATGTGTTCCTGAATCTGTCTCTTATCCGAAATCGGGCCATTGTCTGTGAGCAATCTCAAAATACATCACTTCCTGCGTCTGCCGTTGGCCACAGCGTGAAAATACGCCGTGTTGGAATCTCCTTGCAAAAGCCATCTGACTCTCCCCCTTAGTCTCCAGTATTCTTCTTCATCCCTAAAAATGGCCAGGATTTGATCTTCGAGGTGATAGCGGAATGCCCATTCCTCACCATCCAGCCCCAGCGAGTCTGCTTTCTCGTCCAAGCCTTTGATTTGATGCAGAAGCGCCGCCTTGACGGCGTTTGCCTCAACCTTCCTGTTCGCATTCCAGCCTTTGAGCTTCTTCCTCACACCACCACTCATGAAGTTCCACCAGTCGAGGACATCCCTTCCTCGAGCCTTGGCAGCTAGCTCACCCCAAATAGCAGCAAACATATCAGGAAAGGTCGGTAATTCCATCCACCCTGTAATGTCCCAGGTTTAGAGACGATCGAGGGGTAGATTTTAGAAAGGGATGTGCATTGCATGGTAAATTCTGGGGAAATTTCGCGCTTTTAAACAAAAACTGCATCGAAGGGGGACAAGTTTCTCTCTCGACACCTTACAGGGTTAGGGTTTCGAGAGTGCGACAAACTTGCATCTCACTTAACTAGTTTAGGGTTTTGAGAAGAGAGGGGAGAGTTTGCATCAAACTTAATTTGCATGATTGAATTCTAAATGAAGTGCCATGGTTGAATTCAAACCAAAGTTGAATTTGAATTTCAAATTCAAATATTAAATAATTACCCTAAATATTGAATTGTGAGGAAATTCATTAAGTAAATTATAAATAATAAACAATATGAGCAATTAAAGTAAAGTAAAGCTCATTAGAGAAAACTTTGAGCTTTATTGATCATCACACAATTTACATTGTCATTACAATATTCATAAGAGAAAGGAAATGAATAATACAACACATTACAAGAATTGCTCAAATAAGAAAAAGAAGATTACAAATAATGACCTATCCTAAATTACAAGTCTAGTTTCATAAGATGCTTGAAACTAATGATCTTCATCTTCACTTGATTATACTCTTGATTCCCTGCACACAACAAAGCAAGACAAGAATTATGCCAAGTGGCATTGCCACTTGGCAGGTTAGAAGAATAATGGAAAGGAGAGGATATGGTTCAGCTCTGCCGAGCTGATCCTCTCACATCCAAGTGCAAAGCATCAGGCACACACACACACACAGGCAGCTTACAGTGCATGTGTGCATGCTAAACAGCACACCAGCACTGTGAGGAGTCACCAAGTGAAATCACCACTGCTGTCGACCAGAGAGAGCAAGGGAGAGGCATATATAACCTTTTTTGAGCCAAACCCTAGCTCATTCATCGACAGGCAACCTGGTAAGTCATCAGATAGCAAGAACACTTAGAACAGGAAGAACACATAGCCAGAACCCTTATCCAGGAGCAGCTCTAGCAAAGAACTGTTCCCTGTTGAGAAGCAAACCATGGAGTAGATCAAGCAGCAAGCTTACAAGGAGGAGCAGGGCAAGTCAAACCAACCACCAGAAGCAAAACCTCTACACCAACACACTATTTCTAGGAGCTGGAGTGAGGTATACACATCAACATGAACAAACCAGATGGTTTTGTTCATAAATTGCACAGGCATGCTCTCAAACACACCACAAGGGTAGAAACCCTATATGTGAGTCATCATATGGCTACTGGCCAAATTGGTGCAAGTGAACAAGAGGGAAACAAATAGGAAAGCACCCTGGGAACATTGGCTATGCCAAACCAGTGACATAATCAAAGAAATCCAGCAAGGAACTAATCCCTATTTAGCTACCAGATTCACTTAGCAACACACAGCTAGCAAAGCCATCAGAATAATGGACAGATATATGTCCAGTATGATTTCAACATCAAATAATCTGGCAGCCTAGGAAGGACTACCAAGATTAGTGCACAGAAGCATCCATGAGGTAGGAACAACCATTTCTAAGCAGACAGAGCCTGCTAGGGTCACAACAGCTACATATCCACATAGGAAATTCACCAAAGCAGCACATCATTATCCAGTAGGATTCAGTATGAGCTAGGGTACCCAACCAGTGGTTGGCATCCCTCTAGCTACATCAAATTCATCCATATGATCATTACTGATAAACAGTTCACATCATTTATCCATCTAGTAAAGCAAGGAATTACAGATAAATGAAACAGATAAGTAACTAAAGCACCAACATCTTGCCAGTGAACCAATGGTTCACTGCAAGCATCTGATGATGCTTGAGTAAGCATTTACACACACCAGCACAAGCATAAGTGCCACACAGACACCAGGTGAAGCACCAGAAAGGCACAGGCAACAAGCAAGTGATGATCATTTGATCATCAGGGCTTGCTAAAGCATGACATGGCAGGCTAGAATCAATCACTGGTATTCCACATGAATTCTATGAATTAAACAGCCACAGATAAGCAACAATTGAATCACAGACTAACCCATAAACCACTTTTATGATTGTATCCAGAAGCACTCCATCAAGGGATGGAGCTGCCAAGTCAGTAACAATGCTCAATTGAGCATGATCATGAAATTATAGCACACAGAAGAGCACACTGAGATACTGGCACTTGTAAATTTACAAGAATTGCACACAGCAACCAAGCCAGAACACCATAAATGTATACACTTGAGCAATTGGTGAAGATAGCATCAAGAACAGAGACACTGGCACTTGCATACTACAAGGATCATGCATAATGATCAAGCCAGGGACAAGATTATGCACACACAGGATATCCTAGTAGCAATAATGATCACAGGAGCCAACCAGCAGGCCATGAGCATCACTGGATGTTCATGAACAATCACAGAAAGGCCACAGTAGGAATATAGCATACAACAGTAGTGCATAGAGCAAAGTAGAAGAGCAGCGAACAACCGTAATCCATGGCAAATGCACAAGCAGACAGCATACGCATAGCAACAGAGCTAGCACAAAGCACTGTGGCTGGCTTGGCGCAAGGCACACGGAGGCGCAGAAGCAACAAGAAGATGGCAGTGCCAGCATCTCCATGAGGAGAGGCAGGCGAGTAACTAGAGCATGGCATAGAGGAGGAGGAAGAGAGGGAGAAGATGGAGGTGTACTAA
The DNA here is from genome assembly GCF_022539505.1 of Lolium rigidum. NCBI lineage: Eukaryota > Viridiplantae > Streptophyta > Magnoliopsida > Poales > Poaceae > Lolium > Lolium rigidum. The sequence continues at coordinate 12,664,541 of NC_061509.1, read as the reverse complement.
CCTGGAGCGGAGCACTACAGCGTCACCGTGGCGGTACGACGGCACAGCCTGGCCACGGCAGCGCCAAGCCATGGCCAAGCCAGGCGGTCGCCGAAGCGCGGAGGCTCCAGCGCAGGCACAGCGAGGCACACGGCCTCGGCATCAGGAGCGTCGACGGCGACGAACTCGCCACAGCACATCACGGCTGGCGAGCAGAGGCGATGGGGACGCGTCGAGGAAGCGGCGAAGCACAGATCGGCGCGGTGGATCTGAAGCGCCGTCGAACGGCGGATCAGATGCGCCGCATCTCGCCGGCGGCGATGGCCGGAGTCGGCCGGAACAATTCGGCGAAGGGAGCGGCGACGCGCGCGTCGCCGCGAGCGAAAGGGGAATTAGGGTTCGAGAGCGAGGGGGCGACGAAGCGATCGGGCTCGGTTGGACCGAGCCCACCGGGCTGGTCCAACCTAACCAGCTCGGCCGCCCGACGAGTGGGCCCGAGTGGTATTTTGGACATTTCCAAAATACCCATTTAAATGAGAATTTCC